>NC_083568.1:20100477-20719157 GCF_019925205.1 Metopolophium dirhodum
AGATAACTAAAATCATCTTTGTGATTTTTACGCATTTTGTCAAATCTTAAATTCAAACGTTATACCAACAACAATTTGTGACATTTTCGGTATTTTAATTATTGTATGAAAAACTTAAAGAACGCCACTTGTGTTTTCCACATCTTACACAACGTAGCAAATCTGCTTTTAACTGAACCAATTTTATGTTTTTATCTTCAATATTAGAGTGATTTTACCTATTATCAATTATTAATGTAAGGATATTAACTAGAAATGTATTTTTATTGTTGAAGTATACAAATATACAGAAGCTAAAGGGATATTATAATAAGATCTGATGTATTAAACATTTCTATTCTGTGTCTATTGTACTACAGTGTAAATAGTTAACTTATAAACTACAAGATATAATATTTCGTTTAAAATTTCAACAGTTATTTTAGTTTTAAAGCAAGTTAAGAGTATTTTAAAATTGTACGGTTTTACATAGTTATTCTACCTTCAAAATTTAAATATCGATAAAATCCTACGAAGATGCCTATTAGATTTTTATAAATATTCTATTCACTCTAATATTAAAGTCTTCCTCTTGGGGATACAATTCCGACCATTTTTAAGGAACTCAATATAATCAATCTACATACATGTTCTTTTAAATAAAATCTAACCAATAATATTTTTGTCCTTTGTAATTATGACATCATATGTCTTCACGGTGGAAAGATGCCCAGTCTACAAGTACGCCGCTTATTGGGAATGTTTTATTTGTTTTTCAAACTATATTTTGAGCGTTGTGGTGAAAATACAATATTAGTTTACATTTTTGTGCACAACTCAGAAACTATTGATTTCAAAAAGAAAAAAAAATGTTAAAATACATGGGTTTCTGAAAAAAAAAATTCAAAATGTTGAATTGATACTAAATAAGATTTGTTTTGGTATTACTCAATAGATACACTTATATTTTTTTCAGAAAATCAATTATGAAACAGTATTATGTACAATATATACAATATATATACAACAAATAGATAGCCAGCTCCTTATCATTGAAGTCTGTCGCCATTTACAAAGCAATATTATTACAGCACATATGTATCTAAATAAATGTAAACATTGCCTGCTTTATAAATGGCGGCCACCTACAACCTTAGTATAAAAACAGCTATCTAGTTGTTGTATATATCTATGATTATGTATCTTAAAATAAACAAAGTTTTTATAAATATTACTTAGAAATTTGAAGAATAAAATAAATATAAAAGAATAATTAAATAAAACTATGGACTTAGGAGCGTGCTTCACTAGGGAATGAGGGTGTCATCTCCCTCCCCCTTTTACCTTATTTTTATAATTTTAAATAAATGATAACGCCATTTATTGCTATATAACATGGTATGAGAATAGTTAAAAATTCATATCCTCCACTTTAAAAAAGTTGGCACACCACTGCACAAGCTTAAATTTTTAGGCTTTTTTACTTTTTATTGACTTTTACTGTTCCAAGTTATTTTAAACCTATTTATAAACCTAAATACTATAGATGAATCTATCTTAATGTCAATGAATAAGTAAAATATATTATATCTTATACAAGGTTTAATTTATAAGTGTCATAAATTATATACTTACATATTTGTATAATATATAAAATCTATATACCTTGTATTATATTTTTATTACTAAAATAAATAATATATTTTAAAATTATTGATAACAGTTGTTGGTTTTTATATTTGTAATATTTAGAGATATATTGTCACTGATGTTTACTTGGATATGACACCTGAAAGTTCTTTTCCAACTTCTGAGTATGATACATATGCAACATACTTTAGTGATAAGTATAGCATTCAGGTTGCCCATAAAAATCAACCTATGATAAAAGTAAAATCATTGGGTGTGTCAAAAATTAATTATTTAGTTCCCAGGTAGTATAATAGTAATGAAGAATTGTATTACAAAATAATAATTTTTGTATTTGTTTTTAGAATTTCTACCGGTAAAATTGATAAACGAAGTGAATACATTGAGATACTTGTACCAGAATTTTGTACTTGGCATAAATTCCCATCAGTTTATTGGTTAAAAGCTTTAATGCTGCCAACTTTATTATATCGATTAGATAAGTTATTACTGGCTGAGGATCTTCTTGTAAAAATTAATTCTTTATGTAATATTGAAGTAGCAGACAATACAAACGGTAAGTTAAATGTTTGCGGTATATTTTCTTATTATTTTTTTTTTTATTTTTTTGTTCGCAGAAGACACAGTAAAGATTGATAATTTTAGTGGTAATCATGAAGGCAAAAAGAAAAATATTATATTGCCAATAAGTGAAACATTAAAATACTTAGAAAACTCCCATGATAATAATATGGTTGATGAGTGGAATTCAAATAATTTTCCAATCGATATTGAAAGGCAAAAAAACACAACAATGTTGGATGTTCTTAATTATCATACATTTATGTATGCTATAAATAAATCCAAGGGTAACAATGGTATTGTGAGTAAAAATATAAAACTAATCTAACTTACAAATCTACTTATGCATTTATTGCTTATAAACAAAGTGAATATTTATTTTAGGATAGTCAAAATTCAAAATCATCCAGTTTAAACGAGGTTAGTAATGTAATTACTAATTAGTATTTTTTCTTTTGTTGTATATTTTGTCAGTTAATTTTATTCCTCGATCAATTAATGTTAACATAATATCTAAGTGGTTAGGTAAATCTTATAATGCTATCTTAATTTTCAGTACTGAATAAATTATACTATTATTATATAAATAATAATTTGGTGTGTCACCTTAAGAAATTTTCCTTCATTGACTAATTTTAAATAAAAATATAAAATATTAGAACAATATGTTTTCTTTTAAGTATTTCAGCTTAAGATAAAATGTATGAAATCAGCACTAATATGCTATTAGTGATAAATTCTAATAATACCCAATGTGTTTTCTTCATCTTACAAACGCACAACATAACAAATTTTACGTTCAGAACAATTCGTTCAACTCTTGTTTTTAATATTAGAGTGAATTGATGTATCATGAAACTTAAAGGTAATAAATTACCTTGGGCCCCAAGCTGGACTTTTTTTTTGATATAATATTTTAAAGCAAGTAATGAACATTTCAAAATTGGATATTATTGGAAATCTTAAAATTTAGATGATATTTTAGATTTTTTATAATACAAATAATAATACATTAATTTACTCTTCTTTTTTTTTTTTTAAATGACATTTATTTATGAAAATTTACAATCTATACAATGGTACAATAAGTAAATGTGAATATTGATTTATGGCAATGAGGGGATTACAATGAGTAGAAGTTTCACATTAGAAATTTTCTACGTGGAGGGTAAATAGTAATATACATGGTTAAGTTTAATGTGCGTTGAGAAGATCTCTGGGCCATTCACGTTTGAGGCGTCTGGCTGGGTTGTCTGGAAGAGTATTGGTATGAAGTTGAGTGATGTTCCATATTGGAGTGCAGGCGAAGATAATATGTGATAGCTGTTTGTTTAATGGTGGGGATTTTGAGGTCATTATGAAGAGATGATTTGTGACGTACCAAGGGGCTTTAGCAATCATGCGGAGGCAAATGGATTGGAATGCTTGTATGGTTCTAGTGTTCGATGGTTTAGCGGTACCCCAGAGAGGATTCCGTATGACCAGATAGGTTGCAGAAGGGATTTGTAGAGTAGTAGACGGTTGGAGATGTACATATTAGATTTCATGAGAGGCCTAAGGATGTGTAAGCGGCTATTTAGTTGTTTACGTTTGGTTTTGAGGTGAGGGCCCCAGGTGAGCCTTCTGTCAAACAGTAAGCCGAGATATTTAACTTAATTTGTGTGAGGAATGATTGCATTTTCAAATGTTATATGAGGACAGTCACCGGGGCGGAGGGAGAAAGTGACATGAGAAGATTTGGAGTCATTGATCTTGATTTTCCATGCTTTGAACCAGTGAGATAAGCTGTTCAGATGATTTTGAAGTTGGCTGCTTGCTTCGTGGGGGTCTTGACTGGATGAAAGGATTGCGGTATCGTCGGCATATGTCCCTATTAGGGTGTTATCCGTTGTAGGAATGTCAGCTGTGAACAATGTGTATAGGAAAGGAGCGATGTCGCTTCCCTGAGGGACACCGGCTAGAATGTTTTGTGTGCTGGAAAATGTGGTTTTTAATTTGACTCTGAATGTTCTGTTATTTATGTATGATTTTAGGAGTAAATAATAGGGTGCTGGGAAGATTTTTTTAAGTTTGAATAATAAACCGTCGTGCCAAACAGTGTCAAAGGCTTGAGCTACGTCGAGAAAAAGTCCTGAGCAATATTTTTTTGTTTCTAGAGATGTAGCAATGTGGTCCACTACGCGGTTCAGCTGGTGAAAAGTTGCATGTTTGGCACGGAAACCGAATTGAAAGCTGGGAAGGGCATTTTGTTTGAGTGCGATAGTCACGAGTCTCTTGAGGAGAAGTTTTTCAAAAATTTTTCCAAACGTGGGTAGTAAGCTGATTGGTCTATACAATTCAGGCAAATCAGGTTGTTTGCCTGGTTTGAGTATAGTTATAATGAGTGCTGATTTCCAAGTGGTAGGGAAATAAGATAGCCGAAATATAGCATTAAAGATGTAGGTGAGAAGAATGATGGTTTTTGGTGGTAAGTTTTTGACTATTTTGTTGTTAATGAGATGGCTGGGTGATTTATTATTCTTGAGTTTTTTAACAATTGATAGAACTTCGCCAGGAGTAGTTGGGGAGGCTGGAAGTGCCATGGGCAGAGGCGATGAGATGAATTGATCAACTTGAAACATGTGAGTATCATCAGGGGAGATGTGAGGTTTAAATGTATTAGCAAGATGGTTAGCCAGAAGATCTGATTTATCTTGGTCAGTGGTAGCAAGATTGTTGTTTTGATAACAAAGAGGGGGAATGGTAGATTTATGCTTTAAAAGGGATTTGGTTTTTCTCCAGAGAGACCCATTTGAGGGTGAAAGAGATTGAATATGGGAGGTTGATTTTGATGTTTCTTGAGAGTTATCTTGAGTTTGTTGGAAAAATAGTTGTACCGTTGTTTGTCAATCGGGTAGTGAGTTTGTTGCCAAATGTTTCGAGCCCGACGTTTTCGAGAGATGAGCTCTCTTATTTCAGGAGTGATATTTCTACTGGAGTTGTCTTGAGTTGCAGATGTGGTGGAAGATATTTGAAATGTGTCTTGAATGTTGTTTGTGAGGTTGTTTATGGCAGTATCTATATCGGTGAGATTTTTTAACTTGATGTTTAAAGAGGAAGAAGCTGACATAATATTGCAAAATTTGTTCCAATCTGTGCATTTTTTAACGAATGGGTGGAAGGGAACATTTGCTTGAATTTTGAGGATGCGTGGTGTGTGGTCAGATGCAGGGTCAATTAGGTTAGAAATATTTGTATGGATGTGATTGGGGAGGTTAGATAGAACAAAATCAAGATAATCGGGGTGACGGTTTGCGTGAGTTGTCAGTAGGTGGGGGAGGCTGGAGAGATAACTTTAGAGCGCTTGTTTGTTATAAAGTTGTGTAAAGTGCGACCTCTAGTGTTTTTTGAGCGACAGCCCCATGTTTCGTACTTCGCATTAAAATCAGCACCTATGATGTATGTGTGATTTAGTGTTTGAAGAAATAGTGACAGGTCTTCTGCAGGGAAAGGTGATCCAGGTGGGAAGTATGCTGATGCAATAGACGTGGGTATGGAGTTGATGTTTATAGATGTAGCGACTATCTGCATGTGTTGGTTAGATTTAGGAGTAAAAGGTGAGTGTGGGATTTTAGTTGAAATTAGTAATGCAGCACCGGCATGAGCTGAGTCATTGTGATGATTGGCTTGAAGGCAGTCGTATCTGAAAATTTTAAATTTTGAGCTGGAGGTGAGATGAGATTCGGAGATGAGAGCTATATCTATGTTTTTTTCCGCGAGAACAAGTTTAAGTTCTTCCGTGTTGTTGGTGATTCCATTTGCGTTCCATAGGAGAATGGTTAAGGCGGATAACTTACTTTCGGCCATTGTTTGAGATAAGTTTTTCGATGAGTGATGTAAGTAGAGATATCAGGGGATTGATTAGCGACCTGAATTCCATGATGAAAGACGTGAGTTGGTCCGTTGTGTTATTCGAAACACTAGGGATAGAATATTCTTGATGTGTTCTGTGTGAATGGTTGGGCGTATTTTGTGGCAGGGGAGGGGATTCCACGTGGGTGTTTTTATGAGGTTCTTGTGAGGAGGAAGATGCTTTGTGGTTCGGTGCATTTTTATGCCAGGGATTTGATGGTAAGAGTTTTCTATTTTTGCTGAGTTCTTTGTGCACTGAGCAACCTTTGTAGTTGGCAGGATGTGGGCCACCGCATAGGGCACATTTGGCGGGTTGGGTTCGATCTTTTTGGCATTGTGATGAGTCATGGGGATCACTGCAGCGAACACATCTGGGGTGGTGGTTGCAGTAAGTGCGTGTATGACCATATGATTGACATCGAAGACATTGGGGAGTGTCTTTTTCGGGACGAGGGGCTTCGGCTTAATTTACTCTAAAATTAAATTAAAAGATTTTATGGATATTCTGGACGTACAATTTTCCGTATTGGGTATTGTAAGAATGAGAAAACAAAAGTAGATTAATATTGTTGAAAAATAAATAATATTAAGAATGACTAAAACTAAAGTAGATTTTAATTAATACACAAGCACTTGAATATTATATATTTTGTTGAAGTCTAAAATACATTTATAACAAAATTCATAATTTGTAATAGATGTTATTTATCATTTAAATCTTTTTCTATATTACTCAATATTTTTAAATAAATATAAATTATTAGTTAACCTTATTTTTAGTACCAAATACGTTAGTATAGATATTATTTTATTATTTCTAAGTTCTAAGGGTTATATACTTATATTGCAGTTTAAATCAAAATCAAAATACAAATCGCCAGATGGAAAATCAAATCATAGAACGGTATTAAAATGTTTCATACTTTAAGGTTTTTATTTATTTGCTTTGCATGGCCTTTTTCATGGTTTTTTTTACCTACATTATGATATTCATGAGTCATGAACTCATGACCATTAAAACACTACAATTTTCTATTTTGATGTATTTACTATGATTAATGAGTTATATATAGCTATAGTTCAGTATAGTATTTAGTTCAGTGACGTAATTAGGTTAACATTTACGGTGTTGCAATTTTTTTTTTTACTTTCATTTACTCTAATTTTTAGCCTGGACCCCCAGGTTCTATTTTTTTCCGCGTATCCCAGTTTGATCCCAAGTACTACACTATCTCTCACCGATGTCCAGATTGTGGTGGGGATGCACGGAAGAAACGTGTTTTGGACAACCGAGTGGTTCACTCTTAGATGGAACAGACTATAGTTGGGTTCTAGATTTTTTTTAGGTACTATACTAATTGGATCACCAATTATTTTAGGTATTACACTTGTTAGGTACCTTATATTTTTTGGTGAGTATACTCTATACTAACATTATCCTTCCCATTTTAACAGACTTAGGAGTTAGGACCCATGTAGCAAATATAATGTATTGATATATATTTGATATTCAGTGTAAATATGTTTTTGTATATTCGTTAGTTAATATACATTCAATGTTTTGACGATAATTGAAAATCAATGTATTAGGTTTATATATTTGTATGAAAACTTTATTACATTAAGATTATTATATCAAAAAATAATTTGTGCACAATGTATATAAGATATTTTTTGTATGATATCTGCTGTACATGTTATAATTAATATTTATTTGATATCTAAAAATGTTTATCCTGAATAACATATTTGCAATGTAACCATTTAATATCAAAAATCTAATTTGTTAAAAATATCTATTAGGTATTTTGTTAATGATACAGAATAATACAGAATATATTGTCACTGATATTTATATGATAACTAAAAATGTTATCATTTGCAGTGTACCTATTTAAAAAGAATGTTGCACCCGCTATATGTAGTTTCCGTCTTAGACACGTGCGGCATACCAAAAACTGTTTTGGCGCGGGAAAGAACCGAGAAAGCTACAGTTATAACTAAGAAACTAACTTTGGCTGCGTAATATCGTTTTTATTTTTTTTATATATTGTTATAATGCCAATATTACGCCACTGATTTAGTTGACTATTATTAATCTTTATTTTTGTCATATATTTAATACTAAACTTAAGTCTGTTCTTTCTATCTGATATATTTCTATTTGTATATGAATATGATACAGCTTGAGTAGATTCAAAAGTATTATTTATTAGACATGATATTTTGATATTATCATAATGTTAAGGCTTTTATTAGGATTTAACTGTCATTATCAAATGAAATTTGGTCAAATGTAACCTTCATGAATATTACTGGTTCTAAAGATTTATATTTATATAGAGTTCTCGGTTTCATGAAATTTGAATTATATTTTAGGAGTGCAAAAAACGTAGACTTTCATCATATAATAAAGAACAGATTGAAGAAATCAATAAATTTATGATAAAATCAAAGCCAGAACCTATGATTGTTCAAAAATTAGTTGAACTCAACATCATTAACTTCGTAAGCATATTATGTTTTATTCAACTGTATAAATATAATATGTTATATTGTTATTTGTTTTTGGATGTGATTTTATACCCTTATTTGTTTAATACTTACAAATTCTATGATATTTTGCAAAATGTTAAAAATTATACAATGATTGTGCTATATATGTACTATTCACAAATGCAACCTTTTTGTGACCAAGTTAGCACTTATTATTTGTTAATAAAAATAATTAACTATACTCTGTCTCAAATAAAAGTTCTAAGGGATGCACTTCTGTGTATGACCATGTCAATAGATGTGGCTAACACGCGCTGAGTTGTCACTTTATTATTCTAACAACTATCTAGCTTGCATATTTTACTAAGATTAATACGGTAAAACAATTTTTAAGCCATGACATATTGTTGTTAAAAAAAGCTGACAACAAAAACTGATTTAACCTATAGAGTTGTCTGACTGAAATAGGTTACCGCCTGAGATTACTCTTATTTGAAACGAGAGTATAGATAGAATACAGAGATTTAGCACTTGTCTAGCTTTTCTTGCCTTAGCACAGAAGAATTAATATAGTGATTTATTATTATTATTAAATATTATGATTTATGGTGTACAATGGAACTCAATCAGTTTAAATTCAAGGGAACGTAATTTATTTTGACTTATTAAGGTTTGACTTATCAAGGTTCCACTGTTTAGGAATAAGTGCATTTAAATAAGGATTTTTAGAGAAAATTTGTTTACCAATAGTTTTTTTGGAAAATTTTTAAAATTTAAAAGTTAACTAGGTACTCACAATAATAATTAATGATTACATTAATTATGGTTGTAATTATATTTTAAAACATTTATAATTTTATCTATGCCTGAACTAAAAAATGATTAAAATTTTTAATTAAATAACTTACATCTACAATAGAACTTGTCTATAATTCCATTCAAAGGACTGGGAAAAATAGGTCAAAATACTTGCCAGTCTGGTGTCATAACAACTAAACATTAAAAAAAAAAGTTATTACAAAACAATATACATCATAATATATTTAAATCAAATTCTTAACTCAAATTATATTATTATTTTTTAAAAAGTAAAGTGTATTTTCATAACATATCGCTATTTATTTTTAACATTATCTTTTTCTTAAAAATTATGTTGTATTTTTGTTGTTGATTATTGTTGAATTTGGTCTTATACATGTATAACTATACAAAATATCCTACTTATCATTTGTGAAATAAATTTTAAATTAATATTGTTGCTTTTAGATAACCTTAGATTAAGTTTATTACAATATTTTTCTTTGAAAATATTGTCTTTTTTTTTTTTTTGTTGATCGTGAAGCCCGGCAACTTTGGCCATTAGTTGTTTGTTTTTTGTTTGTAGGGGAGGGAATTGTAGATGTAACACGTGTGTGTAGTTTTGGCAGATTTTTTAGTGGGCACCCGTGGGTATCTGCCATGCCTGGGTGGAGGATGTAATATTGTCTTTTTATTATTGTTTAGTGCTTTATAAAGGAATATAATATTATGATTAGTTTTAGTAAATTATAATATATTTGTTATTGAACGAGTAAATTAAACTAAATCAAATGTATTATTTTAGGTTGAAATGAATGATATCCTAAAAAATGTGTTAACTGAGATGAACACTTTAAATTTAACAAATAATCCACCACCAAAATTGAGTTCACTGTCCATAGAAGTTTCAAAACAAAATATCGGACCGAAGCAGAGTGATATTTTAAAGGTAATATTTTAACTAACAAATAATACATACATGAGCATTTGGCATTTACTAATTAATTTAAAGTTAATAAAAATATGCAGTTTAATACAACCCTATGTTCTTTATTCATTTTTAATTTTAAACATTTTTTAACTTGCTGAAACTGAAAGTGTTTAAAACAATTATAGTTCTTTTTTACATTAAAAAAACAGGAAAACAATTAAATTTTTCATTAATTGTTGTAGGTATTCAAAATTCAAATTTCAAAAGACAGTTTTTTAATCATTTTTGTTAATTAGTATGTATTTTTATGCTGAATATGACCATATATGATATTTTGACCATCATACTTGATTTTGATATTATACTTACAACTTTTATTTATACGCAGTTATTTGTAAATTGAGTTGTTTCACTGTAAATAAAATAAATAACTCAATTTTTTGTCAATTGGAAATTTCTATTGCCATAGTATAAAGGGTAAAATTCCCTATGTATGTCGTTTTAATTACTTAACACGTTCACTGCGGATGACGCCAAAAAGCGTAATTTCACATAATTCGCATATGCTGAATGACGCCAATTGGCATAATGTACCTTGTTATTTAGTGGACTATAATTTGGTCAGCGTTACTATTTAACTTCGGTTTTTTGTCAGCGTATTCTATAAGCATTGTTTCATAATCAAGTGCAAACCGTACACTGATATTTTAATTTTTCAATTTTTAGGAAATTTTTTTTTAAACTAGAATTTTTTCAGCGTCACAACAAGTATACAAAAATATGATCCGCAGTGAACGTATTAATATATAATAACAATTTTAAGAAATATATTATCTAACAATTTTTTTTATCAAAAATGTATCATCCAAAAAATGTTGAATGTAAAAAGAGCAACGAGTTTTTCAAACTTATTCAGTAACTTAAGACATAATGAAAATACAAATGATAATTGAGCACAAGTTCTTAAGCTGTATTTGTTCCATATTTTAAATAGACATGTGGATTGAAAAATTAGTATCGGTAAAAACAAAAAAAGGATGATAGTGTGTACCCTTAAAAGTTTATATATTTATGCATACATATTCATTATTTCTAGACTACTGAACACCCGTATTAACTAATATTAATTCAAATAATAACAGTTATTAAAATCAGATTTTGTTTAAATTTTTTATTCCGGTGTTCTCTCGAATACATCCAGCACCCAAAACCCAAAACAATAATTCAGGTGCTAAGCCCTGAATATAATTGATTATCGGGTGTCACAACTTGGCCACGAAGACACAAAAACGAAAAAATAAAATAAACATTTTGTCCCTAGACCAGAATTGAACCCGCTATACCGTGATTAGTAGCATCTTGGACTGACCACTACGCTATTGAATAGTGTCATGACTGTATAAAGTCGTTCCACAATTTTTTGAGGTTGTACCTTCCGTATAGAAGTTTCACTTCAATATTTATAAAAAAAACTCAAATATAATATTTTCAAGGTTTCTATAGTTTGACAGTTCTTTCCATTATCTTAAATAATGGACCCTGATGCATCTTTAAGATTTTAAAATCATCACCATTTGTCAATTGACAATGGTAAACAAATTATATTATTATTATTCATTATTCGATTTAATTTTTAATTTTGTGGGTAGATGTCGAGTATACTTGATACCATGTCATTGAGTAAGCAACTGTTATATGTGTGTTAAATTTTAATTCAATAAATCCATATGAATAACGATTCAGAGCAAAAGCTATCAGCAGTCAACCTATATTACTAAGTATATTTAATGATTTTTTTTTCTATCCATATTTATAGAAAAAAAATCTAGAAAGATTGAAGACTATTTAACAAATGTTACCAAACAATTATTTTAATAATAATATTACAATTTTAACAAATGTTCATATTTTTTCTGAAAAGTTCAATTTTTACCTCCCAAACGTACCCATTGGATCCAATTTGCTACTAATTACTTCTATCCAAGTAGATAATCTGTTTTTTTTTCTACTAGAAATAGTGTCTTCAGATACAAAAATAAAAATAAAAACACATTAATGTAAAATCAATAAATTCATTGCTCCGCTCAGAATTTAAAAAATCCTTAGTTACATTATTTTAATAAAAATGTACTTATTTAAATGTATTGAATCATGCTAAAAAAATTGATCAAATAATATTTGGTTGTGCTTAATTTGAGGACTGGTTGAGTCTAGTTTAGAAAATCCATATACTTCACTTCTTCTTTTTATGTTATTTTAATGCAAACTAAAATTTAAAATTTTTAATACTTTTTGTTTAGGTTATAACACTACCATTTGCTAATGATATGTTTAATTATGAGCGCATGGAAACATACGGCGATAGTTTCCTGAAATTTGCTGTATCATTGGTACTATTTGATGCTTTTCCATCAGATAACGAAGGAGTTCTTACTGAATTAAAAATGAAAATGGTTGGAAATCGAAATTTGTTGTATGCTGGCAGGAATTTAAATCTTGGATCTTATTTAGTGGTATGTAAAGGTTGAATATTTGCAAAACAGAAAATTAATATCATTACAATTTAGGTTAATGTTTTTGACCCAAACATGGATTGGATACCTCCATGCTTTGGTGTTCCTAATAAATTAAAGGAAATCATTGAGGAGGGTAATTTTCAATCAGATGTACTTCATCAGATAAGCATTCCTAAAGACAATCAAACTACCGGTAAAATATAAAAATATAAATTAATAATCAATGAAATAGTTTGTTTTAAGAGTAATGGAAAGTCTACTATCTATATAAATATTTTATTTTTAATTAGTTGGAAGTTTAATATATCTACTTATTTTTCTTTGCTCCCAACTATATGATTGGCCATCCTTGTCCTACACCGCCATAGGACCACCCCCCCCCCCCCCACTTCACCATTATTCACATCAAATCTCCTTCAACCTTCCTCTCTCTATCTTTCTTTCTACATTTCTTTCTATAGCAATTCTCACTGCCTCCCGGTCACTTCAGTTAATAACATTACCGAGTAATCTCAACCTATTCATCCTAATTTTGTCTACAATTGCTGCTATTCCTACACAACCCCTAATGATTTCATTTATTATTTCATCACCCATAGTCACTATACACATCTACCTTAGCATCAGTGTTCGAATTGGGAAATATTAGGTAGAGGAGCTCAATCCAATGATTTAAAAACTGCTTTCCAAGGGCGCATTTACTCGACACAGACCCATGGGCGGCCTTGCCCCCCCCACCCATGCTTCTGCCTTACATACATTTTGAATACCACTTTTCAGCAACATATTTTGAATTCCATATAGGTATAATATATTTTGATAGCAATATCTACATCTTACATTGTTACAGTAGAAAAAAAAATTAATAATAATCTACCTGATTCTATCTGATCTACCTTATGCAATATACTAAATAGATAACAAAATTAATAATTATTGTTTTTGATTCAAAAGAAACCACATATTATGAGAAGTATTAAAAAATTAAAAAACACCGATAAATGATAACCATAACTGAAACTGATAACATTCATTCAGAACACAATTTAAGATAGTACTAGCACACATCAGTATCTGTGCCTTAGATAATATACTTGTATATGATCTATGATCTGTGAACTACTGACTAAAGGCAAAACACAGGGTGATATTATAATTAGTTAATAAACTAATATCAAAAATAATTTTGATATGAAAAATAGTAAAACTTGTTATATAATTGAAATATATAGTAGGGGTACGCAAAAAAAAAAAATAAAAATAGTAGGGGAGCTCCGTCCTTTGCGTACCCTCCCAATTCGAGCACAGCTTAGCATTACAATCGCTGATTCATTGACCCTCAGTTCTGTTTTATTGTCCACTGCCAAAGATTCCAATCCATATAACATTATATGCCTCTCAACTGCTTTACAAAATCTACATTTTAATTTCAACGGCATCCTCTTGTTCCACAAAATACCTTACACTTCACTTAATTCATCCACACATAATCCTATTCCTGACATCATCCTTTGGCAAAACCACCATTCTTTTGTACTGCCAATCATATAAACTTAAGCCTATTTACTTCACTACATCATCCCCCATCTTCATCACATGTTTTGCCTTATAAATTTCTCAATTACTTTCTCCAAAATCATTCACAATTGTCAATTGCCTTAGTTTTTCTTCCACTTATCCTTCCCTTTAAGCACTGTTCTCCACTCTTCCAATCTCTCGTTTACTTCTTTCAGCTTTCTCCCACTAACACATCATTATCTGTGAACATCATGCACCATGGCACTTAGTATGTATTTTGTAATTTAGTCCATTACTAAGGAGTACAGCAAGTAACGATTCATACACTCTTCACACTTGTTGTTGCCCCTTCGTATATATCCTCTAATACTTTTACATACATCATTGGTACTCCTTTTCTTTCTGTTGGAAGTATAATAAAAGTGTTAGGTAAATGCAATAGCATATATTTGTTTATTATGTGTCTAAGTAATTTTTTAGTTTAAAACATATTTTTCATATTTTATAAAAACATAATAGTATTAAATTCAAATTAATGCATTAACATAATTTTTATAATATTTTTAAAACATGTATTAATTTTAGGAATATTATCAGATGAAACTTGGACTGAAATTGAGACTGAACTCTTGAAATTTAAACGATTGTCTGATATGCCAATATCAGATAGCGACGAAGAAGATGGTATACCACAAATCGGCCATTCACAATCTGATCTATTTTTACACAAACAATCAGTATCAGATAAAATGGTTGCTGACTGTGTTGAATCATTGATTGGTACATATGTATATGTAAGTATGACTAATAAAATATGTATATCATATTTTTTAATCACAATTTGTTTTTATTTTAGAAACGTGGAGTTGAAGTAGGCTTTAAGATTCTCCAAGGTCTGGGTATTATACCAAAACAATTCATTGATACATTTAAGCCTAAACCATTTGAAGATTTATATGATGGCTTGGATTTTTCAAAAATTTTGCCTGGATATGAATTACTTGAACGAAGAATTGGTTACTCATTTAAACATAAGCATCTATTAGCTCAAGCTCTAACCCATCCAACCTACCAATTTGGGTTTTCTGAATGTTATCAAAGACTTGAATTTCTTGGTGATGCTATACTTGGTTAGTTATTACTTGGTTATACCAAGTATAATATAATGTACACAATTATTCAATAAATATTCCCATGTTTTTCTAAATGTATTATAGTCTAAACGTTTCATATTGTGTAATTCCTTAAAATACCTCTTATTGAACTTCAATAATACATTGAATTTGTATATTATTTCAGATTTCTTGATTACAACATATATAATAGAACATTGTTCTCACAAAACTCCTGGTGAAATAACTGATATTAGATCTTCACTAGTAAACAACATAACATTTGCTTCATTGAGCGCAAGAATTGGACTGCATAGATTCATTTTAGCTAAGTCTGTACAAATGACTGAAGCAATAGATCGTTTTTATGAACATCAACAAAAAAACAATCATAAAATTGGCCAAGAAGTAAAATTTTATTTTAATAATATATAATGTATAATATAGTAGTATAACCTATCCTATTTTTAGGTTTTGTATCTAATAGAAGAAAGTGATTGTTATGCAGCTGAATCTGTAGATGTACCGAAAGTATTAGGAGACTTATTTGAGTCACTAATTGCTGCAATTTATTTAGACTGTAATAGAGATTTAAATTTTGTATGGGCTATTTGCTATAGATTTTTGGAAAATGAAATCAGTAAGTTGATAAATATTGTTTAGCAAGTTCTTTTAATTTTTTTTTACAATACTTTGTAATTTATATATTTATAAGCTATAAATCTTATTTGAATAATATTATAATTGAGCATATACATAGTAGAAATTATTCATACTTGACAATCTCAATATATTATTTAATTATTATTTAAAAAGGTTGAATGCTTTTTAATTTAAATTATAAAATATATTTTTTTTGTATATCATAATTATTTATAGTACATTTTTCTTTTGCAGAAGAATTTTGTGACAATGTTCCTAAAAATCCTATACGTATTTTACATGAAACTAAATTACAACCAAATTTCAGGTTTGTACTAATTAGTTATTAAGTTAAATTAGTTGTGTGACTATGGCCAATACAATGTACATACTAATACGGACAGCAGCAAAACAAACAGTTATTCATTGAAAAATATTTGTATTGCATTTAAATTTTTATGTTAGTTGAAATTACAATAAAACCAATAAGTTGTTCTATTGTACAGTAGGCATTGGGGGAAGCTGTTATTGAGTAAGCCACTGCACCTGAAATTTTCAATTTGAATTCAATGATAAATCATTGTATATGAAGAAAAACAATTATGAGCTGCAGAGACAGTCTAACAGCCTATTTGTCCATAAAAATTTGGATATTGACCTTATGAGAAATCTTGTATTATATTTTCAAACCTTGGATTGGTTCTTAACCTTTTTATGTTCGCTGCACATTTTTTATAACAGCACATTTTGACAGAACATTATAGACTATAGTAATATAGTATATATAAATTATAATGTTAATTTAAAAATATTACCTTTACTAAAACCACGATTGTTAGAAGACATAGTTGGCTACAGTGTAATGAAATATAATAATTATTATTAATAACAAAAATTAGGTACTGAGAAATTTATATTTTCATTAAGAATGATAATACAGTTACCGTACACCTACAACCAGTTAAGAACCACTGCCTTAGGTATTAAAATTAAAATGCGTATATAAAAAATGGTGAATAGGAATATATTTTAATACCTGTAAAAAAACTTTTGAGGAACCTTGTATTACATTTTCAGGATTTATTGCTCACAAACAAAAATTGTTAAATATATTTTTACCAGACATAAGAAATAACGTATCCATTAAAAAATCTTGACAATTCCTATTTAAAAATATTATTTTTTCTATTTTTAACAAATAGCATAATATTTTGGTTTAAATGTGACTATGTAAAAATTTTAGTTATAATTTTATTTGAAGAACATTCATTTTTCTATAATATATAATACTAGCTGAATCCGTGCTCTTCGTTGCTTGTTAAATGTACCAATTCTATAAAATGACTCAAACTTTGTTCAATTCGTTATTTAATATTCGGTGTATGGTGTTCAAAATTAATCTTAACTTTTCCGTTGCCCGGAATAAAAATTCTGATTCTTAGCAGTATATTATCAGGTAGGCAATCTACCTGTGTTAGATCGCGGACACCGTGCTGTTTGTACGTAAGTGTATGATTTAACTATAAAGTATCAAAGTTATACCAAGTTTGTCGTATTCTACCTATGGTGGTTTAATATAATCAATTAATACAAAATCCTAACCTAACCTGTTGTGTCACTGTTGTATTTTTTATATCCAAATGTCCTACTTTTCCGGTAGATTTTCCTAAAATGTTTTTTCATAGAAACCTTCTTCGTGATATACTCTTTCATTTAAAAAGAAATCAAAAAATTCTGATAAGTAGTTCCAGAGTTTACCCTGTACAAAGATTTTCATTTCACATTTATATAGTTAGATATTACATTTTTTGATGATTATAAAAATTTAGTCAATAATTCAAAAATCTAAAAAGTTGATTAATAATAATTATATATTGTTATTTATTTTACAGTAAACCTGATGCTTCTGACAAGGCGGTGGATAAAGGCTTAGGAACAATGATGAAGTTAGAGATAATGTTGAACAACAAAATCATGAAAATATATGGATTTGGACAGAATAAAAAAGAAGCTAAGGTTGCTGCTGCCAAAATGGCCTTAAAGAATATGAAAAAAATGTTATCATAATGATTTATATTATTATTGCTTTTTCTTATCAAGCATTCTAAAGTTATAAACATTTTTTTAAGACCCTTTTATTGGTCCATATTAATTTATCAAATTTGTCAATTAAAAAAAAAAAAAGAAACAAAGATACAGCAGCATTTGTTAGCTACTGTTTTATGTCTACCATTGCATACAAACATAACATACATGTTCAGTAATTTAATATTATGTATATAAACCTTATATTAAATAATATGTTGATTGAATTTACATTGACATTTTTTATTTAAAAATGAAAGTTAATTACAGGTATAAATTATTAATGTTTTTTATCATATTTTGATTGACTGTAATTACGTAAACTATGTTATAAACAGATTTAACTTTTAAATTGTCATAATATAGACTGAGATAAAGTGATAAGTTCTACATTTAAGTCCCAATATATTGATTGTCAAAAAACTAAAATATCATCAATTATTTAAAATACAGAAAGTTTATTAGAATTTGTATTTATTATTTTTTATTTATTTTTTTTTAGTAAATGAGAGATATTACTACCCAAGAAATATCATCGATTAAATGATAATGAATATTCTGAGATACTGCAGTGGTGGTGGTAAAATTCTATTGTCTTGGACCTTGGTGGTAGTGGTGTTTGTGTCTTTAATTTTACCGCTGCCGCTGCAGTGTGTGATGTCTAAAGACCGGATATATATTCTCTTAAAACACCTAAAATATGATGCTAATATTCTCTAAGAAACCTTCAAATATTCTCTTAAAAATTTAAAAAATATGCTAAAATAATCAATAAACATCATTATTTGCTTTAATATGCATTTAAAAATTTTTTTTTCAATTTCATTTTAATAGCGAGGTATTATAATTAGGTATTAAAATTTGAGTATTCTAATGGAATATTATTGCACTTTAGTAAGAGTTGGAAATGATAAAAAAAAAATTGTAAATGTTTCAAAATTCTTTCCTGGGTACTGTAATATTAAAATTAAAATAAATATAAATTTTTTCACACAATTTACAAAATATTCCAAAATATACTAAATGGGTTAAATATTCTCCAACCCATGAAATATTCTCAAATATGCAAAAAAAACTTTTTTTACGCATTCAGAATTGAACAAATCATCCACATTTTTTACTCTTATAAGACTGCATAGACCCAGTAACGATGTGTAAAAACATATAAATCCGGTCTTAGTGATGTCCAATCATTACATATCCTTAACGAAAGTTATAAAAAATGCACTTTTGGAACTACGGCCTGGGTGGCACGTAAATCATGATATATGCCACTTTCACTGAAAAATTTGGAACCATTTTTAAACAGAAAGCAGTCGCACGATTAATCATTTGGAAGGATGGCACGCGGCTTTAAATCGAGCAGTTAACCGTCACAGGTCTAATAGTTATACACTTATAAATGAGATCAAAAACCAACAGCAGAACTTTGAATTGGATATTTCATCGCAAAGTAGGGGAAATCTAAAACCCAAACCAAGTTTAAAATTTCGTAAGCTCGAGGAACAGTTAAAAAATGTGAAAGAAAGGTATATGCAAAATATTTATTTTTTCTATCAGAGTGGAACATACTATTATGACTATTTTAAATAATTATATTTTACTATTTCAGGTTAAGAGAAAACGAAATTACTCTAATTGAGTATATTGATACCATAAAATATATTCGCATATAACTATTTTTATTTTTATTTATACTTTTTATTATTAAAATAACTATGTAAAATTTAATATGGAAAAAATGATGACCAATATACCTATATTTTTTTTAAATTACATTTATACTTTTTATTATTATAACGACTCTGTAATATTTAATATTTAATTTATGTAATCCATTTTAATAACTGAACTGTACTTCTTCAAATTGGGTGTTGTCAAATTGAGTGTCGGCAAACTGGGAATACACTGTTTGATAAATCCCCACAAAAAAATATCAAAAAAATTGAAGGAGGGTGTTGGCGCCCGCAAAAAAATGCATTTTAGAAAAAAAAAATTTAGAAAAAATTATATAGAAGGAACAAACATTAAAGAGTTTAAACTAAAATGCCCAGAAGCTTAAACAGAAATACTATTCAAAATGATAAGCTCATTAAAGAATGATAATACATAGGGTATCAATGTTCAAGTCTATACAAAAAATACCACAACAGTTTAAAAAATGTCGAAAAAAATTCAAGGGGGTGATGGCATCCGCAGGCAAATGCATTTTAGGAAATAAAACAAGAATTTAGAAACAATTATACAGTAGGAACACATATTAAAGAGAGGTCCGTTACCCCAGCAATGCTAAAATTGAAACTGAATATCAAAATTATCCAGTATTAATAGTCGTTTTAAAAACTGTTTTCAATCCTTTTCCTATTTAATACGAACATTTTTGAAATTTTATTTCGTCAAAATAGTTACTCGACGTTTCTGTAAGCTATTTAGCTTAGTTTTGAAGTTCCCACAAAAATCCTTCCACTAAAAAATTCTCCAAAACTAAAATTTGTAATAAAAAAGCCTTCAACAGGTTTGTTGCCAATACCTTTGTTCGAAAAAAAGTAATATTTTTCAATTTTTTTTCCTATTATCTTATACGTTGCCATTTAAATAAAATATGATATAGCTCAGTTTGAGAGGTCAAATTAAGCTCCTTTCTTTTCAAAATCTAACTAACTTAATCGTCGTTTTAAAAACTGTTTTCAATCCATTTTCTATTTAGAACAAACATTTTTGAAATTTTATTTCATCAAAATTGTTATTTAACGTTGCCGTAAGCTATTTAGTTGAGTTTTGAAGTTCGCTCGAAAAGCCTTCCACCTCTAAATTCACTATAACTAAAATTTGTAATAAAAAGCTTTCAACAGGTTTGTCGCACAATACCTACATGTTCGAAAAAAAGTATTGTTTTTCAATTTTTTTCTTCTAACGTATAGATCGCTATTTAAATAAATAGTACACTGCAGTTTAAGAGGTCAAGATAAGCTTCTTCCTTTTAAAAATCTAAACAAATAAATCGTCGTTTTAAAAACTGTTTTCAATTCCTTAATAATTGTCTAATATATATATTTTTCCTTTAAAAAAATATTTTTTTCAATTAGAAATATTATTTATTTTGTAACTACTTTATAAAAATAAAGATTTGTATTCAAAAAAATTATTTAGTTAAATTATATTTTGATATTGCTCTAAAATTAACAAAAATATGTGACCCACGGATTGAATAGTGCTTATTTTTTTTTTCTAATTATAGTTTTTGTAGGTGGGTGGGTCCTCACAGTTTTCCTCAGCAGTACATATTTATTTGAGGATAGCCGCCAGTGTTTTGCATAATATTATGCACCCTCCCAGGTTTAAAAAATCTGAATTCAGTTCAGAGGTTGTCCGTTGTCACGAGTTAAGATATACCTTATTCGTTGCGATAGCCAACAACTTATTAGATACAGCCATTTATCACCAGACACGTGTACGATTCCGCTTATCAGTGAAGCCGTGATAACACGACCGTGCAGACATGTCATGTTCGGTTGTCGCGTCCGCTGAAAACGATAAAACGTTACACATACGTATAATATTAGTATAAACAATATCGTCTTCGTCTTAGGTACCACAGCGGTGCTCAGTGCTCACTAGCCGAAAAGCGTCGTCCGGGCCTCTTCGAAGTACCCGGCAGACGAACCATGGACAAACGGGCCAAGTTCACCGTCTGCGCCGCCGGCATATTCGTGTGCTATTTCTTCTACGGGATACTCCAGGAGAAGATCACACGGGGCACGTACGGCACGCAGGGCGAAAAGTTCACCTACTCGCTGTCGCTGGTGTTCGTGCAGTGCGTGGTCAACTATGCGTTCGCGAGGCTCGTGCTCAAAGCTTTCCCCGAAGAGAGCCCCGACACGACGAAATCGGCGTACTACGCCGTCAGCGCGGTCACGTACTTGCTGGCAATGATCTTCAGCAACATGGCGCTGCAATGGGTCAACTATCCCACTCAGGTCGGTGTACGAAACATTACAAACACGCCGTGAGGTTCAAAACACTAGACCAGCGTTTCACTCAACCTGGGGTCGCGCATCGGTCAGAAATAATTAAACGCAACAGTTGTACAAGAACAACCTTTTATTTAAATCCTAAATGAAGTATTAATACATGTCCATAGTGATGAAATGAAAGAGTTGGTTTATAGTATAGAATATACACTATACTATAGGTACCTATACTAAGTTATAACTTGTAACTTGATAAATTATAAAGCAAAAATTAATGTGATATTTCAGATTGTTTTTGTTACTGATTTTATTTTTCTCCTATTTTGGGGGTCGCGACGTTAAAAAAGGTTGAGAAACGCTGCCTTAGATGATAATATTAATTACATAGGTACCTACTATGATACAGAGACACTATAGGTATCTGTCTTATGCACATGTCACACGTATTATACATACATACTTCATGTGCCGTCTGTCTCAATTAATTATTCAAGAACAAAAAAATGATCAAGTATAGTAACAAAGATTCTGTTTTGTTTTACAGGTAGTGGCCAAGTCCGGAAAGCCCATACCGGTCATGATTTTGGGTGTGCTGTTGGGACGCAAATCTTATCCGTTGAAAAAGTATCTGTTTGTACTGCTCGTTGTCATTGGAGTAGCTTTGTTCATGTTCAAAGACGGCAAGTCTAATTCGTCACAGGCAGATTCTTCTCGTATGTTTATAATATTACGCTCCCCTTTACTAGATAGATCATCAGATTTATTGTTTTTACATTTGCTAATGATTGTGTTATAATGTTTACAGTGTTGGGACTCGGAGAAATACTGTTAATATTGTCATTGACAATGGATGGTGTAACCGGAGCTGTTCAAGAGCGAATGCGTAGTGAATCAAAGACAAAATCTGGGCATATGATGGTCAACATGAACTTGTGGTCAATGATGTTTTTGAGTGTTGCACTTATTGGCACTGGTCAAATATTTGACTTTATAAGCTTTGTACAGCGTTACCCACAAATGTTAGTACAACTACTGTTATTCTCAGCATTTAGTGCACTTGGGCAATTCTTTATATTTTGGACTGTAAGTGATTTTGGACCTTTACCATGCTCAATTGTAACAACGACGAGAAAATTCTTTACTGTACTTGCATCAGTTATATTTTTTGGAAATCCAATGTTAACTAGACAATGGATTGCTACTATTATAGTATTTGTTGGATTATTCTTGGATAGTTTCTATGGTAAGCAACCTGCCAAAAGTAAATGATTTAAACATTCATTTATAATTGAAAGTATTGTTTATAATATTTTATGTGTGATTGCTTTTGATAAAAGTATGTTGGATTAATTACAATAACTTTGTTATTGCATTAATTTTAATAAAAACAACTCATTTATTTTTTGAACTAAGAATTGAGAAATAGTTCTGTGATATTATGACATTAAATACAAAAAATTATATTTTTTTTTGAGAAATTAATGACTCCACTGTCTCATATTAATTAACTAAGACATTCACCAAAACATTGTTATTTTTACCCTCTTCCAAATCAAGGTTAAGAGTTAATCTGAATTATTTGTTTAAAATATTCAATATAAATCCTATTTTATTTTTGTTTTATTTATTATTATATTATATTGTTATAATTGTACATTTTAAAATATACATACTTCAATTACAGACATTTATGTGTTTATCATAGTATAGTAAGTCCTGTTTAAAATGAAACAGGTTAATAAAAGTTCTCATTCTAGACCCCTATTTTTTTTTAAGAATTATTATTAATTTTTACAGTCTGATGTATAATAATATTTTCATATTGTATACTTTACTCAAGTAATATTTGATATTAATTTTTTTATACAATATAATATAATATATTTATATTATAATTAATATATATAAATATATGTAACAGTGTACAAATATATAGACATTGAGTAAATAACTTTCTAGACTTGAACATTCCTTTAAAATAATGAAGAACTAATATATTTTCATTATGTACAAACACAAAGAAGTAAAATTTAATAGTTATTACTCATTAATAAAACTCATAATAAACTCCATAAATGTAAATAATAACGTTTTTTTTTTTATCTTACTATATTGTTATTATAAAGTACTTTTAAATAAAACAAAATTTTATTTTAGCTCGAACGTTTCTTTGATTATTATTAATTATTTTGTCAAGAACATTACATTTATTTAAATAACACTTGAGTGTTATAATATGTATTTTCTGATGTTATACTGTTTTATATGACAAAAGCAAAATATGCTCAACAGTTTACATTTACACATAAGTAGTTTGGTGATTAGTATATTCCAATACCTGATCTCTCTTTTTTATTGTATGCCTCATGGCTTAAACACTATACAAATATATTTTACAACAACAAAAATATTAAATATATTACATAATGGAATTCTAGGGCATTTAAACACCCATAAGTAACATTCTATGTTGATGACTATTCATTTGAGATTTAACTACAAGTTTCATGGACCAACGGTTCTATATATTAGTGAATGCTATTCTGTCTTGTATATCTGGAATCATTTTTTTCTTTCTCACTCATCCATTCCATCTAAAAATTGGAAAAAATTAAAATATCTAATTGTTTTGCAATTTTGTAGCTTATGAAATACCTTTTGTTTGTGCTGCTTAATTGCATCTTCACACCGGCTTATAACCATAGCTTTAGTTAACAGACCATCTTCCGAAGTATAACCAGCTGCTTGCCAAGCAACCCCTAACTTGGCAATTTCTCTACCAGACATTCCAGCAGTCATTTCTGCCATTTGTTTGCATAAGGCACTGTAGTCGAATTTCTCAATATTCAACTTGCTACAAAACAATATATTCCTTTAGAACATGAAATAAATAATAATATAATTGTAATCATCTTTTACACTTTGCTTTGAGATGCTGGGGTTAAGACATATTTATCAAAGTATAGCATCATTAAACGTTCTCGTTCTTCTTTACCTGGTAGACCAAATTCTACCATTTCATCTAATCTGTCATTTACTGCCCAATCAAATTGTTCAGGAGTGTTACTTGCCAACACTAACATAAATCTAAAATTTAAAAAATAGTCTTCATTTATATTACTTACATAATATAATATATTATACAGACTACAGAGTATATCGTAAAGACCTAACAAATGAAATAACTGATTCTAATCAATATTTTATATATAATTTATTAACTCTTGCGCTATACGTATAATATAACAATTTTTTTCATTATTTTTTAAAAATTCAAAACAGCTTATTTGTAAATAATGTTTTAAGAAATTAATATGTAATAATGTGTTTAAAAAATGTACTGAAAAAACACTTGTCTGTCATGTAGTTTGTTTTTTCTGTATTTTTGAAGACTCATTAGTTTGAATATTAATAACTTTAAAAAAATATTACAATTTTAACAAATACTTATCCAAAAATTCTGGTAAAAATTTAAAAAATGTTTATACTTTTGAATTTGAAATGTTAACTGGATCAACATAACTTAACAAAAATAATGAGATTAAAAAATAAAAAAAAAGTTATGTCATACGTGTAGGCACATGTCAATAAATTATACATAAAAAAAAATATTGATTAGAACAAAAATTATTTCATTTGTCATGTCTTCCTGTTACATCCTGTACATATAAGTGAATGTATGTTGTACGTTTGGATGAGGCCTTATGAAACTACTGAACCAATTAACAACCCTAGTATACAAACACAAAAAAATGCATGCGCGAGTCACTATTGTCTATAGCAACTGGATTCAAAAATGAAGATATACAATTATACAAACACTCAAAGAACGTGAGCAAAATTTGGTGCTAATTGGTAGTTTCCCAGTGTATAAGCTCTATGCAAACACACTTTAATTTTTATATGATATATATATATATATATATACGTATATATTATAATATAAAATAGTGGTTGTTTTATGGGGTCTACATGAACCTAAATATTAATAATGTTTTAATATGTATTTTAAACATTTAAATATGTAAAATTATAATCTACTCTAAACAAAAAAATACTTAATAAATTAGTAGAAAACATTGAAACATATTAAGGCAAATAATTCACATTTACTTGTTTGATTGGTCTCCAGTTCTATATAAAAAGGCATTTAATGTGGCACGTAAATTTTCACTAATCATCTCTGAACTACGTTTTCTTAAAAATGCATCTGCTTCATCAACAAATAACAATAAACCTTTTCTTGAGTTAGTTGCCCAATCAAAAACTTTGTGCATTTCAGTTACTCCATCCTTTCCTAAAGGTGCTACATCTCCACCAGTCAATATAGCATAATCCATACCAGAATGCATTGCTAATTTCTAAAAGCAATACAGAATTAGTCCACATTTTTTTTTTTAATTGTCAAACAATTGAATACATATACATATAATATACTGAAACATGTATTACAATTTAGAGAAAACATATATTAGTTTTTAAAGTGCGTATAAAAAATATTGTTAGTTAATTACACTAATTAAAATTAAGTAATTCAAGAAATAAATTAGACTTCAATATTTAAGTCCTAATTTGAATATCTCAAAATAGAAGTGTAAACAGTGTGTTACTATTATTATATTTTAAAATTGGCAATGGTTAAATTGATAAAAATTTGAAATGGGTAGTTAAAAATTCAAAGATAATTAAGTTTGACCCATAATCTCTGTTTAACACATAATATTTCACTAGAAAAAGTTGATAAAATAATGATATTGAAAAATATAAAGATAATTGTTTTAAACATTAGTTATTTGGTCATCAACCAGTTTTTTTACTTTTATATAACAACAATATCTTACTTTGGCAAACAGTGTTTTTCCAGTACCTGGGGGTCCGTACATCAAGATATTCCGGTACATACCACGGTTTTTCTTAGTATTTAGAGTGGCAATTGCAACATCACTACAACATAATAATTTAAATATTTATTGTAATATTAAGACATCTTATTTATAAGATACCCATGCATTTGTTGTCTCCGTTTTACACATGTACAACATAAAACAATCTATTCTCTAGTTTCAATAGTGCGCTGTTTGTTTTGATAGTATAGTGAATTGACTGCTTATCAAACATTTAAGTAAGAACATTATCTGAGCTTATGCGTTTTATATATTTATTTTCAAGCAAGATATGGGTATGTGAAATATTGAAAATTAAAAATGCTCATATCTCACTTAAAATTAAAATAAGCACAGATAATTTTCTTAACTAAATGTTTAATAGTAGGTCAACTCACTTTAATATCAAAACTAACAGCACACCATTGAAACTATTGAATGGAAATTTGTTATGGCGTATGTGTGTAAATCGGAAACAACAAATGCATGAGTAGACTCCTTTTAAGGATTTTTGTAATGATATGTTTAAATGTAAATATTATATACATACCCTAATCTAGATTCTAATTTTGGTGGCAAGATAACATCTTTTAACGCACTACTTTTTTTAGTTCTGAGTTCCTTAAATGTTAAAATTGGGTGCCTTACTGATTCTAACAATGAGAAACGAGAAGTTTCTCTTACCAACGAAGGTTTACCTAAAAATTACCAGAAATTTTAAAATTAAATATATTTTTAATTTGGATTTCTATTAAAAATTAGTAGGTTTCTTTAAATATTTCAATAATTTAAGACCAAACAACATTATATAATACAAAGTTAAATATTTCATTATAACTTAAGTATATTCACCTAATCTTGATTCAACATATTTTGCTGTAACACCGGTAAAACCTTTGGCACTGTATATACCTAATGCCAAAAGAGATAAGCCTCCTGCAGCCATTAGAGTTTTATCCCAATCAGAGAGCAATGCATTTGCTCCACTT
Source organism: Metopolophium dirhodum (assembly GCF_019925205.1). NCBI lineage: Eukaryota > Metazoa > Arthropoda > Insecta > Hemiptera > Aphididae > Metopolophium > Metopolophium dirhodum. The sequence goes on from NC_083568.1 coordinate 20,128,500, forward strand.
CCAAAAATTGAGCCTGCAGTTCTTGAAACAAAAAAATTGTTAATATTTACATTTTATACACTGATTATAACATTTTAGTAAATACTTTATGGACTCCAAAACAGTTTGTCGATGTTCAGAAGCTTTTAATTTGAGTTGTTCCATTGTTAAATCATGGTTCTCTCTCTCTGCCTTTGCTCTTGCTAATGCTTTAGCCTCAGATTTCTTAGCATCTAATTTAGATTTCATCTCAATTTCATGTTCAATAGTAGCTGTAACAAAAAAAAAAAAATAATATGTACCTAGTATTTAAAATATTTAATTATATTTAAAAATACCTTTTTTCATAGATTCTTGCTTAGCTACAGATTCTTCTTGTCGTCTTAAGTTCTCTTCATTAGAAGCGCGTTGTTGTTGAAGCTGATCTTCATACCTGGTGACAATTAGCAGTTCATAAATCAGTGGCATACATTTGGGTAGGAAGGGAGTTCAGAGTTATCTGACTCGTTATACCTTGCTCATTTCTTTAAACGTGAATATACAATGTTGACAGGCCAAAAATTGTGGGGTTATTTTGTATAAAATAGTACCAACTACCAAGTAATATAAAAGGAAAGATAATTGTATTACTCTATTTATTGATAAATATGATACACTTTGTTTGCCTTAAGCTAGCAAATTTATTAGCCACTAAACTAGATGTGTGCGAGTGAATAAATATGAAATATATTGCACTATTAATTATTTCTATTTTTATACATTTCAATATAAAAGTTGATAAGTGAGATGTGCCACTGTGTATCAACACAGCGATGGCAACACATTTGCATTATCTACTGCAATGTCTAATACCTCTGTAGTCTATTTTTACAACATTGGATATTTACTCATAAATTAACAATTTTCTTATTTTGTTATCATTCAAAAACGATTAACGACAGGTATATGAAATTTCCACTGTTGTTGACTATTGTTTAAAATAAAAATTACTGTGATGGGTAAGGCCCTCAAAGAAACATGTATGTGTCACACTTAAATATAAGAAAATTGATTGCATGCCACTGTCAATAATTGATATGTGAAACATAACTATTTTGTAAAATTATATTATTTTTATAATAAATATTTTAATTTCAATATACTCGATTAAAATAAATACCTTTTACGGGCTAATTGATCTTGATATTGTGACCGTAATTGATGCTGTTTAGTTTCTTCTGCTAGCAACTTCTTTCTTTCTTCAGCATCAACCCGCTTTTGTTCGACACGTACTTGTTCCAAGTGAATTTCATATTCTTTTATTTTTGTTTGATACTCAATTTGCTTTGTAGTTTCTTGCAATTTAGCTAAATCTAATGCTTCCTTGGCATGTTCTTAAAAATTGTATATAATAAAAACATAACTAACATCTATTCTATTCTCATAACCACTAAAACATAATAATATACCAACTTGACTTTTCCAATTCTTTGGCAGCTTTAGCTGCTCGTTCTAATGCAGATGAATCAAATTTATATGCCTCGCCACTAGACGATGATGGTGGAGGTGATGGTTTTTTATCTGAAACATTGTCTATATTTTCCAAGTTTGGTGATTCAGGGGTATTACCACCCATTCCGAAAATCCATGACATGATTACTGAAATCTAATGAATTTTTTAGTTAAACCTTAAATCTATTCACTTAAGGTTAAGACTTCACTATGAGTCAATTGTGGCACGATATTTTAAAATTAGTTAATATTTTATATGAAAATAGTTATTCCCGACCTCCTAAGAAAATATATATATAATATAATCAAAAAGAGGTACCTAAAAGATCAAATAATCTTTGGGTAAATTGACGAATTATTAAAAAATAAAAAGAGCAGAAAAAGACCATAACCTAAAAATGTTTTACATGTTAGCCATCTCAAGAGTATAATATATCTCAATTTCTATGTATTATATTCTATTCGTACACTTCTATAGTTCTATTCCCAATATTAAAATCATCATTATTTTATGTCATTCAAACAGAAAATTAGCATATTAATATATTATTATTCACTTTATTCTTAAGCTTGTTATCTTATAATTTAATTTTATGTCCGTAAATTGATTAAAATAAAAAGTAAATACAAATTTAAAAAAAATTTAATGGATCACAATATTAATGGATACAGATTTCCCGATTTTGATAACAACTGATAACAGTGAATCTGATAAGTCTGTGCAAAATAATAATATACATTTATACAAAAAATATTACAAAACAGTTTTAAATGTCTACCACTCGGCACTCATGAGTGGGGACTGGGGACACAATAAATTATTGTCTCTCATAGTCTATTAGTGATTAGTCTCATAACTTACTGTAGTCATAAGTCATAACTATCGTAATGTTAAATGTACTATAACTATGTGACTATATTATGTCATTACTCAACACTCATTAGTCGTTAGTCATTTTACTATTTAGTCGTATCTATTGTTAAATATAATTTGAAATATCGAACTCCCGACTCCCGAGTAAATAATACTATTCAGACGATCGTCGAAGTTCACGCGATCCATTTCCTATGCAATCACTGTACCTAGCTCCCCCGAACATTGAAATATGTCCACGATATTCTTACGAAGGTATTTTTTTGTACCCAATACTATTGAATAATGTTTAAATTAATTATCGAATCCGGTCACCACATGCTATGTATTTGACTCGCGATAACAATAATAATTATTATTTGGTCTAGTTTATACTTAATATCATTCTCTACGTGGTGACTAAAACAGCGGAGTTGTTCGACGGTCGCTAGAATGGTTCATCATTATTTGTTTGTTTCTTTTAATAGTAATAATAAAAATAATTGTTATTGTTATAATGTCCGAGTTCCTGTTAAAGCCGTCGTAAACAAGTACGTTTTGTTGTTCTGCAATTTGTCATAGGTAATCGTGTTTTTAATAATTGGCCAATGTATTACTTAATGCTTAGAGTTTGAAATGGCATCGGACGATTGTAAGAATCTCTTGTATGACCAAGCATGCTTACAAGTGTGGGCAGACAATGCTCCGAATATTTCGTTATGGATGCAAACGAAAGAATGTTACAAAGTAAGTAAAAAATTAAAAAATTAGCTGTAATTCTGATGATTTATAAAACACGTAATTTTAATATATCCACCTATCTATGAAAATAATTTGATTACATTGTCTTATAAGTTATAACTTGATACATTGTCATCATATAGGTCAGGTATAATCTATTGTAATCTGTTAATTTTATAACCTTCCAATATGTTATTATGTATTTGCATGAACTGTAATATTGTTTTTATTCATTTTTCATGTTATACTCTGAAATAATTTCTAATAAACAATACATAATGGAAGGGAATATAAAAATTACCTAGCAATAAGCAGTGGAGTGTTAAGTATTTGGTTTTTTGGAAGGTGGATAAAAAAAACATATACCCAAGGGAGTAGTTATTGGCTACATGTCACCACACACGCCTCCTATTAAAAGTTGCATTACATTTGATTTATCTGTGACTATTTAATTGTTATATATTTGTTAATAGGTAAATAGTTTATATAGATAATTATTATTTTGACTAGTTTAAGAGAAAAGAGCTATAGGTTTATTTCTATTTGTTTGAAAAAAGAAGTTTACACTAAATAATACTTAATTACAAATATAATATAAATGCATATTTAAAATAAAACTATTTTATAAAAAAAATTATATAACATTTAAAGTCCTACTCTGCGTACCATAAAATCAAAGCGGGAGTACCCCAGGTAAGTGACCTATCACCTATACTCTATAATATCTACACATCAGATATGCCCAAAACAAACCATACTATCCTAGCGACATATGCAGATGATACCGCTATACTAGCATCAAACAAAGACCCAAACATAGCCATCCACGATATACAATACCACTTAAATTTAATCTCCAATTGGACTCAAAAATGGAAAATTAAAATAAACGAAAACAAATCAGTTCAAATAAATTTTTCTCTGAAAAAAAACGAATGCCCACAACTTTTGCTCAATAATTCACCAATCACTATCCAAAATGTAACCAAATACCTCGGAGTTCATCTAGATAAAAGACTTACCTGGGCCCAACACACAAAACACAAAAGAAAACAATCAAACACACGTCTACATCACCTACGTCCATTATTGTCTCCTTCAATGAATTTAAAAAACAAAATATTAATATACAAGACAATTATTACCCCCCTCTGGTCATATGGTATCCAAATTTGGGGCCAAGCCAAACCATCTAATATAAGACCCATTCAGGCTTTCCAGTCTATTTGTCTTAGACAAATAACTGGAGCCCCATGGTACATAACCAACGACGCACTACACAAAGACCTCCAAATACCAACAGTCAACGATATAGCAACTCGTCACTATAAAAAATTTCACTCCAAACTGCACTCAAACCAAAACCCTCTAATTTCCCGGATGTCCTCTATAACCATCCCCAACAATCCTCCGAGGAGGTTAAAAAGAAAATGGCCAAGAGACGCTCTTGCCTAACGGTTTCCATATTTTGAACATTTGAACCCATCAAATTAATAGGAGGTACTGTTGATGGACGGTTTTCCCCCCTCAAGTTATTCAATCATGCACTAATATTATTACCTATGTTATAAAATTTACTTATTGTACAAACTGTATAGATTGTAAATATCCTAAATAAATAAATAAAAAAAAAAAAAAAAAAAAAAACATTTAAAGATACCTCATTCCATATTGTAATATTTTATACCTGTACCTATTTAGTCCATAATTATATAATAGATACATAATATAACTAATAACCAGTTAGACACTTGCCACTTGAGTATTACTAAAAGTCTTATTAGGTAACTAATCCTAATCTTTACACTAGTTATACCTGTGGTTTATTGACTTTATGGTAATTGTTATTATGCTGTACATTTTGAATGGAATTGCATAATTATTAATTGGTAAGTATTTCAATTAAGCAATTCAAGTCATGTTTAATAAGTGATGATAATATGGATTTTTGAGTTAAACGTTTATAAACCTTTTTTGTAATCAACTTGTATCACTGTCCCATAACAATAAATATTAAAATTCTTTAAAATACTTATAAGTATACTTATATATTATTTTACTTGGTGATTACTGCATCTTGCCTATTTTGATTTTTTGAGCTTACAATTAATAAATTATCATACTAGTATTTTTTTTTTCTAGAAAGTATGAATATTCAGTTCTTATTACAAATTATTAAATATGGGCTACTGTGTTATTAGTATTTTTATTTTATGATAGGCAATTATGGTGGTTATAATAATTAATTGTTGTTTTATCATTAATATTATGTATTAATATTAAATATATTATAATAGTAATAGTATATAGAGTTTACTAAACATAAATGGATCATAATACATTTTAAGCCCATTATTCATTTGTTTATATACATTAGTCATTTGTGTGATATTATTTAATTATTTTATATCAAAATTTTTTTGTAGTGTGATTTATTGAAAAAAGAAAACATATCCAACAGCGGAGTTACTAATATCAGATTAAATACAATTTATAGTCTCTGGCTAGATTTAACCAATGACAGCAGCCATAATAATTGCAGGTTAATCATTCATTTTTACCACATTATAATTTATATTATTCATTACAATTACTTTTAGCCAGTTGTACCGTCTATGGTTACACTTCGATTATGCTTGATCAGCTGATAACAGATTTTATAACCGGGCAAATTCGGCCAATTAAACTTTGGTTAACTTTAATCGGAGATGGTACAACTGGCCCTAAAATATTGACAGTATATTATTAACTGTATGCTCTATTTTGTAACAGAACACTTCATACTTTTGAAGAACATGGAGTTTATCAATGGAATATTTCAAAAAATTTCAATTGTTCCCAAATCAAACAAATATCAACTCCTCAAGATCTATTCATGCGTAAGTTATTAATTTTTTTTTTATAAATTAATTATAATCTAAATACCAAAAACTCATACATTTATTATTATTATTATTTTTTTTTTTAGCATTTGTTTATGCATTATTACTCATAATACCGTCCTTTGCTGTTTGGTTTTTCATCAATTATCTGCAAAGGACTTATGTTGTGCCATCTGTGTTCCGATTTGCATCAAAAACAGATTTGGATATTGAAAATGTAACTTGAACTTATTTTTAAACTCTTTAGGGTTATATATCTCAAATATTTTGTATGAACTATTAGATGTTTCAGACGGCCCCTAGCCGTGATGTACAAACATTTGATGGTTCTGATGTCGAATTAAAAAATGCGGTTTGATTAAATTTTATAACTTAATTACTAATTTAATAATTGATAAATATGCCTTACTAATTGGTATTTGGGTAAGATATTAAATTGTTCACATTTGAACAAATACATCTCTTTATACTAAACAACTACTTTATTTAATCTAAATGGTCATGCTAAATAATATATTTTGAGATTAAATTCAGATTAAAGTAGCTAACAAATACTGTGTTTATACACATTTATTAATACAAATTAGCCCTATTTAAATTACACTTTTGATTAGTACATACTCAAATTAGGTATGAATCCACGTTACTGTGAATGTGAGAATTTTTATTTTAAGCCAAATATTTTATTCTGTGATATAGATGGTATATTATGGTATAGAATTTAAAATTTGAAATACTCTAAAATATTTATGCGTATTGAGCAATTTATATGAATTTTTTAATCCATAGTAAGAGTTATTCAGTTTGACAAACAAAACCAAATGTTAAATTTGTTAATACTCCCGAGTTAACTAATTACAGAAGTACTTTAATCTGCATCAACGCTACATATAAACTGGCAGACGTAATAAATTATATATTCTGTTCAAGTTAAGATACGTTGTTGGCAGCAACCATTTTTTGTCGGACTAGTCAGGAAACTTCCGTTTGTCCCCCCTCACTCCCAATCAATTATCTCAGAAACCTGAAAAAAATTGAAACCCTTTTCAGACACGAAACCTGGAATTTATGGATACGTTTTTACTCCCTGATGATCTGTATACCTGCCGTGTCGTAGGGCCACGCCCCTGCGCCCAATTCAGCCGTCGATTACGTTTCTTAACTTGGACAGAAGATAGTTTGTAATTTTATTAGAAATGTCTGAAAATTAATCTGAATTTAATTTCTAAAATGTCTATAAAAAAAATTATAAATTAACAGTGTTTGATAATCTATACTTTTTTTTTTTATAATTTTAGGATTTTGGAACTGGTTCTAATGAACCGGTTATTATTCATCCTCAAATTCCGACACCAGTCAAAAATAATAGTTATCGTATCACATCGTTAGACACATTTAGAGGGTAATAACTTAAATTTAACATTACACAATTTATGTTTTTTAAATTTAATAATTTAACTGATAAGCTACCATAGTTATTAAGTAAATTGTTGTATCTAAATTTGAAAGTAGCAAGATATTTTGGTTTTTACGTAAAATAATTTTTCAATTAACTTTAGAGGATAAAATATGGGTCAATTAAATTTTTTTAGATTTAGACTGTAAATTAAAAAAAATTTAAATTATTATTATTTTCCTATAAAAATGTCACATTACTTAAAATTGAAGTTCTTGTATATAAAAAAAATTACCCACTTAAATATATATAATCCCAATTTCTGATTTAGTTATACTTGGTTATATATATTTTTTTAATTAGTAGATCTGAGCAGTGGCTTATTTTGGGTACCTAAGTAATTTCTATATTTGCCACCTTTTAAAAATGTTAGTCTTTTCTCAAGTGAGCATTTTGTCCGCTCTCAATTTTAACAATACTCAACATAATTGGTTATTGGTATGATTCTGTTGGTTTGGGTAATATTTAAATAACGTTACTGATAATAAAATACTAGTCAGTTATATCCAAAATATTCAGAATTATACATAATTATAGTATATACATTTGAGTATATATATTATATTATTATAAATTATACATTTCATGCTTGGATATAATTGTGTAACTGCTAGTATTAAAAACATAATTTAATAATTTATCCTAATAGAATATTTTTGTTTTAGGATATCTATCATATTAATGGTATTTGTCAATCTAGGAGGTGGACATTATTGGTTCTTTGAACATGCTCCATGGAATGGTATCACATTAGCAGACTTCATATTGCCTTGGTAAAATAAAATCAATTTATATCTATCATAATTTATAATTGAAAAATTTGTGATTATAAAGTTTGTTTTTTTTTGTTAGGTTTTGTTGGGTTATGGGAGTAAGTATAGCCATATCATTGCGATCTCAACTTCGTTCAAGCACCAAAAGAAAATATGTCTTTGGTCGCGTCGTTCGAAGATCAATTGCCCTATTGATCATGGGTTTAGTGCTAAATTCTGTTAACAACAATAATTTAAGCACTTTTAGACCATTGGGTGTATTACAGAGACTAGCATTTATATACTTTATAGCAGCAACATTGGAAACAATTTTTATGAAACCTCAACCCTATTTTACGGTAATTTGTTCAAAATTATTTATTTACAAGAAAATTTAAAAAAATAATTTTTCTAGAATACAAGATTAGACGTAATCCGAGATATTATTGAAAGTGCCCGGCAATGGTTTATAGTAATTATATTAGTAGCTATTCATACTATCATTACTTTCTTTTTACCTGTACCTGGTTGCCCTAAAGGATACTTGGGACCAGGGGGCCTCTACAATAGTTCGTCAAACATTAATTGTACTGGTGGTGCTGCTGGATATATTGATAGGCTAGTTTTTGGCGAAAATCATATGTACTCTGGTACACCTAAACCTGTTTATCAGTCAATACCATTTGACCCTGAAGGTAAGATATATTAAGTGTTTAATCAAAAATGTATTCTAAATACCTAATTTACAGTTTGTTTTTTTATTTATTTTAGGTATTTTAAGTACTTTGACAAACACTTTACTTGTATATATGGGTGTACATGCTGGTCGCATTATCTTATGTTATCAGTATACAAATGAACGGATCAAACGTTGGATTGCTTGGACTATAACACTAGTAAGAATATTATTTATATAACTTAAATAACATTTAACTAATAACAAGTTCTAATTTTCATTAAGTGCAGGACACTATTGAATAATTTGATTGTTATATTATATTCAATCTATTCAATTATACTGAAATTGTTGAAAAGCATTATAGTTATTTTATTGAGTACTCAAAGTACTCAATAGTTTAAAAAAACTAATATTGATTATGTTCATCAGTCATCACCAGTCAATACATATAATACCATAAATACTATAATTACTATTTCTAGAAAAGTATAAAACCTATTTTTTTTTAAGTTTATTTTCAACAAGTTTATGTTTTAGACTTCAAATGCACGCGCAATAGACTTAGTCCTAAATATAGATGTAACATTAACCCGTCTTTGGTACACATATGTTTCACAACATGATTTCTATATTGTAAGCCCTGTGCTCATTCAATGCTTTTTTTATTATTATTAATTGCTTGATCAAATTAGAACATTAAATCATACCTAGAAATTTGTATATTTTCACCATTTACTAAAAATTCTAATATATTTTTTATGTACTATTAATAGTTTATCAAACAAAAATAAAAACCAAAATCGTATTCTCTTTCTGATGTTTTGTTTTTATCACTGCGGTAGGAAATATATTTGTGCTCATTGTGTGCTCCTTACATTGGTACTCTTTGGGAACAACAAAAAGCACTTCAATTGTTTATACGCTTATATCATTTTTGTTTATCAATATTTGTATACACGTCATTTGAAGTTATTAATTGTATTAATCGGGTATTATATGAATTTGATAACATTTATTCGACTGACTTTTGAAATGTTATTTATATGAGCGCAGCGCTCACATGTGTACTAACGAAGGGTTAATGTTAACTTAGTAATTACTAATAAACTATAGTAAATAATAATAATAGTAAGACAATTTTTATGTATACTTCAGTTATTGTTACTGTATCAGTATAAAATTATAAAAATGATTATTTAATATCAAATTTTGTTGCAATTTTAGGGTTTAATTGGAGGTTGTTTGTGTAACTTTTCCAAAGAAGATGGTTTAATACCAATTAATAAAAATTTGTTCTCTTTGTCTTATGCATTTATTACTGGAAGTTCTGCATTCTTAATATTCATTATACTGTTCTTAATTATTGAACATTGGAGACTTTGGGGTGGATCACCATTTAACGAAATTGGTAAGCATAGAGTATTGTACAATATTATACTACATTTTATTGTAAGAATATTGTAATAATATTATGTATTTATTAAAATATTCATAATTACCAGGTCAAAATTCAATTATGCTATACCTTGGACACAATATATTTTACAATACACTTCCGTGGAGGTGGCAACCGGTAAATGAGACTTCTCACACAGAATATTTAGTTATGGATTGTTGGGCAACAATATTTTGGTGTGCAATAGCATTAGTGATGCACAAGAAAAATATATTTATTGTAGTGTAATTAATTATTGATAATTAAGTTTTAGATAAATTATTACTCATAATGACTTAAGAATGTAGCATTTTTATTATTCTAAAACCAATATAGTAAAAACAGTCACATTATCAAATTAATTTCTAACTATATTATGAAACGATCAAAATAAAATTTAAAAACCATTTTCTCTAACCAAAATTGTTTTTAATTTATTTATTGATTTCAAATATGGAAAGATATAATTTGATTGTTGACTAAGTTTGAAGAGTTATAAAAATTGCTATATATTTAAAGAAAACAAATCGGAGTTCCTTGGAAACTTCCATATTTTAATTATTATCATCAGTTAAATTTAAATACATATTATTGTACTTAACTATTTTATTTTTGTATCACTACTTTTCTAATGCTTATTGTTAAAATATTAATACTATTTTATACTTATTGTAATAATTTTTTTATTAAAATGTTAACACGTTTTATGTATTTTTCCTATGATGTTTTTTAGATTTTTTTTCTTTATGATATTTAGACTCATTATTATAGTGAGTGTCACTATGTTTTTCCTTTTTATGTCCGATTTCTCCTTTTTTTCCAGACTTATGTTTTGTTTCACCTTTGTTACTGCTTTCTTTGTTTGATTGGCCTCCCTAAAAAAATATTAATCAAAATTAATAAATACTTTCGAAGACTATATACAACTGTACAGCACATACTTTTTTGGTTTTATTTTTCTTGCTTTTCTTATTGCCTAACAACTTTTTGTCTCCCTTTTTCCCAAACTTCTTAAATGTACCATATGTTTCATAATTGTCCCAGAATTCGTTAACTTTATGTTTTTCATTTTTGTGATAATTATCTCGAAAACCCTACAGATTAAGTTAATACTTGTTTATTACATACATTTATTTTCATATATTATGCACCTACATACTTTTTTTGTTTTAAATTTTTTTTGTTTGTCGCCTTTTTTGTATGATGCTTCCTTTTTTTTACCTCCGTGTGTATGTATCTCTCCAGCATTGCCTCCTTTGTCATTATACTTGTCATCATCTCCCTTTTCTTCTTTGTATTTTGTAGATTTTTCTTCGTTCATGAGTTTACCGCTTTTATATTTTTCTGCATCAACTTCTTTTATTCCTCCTATTGATTCATCTGATTTACCATTATTTTTTTTGTAAGAAGTTGATTTTGTATCTAAATTCATGAAAAGTTTCATTCAGTTAAAATTTTCAATACACGTGTAACAATCTAAATCAATATACAAAAATTATTTCCAACTAGATACCAATGATTTACAATTATTATAAACGCAAAAAATTATATTTGCCTAAGTGGACCCCCTCCTTCAGTCTCAACATCTTCAAATTAATATGTACCATACTATTACTACTACCTATATATACAATTTTTTTACTCTCAACCATTCTTAATCATTTTCATTTTCATTTATTGTTATGCGGCACATAATGATTATTACTAATAGGTACCCACAAGATTTCAAATATAAATAATAATTGCTAGTTTGTTTTACAGTTCGAATTGAATTGACAATGTTTATGGATTATGTTGATACAAACTAAGTACCTATAATATATTAGAATTTTGCTAGACACCGGAGTGCCATATTATATAAGTATGTGGCACGTGTTAATGTATGATAATATATCGCACTCCTAGAACAAGACGGACACATAAAAAAAAAAATAATTGATTTGAAGTTTGAACCTAAGATATTTTAAAGAGTTTTTTTACCCATGCGTTTGAAATGAAGCACCTAAGTACTTGCAAACATACTTTACAATATGAATTTTCCAAATATTATGAAATACTCTCTTAAACTCAAAAAGTTAGACTTGTGGCTTTTTAAAATTTTTTAAGTAAATACATGACTGCCATACTTTGAGATGTGGCTGAATTGTACCTAAACAGAAGTTGATTTTAAGACAGTGTTGTATTTTGTATTGTGGATGCATTATGTAACAAATTATAAAATGCAATACCGCCCAACTAAATATTACTGTTTTGCACTTAACATATTATCAAACGATAATTAGTTTTTACTTAGTGCAAGAATGCCACAAATCGGAATAAGGCAGTCTTGAATTTTGACTTTAGTGATTATTTGGATAAATTTAAAACGAGTATATTGCCATAAAGTAAATATGGCTATCTTGCTTTGAAAATTAGCTAAAAATTAAATAATTCAATACTGACACATCTTTATAGTGGCTAAATGAAAAATGATATCGAATTTGGCGTTCTTGCATTTTATAGGGCTTTTTTTTCTCTATTCGGCAGTTGTGGCAGTACTGTTCTAGGAGTGCGATATAATAATATACAATATCTTTACATGATAATATAGTACCTACCTATAGCAGAAGTGCTGAAGTGTTTAAAATATAGGTACTCCCCCCCCCCCCCCCATCAGCCATCATCTCCCCGTTTTTTTAATTCAACAGTCAAATTCAAATCAAAGTACCTGCGTAATGCAACGTTTAATTCTTTATTTTGGATTCTGAGCGGACCGATTTACATATTGATTTTACAATGATGTGTGTTTTTTTTTTGTATTATTTTTTTTTTTTGTGTCAATCATTGCGGTTCGGGGCAGTGAAACTGATTCGATTTTCTTCAACAGTACCTTGTTCGATGGGTGAGTGAATCTAGTCGGTGCATTCGGGAGGTACAATTTTAAAATTACTAATAGTTTTCAAAATTAAAAATTTAGTTTTAGGGTACATACAACATAATATGCACTTATAGATAATGATTACGTTTTAATAATAAGTCGAGGAAGCAATAACAACTTGTTTGGACTTGTGTTGTTGTTGCACCGTAACGCAATATTGCTTGGACAAATCTTGTTGTTGTGCCGTAATTAAATACCTACTTGGAGGAGATGTCTTGTTGCATAAATTAAAACCAGACATCTCCATTATAATAATAAAAATGAGGAGATGTCTTGTTGTTGCACCAAAATAAAACCAGACATCTCCGTTTATATGATATCTCTGCATTTAACCGTCGGATTTGTCTGGTTGTTGCACCAAACGACGGTTTTTTTTTTTTTTGATAATGTGCAATAAAATACGCATATTTTTACCAAAATATGGTGATGTCTCGTTGTTGCCCAAAATGCTTCAAAATATATTCTTAGTAATATCATAGGCTGACTGACCGTTTTCGCTCAGAATCGTTTTTCTTATACAATGATATTATATCATTGAATTCAAATTTAACACCATCCATTACAGTGAGTCCGTGACCCTCTTGTAACCTACTGTACAGCAGAGCGACACTCACTTTCCCGTCTTTTTAACGTCTTAACGTAAATTCTGGTTCCACGGCAGGATTCCTGCAGTAGGTACCTTATACGAGGTACCTGCGGTGTCGGCGAAACACGATTGCGCCCGTCTTAATTTTTTACATGCCAATACAACAAGATTGCGCTCCATAAAATATAGGTCCTTAATCATCTAACCATTTTCCGATACACTACCTATTTTAATGTCTCACTTAGAACTCGAAGTATAAAGTGTTGATTTAAGTTATACAAGTTCGACTGCACCTATTAATACATTATACATGGCATTATAAACATTTGTCACAATTATACAGGCTTAAGAGTTATAAGGACTGACTACAAAATCAAATTGTGATGCCATGTACTTATTAATATAGTCCCCCATCCAAAAGTATCTACTATGACATATTTCATGGATAAATTAGGCGATCAGCGCCACTGGCACCTACACGGGCTAGGAGGCTAGGTAACAATATTATGTACCATACTACCACGGTACGACGGTCCATGAAATGCATTATACTTAGGTAGGTATACTTCATAGAGGCGCATCGCGCACAGCTGAAACATAGATAAGTCAACAACAGACACCATCGTATATTATTGCCATTTATTGCCTAGGTACTGCCTATAATAATTCTAATACCCAAGTACCAACCCATAAGGCAGAATCAAGTTGTTTGACCGTTCATAGACGATATAGTTGGCTAACCCACTATTATGAGTTATAACATTTTATTTTAAATTTATATAATCAAGACTATAATTTAATTAATTTTTTATACATTTATTAGATGTGAACTATGGTAATTATTGAATTTTCAATCATAATTCAGTGGCGTATTACGGACGGGGGGATTAAGGGGATCATCCCCCCCCATAAGCTGTATATAATATGCAAAATTTAAGGCCTCTAGCTTTAAAAGTGGGGCTACTGGATAAAATCATATCCCCCTCCCCCCATGACAAAAATCTTATAAATACGCCACTGTCAGAATTGGATAGTGAATATTTATTTTTATACCATTCTATTGTTCAGTATGAATAGTGTGATGATGCGCATATATTATAATGTACCATCATGTACGATTATTTGGCGCAGGTAATCATATAATGCGCAAACGATAATCGGCTGCTGGATGCGCAAATGATGTTTTGGCACAGATATAAATAGACGTCCAGACTATACGCAAACACGCAAACAATGACCGGCGCTAACCTGTGGGCTGTAAGGTAAAAGAAGAGGTTTTTTTTACAGAAATTGTTACCTGTCTAACAACTGTCTGACGACTGATGTCTTTATTCTTCTTTCAGATGGGGTCCAACATTATTAACATATAATACAATAATGGGAGCAGGGGGGCTTCGATCATACAAAAGTAAATAAGGAGGGGGCTTGATGGACTTTCGAGGGCTTAACCGATTTCCCCCAATGTCCATACCCTACGAACATGAGCATAACTAGATGAGGGCTTTGGGCGCTAAGCGCCCCCAAATATTTTTGTAGGTACCTCACTGCCTTCCCCGTGTTTGTATTGAAAATAAGCCACAATAAAATATGTTCTTTGAATGAGACAAAAAATTAGCTAAGGATAGCCAAATATACCGAAAATTGCAATAGGTACTGTTTTTGAAATTTGGCTGTTTTCAATATTGAAAGAAATTTTGTTAATTTATTAAAAAATGATTATATAGGTTGGACACTTGGACATATAGGTATATGTATAATGGGCAGTATAAGACAAACAATTATTTTGTACCAATTGGCAATTATAGTATTATACAATTTACATTTTATGATTAAAATAAATATTATAACATATAGGTAGTACATCCTCGTAACTACCTAATATTATATAAATATGAATGTTATAACTTATAAATGTAGCTAATTATATATATTTATTATAAGCCACTTAAATAACTAATTAACTAAATATATCCTTTGTTGCAGAAAAATAAATTTAAATTAAATAAACTTAGTAGAAGGATGTACGGAAAATTTTCAAAAAGATTGACAATAATAAAAACACGAGAGCTATCCCTAAGCCCCAGCCTCCAATTTATGTCATGTTTTGTCTACGACCTATATCGGGCTATATTATGTAGGTAGGTAGGTATCATAATTCATAATTATTACCTATGTGTCATGGTTTTATTTGCGGTAAATGTCGCATGTACATTTGTTTACCTACTTCACTCATAATGACCTATTATTATTGTATACTTTATGTAATATATTATATATGTATAATATTATGTTCAAAAGTAAACCAAAGTTACGCGTGCAAAAACATTAGTACATTTGGTACCTAGGTAAGTACAATTACGCAAGGAAATTGCGTATTTTTTTTACAACTATTTAGATAATAATATTATATACTTATGAATAAATCGATATGTGTGGGTACACCTACTTTTCGACGACGCCGACACCCAAGGGTCGATCAGAACGAAATGTTGCGGGTAATATCCACTAGAATAATTGGGCAGTTGCAGTGCAGCGCGTTCCGTTCCGGTGCACTCCGCGACCGCTGCTATTAACATTAGCTATACACATATATATATAAAAAAAAAAAAAACACAAAATGATTGGCAGGATTATCGATTTATTGACGCATGTCTTTCATAATAGGTAGGTTATACCTTATATAGCTTAATACATTTTCTTAATAATTATTAGGAGGTATCTATAATATATTCAGGTTCAATATACCAAGAACCTAGGTATGTCGTAGGTACCAACACCAATTTATATTAATTAGAAATTACCTATGAAGGTAATAGGCACACACAAATTACTCTTAGAAAAATCATCAGCTGCCTCCTATATAAACAGTTAAAATGGTTTTAATTTGATTTTAAAGTTGGCGGTATCTTCACGGATACTCCTCAAATGCTTAAAAAAAGTCTATATAGTTTCAAATATGATTTATAAGCAGTATTATAGGTTGTTAAGTACATTCCTCACACAACTCAGAATCCAAAAAACTCTGAATTGGAATAGGTAGGTAAATATGTATTCAAAATAAGAAGTGTTTTTTTTTTGGGGGGGGGGGGGGGGTGGTTATTGTTTGGCCTAAACTTTAGCCTCTTCTAAATAATTTCAAATGTTGATAAATAGTATAGCACATAATATTGGAACAATTTGTTATTATTTTAAATTATTTATAAATATATTATATTTAATTATATTTTCAGGTAAATAATTCTTATATTATATAATAATATATAAGAATCATATATATGGGTAGACCTTGTCCTTATCTGGGACAAGGGCGGATATAAGAACATTTTATTTTATATTCAATAAAATTAAAAAGTTAAACATTTTTTAAATTTTTTTATATTATAGAATTAAGATAAATTTATGTTTGGTAGTAGTGGTAGTACCATTGCGTATAGATATAGTATCTACCTGCTTAATGATAATACCTAATAGGTATATATTATAGTTATACCTATATATAACTATATATTATACAAAACTTGATAACTGGAATAAATTGTGTACCTACTAAGGTTTAAGGAGCTGGAATGGTTGTCATTACAGATAATATTATTATGATGAAAAAGTAAAATAAACTTTATTATTGATATTATGACAGCGAAACGCTGTGAGATTTTCTCAATATTATCTTAATATATAGTACCTAGGTACTTAAGTCTATTTCGGACTGCAACTGCATATCAGGCTGTGGTTCTCGTATTCGAACGGTTAGGTAAATTATTAGGTAGGTACCTATATTAAGCGATCACTTCAGCTCATGCGCCGTATATCGTCGATACTGGATACAATATGGTACCTACCTACACCTACCTACCGACTAGGCAACATAATTTATATAAACTTACTATAATATTATATTTTATAGGTATAGTGCCGGGGTCTCACGTATACACGTCGATAGACTTACCCATACGAAACGAACGTCACACACGCTCACGGCGGCGGAGTTTCGGTACGATGTTGCGAAGTCCATAATTTTATCTCCGCGTAGGAAGGTATATAGTTTAAGCTGGTACCTTTGTGAAATATTATAGTCCTGCTCCTGCAGCTATATACAGCAGTCCGTGCCGCTGATCGGTTTCGATTTTTCTTTCGATTTCACCAAGAACGCACTCTCTTGCCGTCGTCGTCGTCTTCGCCTTCGTCGTCGTCGTGTCGACTACCGCTGCGGGGACACGAACGGTGTCCGGTCATCTAAACGGTTTGGTTAACACTGGCATACCGGCAATGGTGGTATAACTCGGTAACAAAAAACGAAAAGTAAAAGACAATAATAATAATATTAATAAAAAAAAAAATAGTGCCCGCGCGGTGGGTACCTATAGGTATGTATTGTGTATCGCGAAGCCAGGAAGAGAGGTTATAATATCGGTCGGCGGTTACACAATAACGGCGACGTCGCCGTCCGTTGAATTAGCCTAGATTTTGTTCTCGTTTCACGTCCCTATATACGTGTATAATACTATATAACGGTCTATATGCGTCTCGTGCTGCCGATAATGATATTAGGTAGATATATATTATACCTGTGTATAGGTTCGAATGTAAGATAACGAAAAAAAAAACAGGCGCAATCCTGCGGTAAACGTATAAAAAAATAATATCGTCTCGACGGAACGCGTCCCATTAATTGTTAGATATTATACCCGCGTACAGCTAATTGGCGTATTTAGGTGGGTGCCACCTGTATACATTATACGCGCTGCGGTCCGCACTCCGCAGTAACACGTCTTTAACTCGGAGAAACGACGTTTTGTCAGCCGTGCCTACCTATATGTTTTGTCTATATTATATTAGAACAATTGCCATATTATGTTGGTATATATTTCCTTATTGTGTGTATAGATAAATTCAACATATTATATACTTCGTAATCGCTGTGACCTTGCGGTAACGCGTAAACGCATATAATAATATTAAATACACGCATACATCTATATTATGTTGTATAGTAGGTAGCGAATTGTATTACGTTACGCCAGTCTGATGACCGCTCTTAACCCTTTCCACCGAGCACCCGGAGTATTCACATCATAAGTATCGCATAATACACACCCCGTCGTGTAACACCGTACACGACACCGCGCCGGGTAGGTATAGGTGCCTAATATAAATTATAATAATATAGTAAACGCCGTGTTTAGGTGTAAAAACGCGTATAACTACGTCCTACATATTGTTATAATATTATATGTGTATAAATCATAAATGTGTGTTGTTGTGCACACCAAATATACCAATCGTCATTGCGACACCATCACGTGCACAATTATTGGCGGGAAGCCTTGGACGGTCGCCGTGAAAACGGCGTGTCGATTAAAAACGCTCTACGCGTCCGTTCAAAATCCAAGGGCTCCTCGTCTTATTTCGAGTTCGCAAAACCCTCGGATTCGTTATACGCGTGCGCACCGAGGCGCCTGCTGCACTCGTAGACGTGTATACGAAAGCGGCACAATTTCATCACCCTCTTCTCGGTAGGTAAGAGAAAAAAAACCGATTTTATTATCCCGGACAATAACGATTTGCCCTCGTATGCGTGTTTTATGAAAATATTAACCTTACCATTATATTATTATACTATCCTTACGCGACGACCTAACTAGAGTCGGAGACTATTAACCAACTATACCTATATATACTATACGACGTCATTGGTACGTATCGAAAGTGTATCTTCTGTTAAAACTTGGCACCTTGGCACACTCAACAAGTACAAGCGCATTTTTAAGCTTACATTTAGGCAGGCGTGTGTTTTCACAGTGACATTATAATATAATTATATGGGCAACGACGATTACATTTCCTGAATCACAAGTCACAACATAATAATATTATACTATAGATATGCAGACCTACAATATAGTATATAATAATAATATTATACACGAGTGTCCAGGGAAGCGATTGCAAGATAAAAAGATAGTCGTATGAAAATTCTACAGCCGAGAACAAAAATAAATTACGTTCAAATCTCCACGATTGGACGCGATCGAAATCTGAATGTTGCTGTTAAATGGGTAATATAGCTTTTATTTCAATATTATATTGTAAGTTGAACACGTCTGATACTCACGTTAGGGTAATAATATAACATTAATTCCTGGTTTTATGTAGATTAATATCTGAAGAAGCTCTGAAAAAGTGTTGGTATTAATTATCTACCTATTAGGATTTAAGGCCGCAGAATAACATTAATAAATACTCCAATACAGGGTTTTTTTAAACATAAATATGTTTTTGGATTGTATACAAGATTTTTTTGATTTTGACCGATTTTTCGTAATGTTTTCATTGTCATGGTTATTGGTAACTTATTAACAAAAACATATTTATGATTCAAAGATTTTACTTGAAGAGTAATAATATCGAGTATAGCGTGCCATGTTTCTTTTATTGATTGAAATTATATAATATTTTATAAACATGTTTAAATCGCTCCTTAAAAGAAAGTCAAAAGTGAATTAATTTTAAATAGTAGGTAGGTACCTAGTTGGCAATTTGTGAAACAAATTAACAGAACCAAATAAATAATATTTTAACAACAGCAAAACTATACTAATACAATAAAAATAATTGATTAGGTACATTTTATTGATAATAAATTTAAATCACCTTTATCCGGAATCCTAATGAATCATTTTGTTAGGCGCATAATGTACACGTGTTTTTGTGTTAAATGTTCGGTGATCATTGTCAGATAATCAAATTAATATTCTCATTATTATTTCTTGTATACGATCAACATTAAAACAGCTATACCGAAATAGATCATTAGTAGTCACTGGTTTAACATACTACAATAGCATGTTTATGATTATTACTTATTCGTTTATTATGCTAGTATATGGCATGTATACAATTACCTACATTTTACCATTGATTATAGTTACACGTTATGTAGGCACTGCGTTATTTCGTTTCTATGACTCTTTCTATAGACTTTTTTTTTTTATTTCAATAACGGATTGGTTTTTCTTGGAATTATCAAGATCTTTGTAAATTTCAACATTATTATGTAGTATTTGCTTTTACAATCGCTGTTAAAAATACTTCCGCATTTTGTGCATTCGATTTTTATGTTGTTTTTTTCTTAGCGGAGCGCCGAGCTGTGAATGTATGGATTTTACATTGATAATGTGTGTATTTTTTTTACAATTTTTTTTTGTATACACATTTCAAGTTCAAAGTTATAAATAAAATAAAAGGATATTTAAACAAAAAATAATGATTTAAAAATCATAATTTAAAAATCATTAAAAAATATTATTGGTTGACTTGAAAATGTTCAGCATTACGTGTATTATTATTACGTTTTTCATTATCTACTAATCAATTCAATATGATTTTGAATTTAAATTTACGTTTTCAATAATTATAAATACCTAGGTGTATGTTGTATTAATTTTAAATTAAAAATGAAAACTCTTTAACAATATAATTGAAATAAATGATTTTGTAAGTATACTTATAAGTAAACAAATTTAAATGTAAAATCATAATATTGTATAATGTATTGTTGGACTACGAGATAGACGACGGTAAATGAAGACCGTCCGACCACCATTGATCGTATCCCCACAGTATCCACTTACACTTAACATAACTTTAAAACTTTTAGGATCTATCTGTTATGCATAAACAACTAAATTTTCAACGGCACTACTATTAAAATGTATTATCATAACTAAAGACCGGATTTATATTCTCTTAAAATACCTTAAATATGATGCTAATATTCTCGAAAAAACCTTAAAATATTCTCATTATATTCTCTTAAACATTTAAAATATATGCTAAAATATGCTAAATATTCCAAAAAAAAGCAAAAATATGCAAAAATAATCAATAAACATCATTATATTTACTTTAATATGCATTTAAAATTTTTTTTTTTCAATTTTATATTAATAGTGAGTTAATTATTAGGTATTTAAAGTTTCGTATTCTAATGGAATATTATTGCACTTTAGTAAGAGTTGGAAATGATAAAATAAAAAATTGTAAATGTTCAAAAAAAAATTTTCTGGGTACCGTAATATTAAAATTAAAAATAAATACAAATTTTTTCTCACAATTTACGAAATATTCCAAAATATGCTAAATGAGTTAAATATTCTCTAACCCATAAAATATTCTCAAATATGCAAAAAAAAACTTTTTTCTATGCATTCAGAATTGAACAAATCATCCACATTTTTTACTCTCATAAGACTGCATAGACCCAGTAACGATATGTAAAAACATATAAATCCGGTCTTTAATCATAACAATATAAGAATACTATTTAGTCACTATTGAACATTTTAATAGGTATTTGATGATTTATAATTATTGTGGAAATTTCTATTGAAACAGATAGGATGATTGCCGAAAATCATTAGGAATTATTAGAGTATTAGATATTGTGATATTATACCCATCTGCCTTGTCTCTGTCTTATAAACGTAAGTACCTACTTACCTATAAGACATAGAAAATATTATGTGTTCAGAAGGAAGCAGTTCCAACTTCCAAGTGTTAATCCGAGTGTTGTTAGCTAAAATATTAGGGTAAATTTACCCTATTTACTCATGTCTCTATATCACCAAAGTTAATGGTAAGAACATAATTTGTGTTTGTACTTCCGGTGTATTCGGTTTTTACATTTTTTAGTTATGACTTTATGAGTAGGTATGTAAATTATTATTTTAATTATTAAATGAAACAATTTTTTTTTTTTTTGATTAACTGTATAACTTAAACTATTATATAACTTTTATTTAATCACTAGTATTTTAATAAAAATGCACTTGCGTATAAAGTATAAAGTATCCTTCTATAGTATCCTTCTTCGTATAAAGTATCCTTCTGACATGCATTTTTCAAAATCGACCAAGTACATTTGTGCTAAGTATGATTAGGTTATAGTTTATACATTATCAGTACAAATTCAGTAATCAACAGTAAAATAAATAAGAAAATAGTGAAATTTATTTTCTATGTGTTATGATTAAATAGAAAAAGGAAAAGCCGTATATTATGCCATTATTATAAAACCAATAGTATAATAATTATGCTTGGACAACTAAACCTGACCTAATCTAGACTACAGTGTCTTATGATAGTGCGTCACACGTTAACTATATATAGGTACAACACTTCCATTGAGAAAATTCTCGATCATGCAACTAAACTGTAGCTGAATGCATTTTTCAATTGCGCCGATATTAGGTACCTATAACTGGATTGTTTGTTTTGTTTAATTTTTTTTCTCATTATTATTACGTTCTCCTCGTTAATTTCATTTATAATTTATTCATCTGGCAATAAAAACGAACGGTATGATTTTCACGGTATAACGATTGGACGTGGTCTGTTGGATGCGAAACAGCGAACGAAAAACGCACGAAACGCGCTCTGAGTGGGAGGCGCCACCGCGTGATTCGCAAATACACCCAAACGCCGTCGGCTCGCCGCGTTAGGTGTTAATGCGATTCTTGCGGACGACGTGTGCGCGCACTTGACTGCATGTCCATCCAGATCACTGCCGAGCTGAGCGTGTCCTAACGCCATGATCGCCGTACACATCACATGTCAGGTAATATTGTATGTTGACTTAAATTAGGGGTCGGCATCCCGCAGCCCTCAGAAATTTTATGTGGCTCGAGAGTAAAATTTATAATTTACTAATAATAAACACTTAAAAATTGACATCATGTACATACAATCCACAAGCTAAGATATTGTGGGCTGGAAACAACGGATTGAAACGTTGTTTGTTTGTAGATATCATAATAAATATATAATACAATATTGGGAACTTAAATAGGTAAACTAAATTTGATTTGACTATACATTTTTATTTTAAAATAAAACAATTAGGTATATTCAAATTCAAACTGGAGCCCGTGAAAAATGTACGTTTATTTTTGGCCCTCGACTTCAAAAAGGTTGCTGACTCCCGACATAAATCATTAATTGTTATTTTTACGCTCTTATAGACCCCGACGGTATTGCGGGCGTTCCAATTTTTTTTTATTATTGTTACAAAATATTCGAATAATTAGTATAATTATGTCCTATCTTTTACGGTATCTTATTGATTTTTCAACGTTTCAGCCACCATGTTGTAAATCGTACCAGCTATATGGGTGTATACTATTACGAACAACGATATAGCTGTAGGATACTAGGATACATAATGGTAGATATTCTGCAATATAGCTCTGAATAATGTCTTCGGTCCGTTTGACAAACGTAGAAGCATTAACCACCATATACAGTCGCCATGACATCGATATATTTTATACATAATATTACATAATATACCTAACGATGTATGCTATTTGCTGTTTTACGAAGATCTAGTTTTATTTTGCGTACGAGTATAATATATAATAATATAATAATATGACCTCTAGATATCCGTGAATAATCTTTGAGCAGATTTTTTAATAAACTATAGAAACAAATGTGTATAATATTATATATGGTTTTTACATTTTACGATGAATGATTGTTTTAGTAGGCGGATTTATGCATATTTAATATATTTACACGTAGAGGTATTATGCACGTTACACAATTATAAAAAAAATCTTGTATTTTATTACGACAGAACTGATGAAGCGTGTAATTCATTGACCTCTTTTAATGCTTTAATGGTCGGTTTAATACCGAATAATGGCATACAATCAAACAATAAATGTAAACAGTGGTTAGTCATAAGATTCTGTATTATATATGAAGGTATATTACCTACTATTTGAAGAACCGTTCTCAATTTAAGTTTTTTTCCATAGGTGTTTCAAGCGGCCACTATAGGCATTCTTTTGACATTGAACACTATTGTACCAGTTAAATCATCAAAGCCGGATGCCAACTATAAACTTGAAAAGACATTCGAAAACATCCGTTCATCTATTGATTCAAAAGTTGCTGAAAATGGTCATTTCAAATCATTTTTATCTCCAGATCAAAGGAGAAAATCGAATACCGATTTTTCTCAATTACAGGAAGACGTTGATAAACAGATGTCCGGCGTAGATTTTAATTTCGATCAGAACGCTTATGACAAATTTCATTTGCCTCAACAACGACCTGTAAAACCTAAATTTGTACTCAACTATGAACCATTAAGACCTTCAAATTATATATCAGCACCGTCTACGCGTTATACAGATTATCCATTTAGTATACCAGAACATCAAGATGATGGAGGTGACGGTGGTGATGGCGATGATGGTGGTGACGATGGGGGTGGTGGTGGCGGCGGAGGCGGTGGGAATGGGGGGTAGCGGTGGTGGTGGTAATGGAGGAGGTGGTGGAGGGGGTAGTGGAGGGGGTGGTGGGGGTGGAAATAGCGGAGGCGGTGGAGGAGGAAATGGTGGAGGTGGGAATGGTGGCCTTGGAGATGGTAATGATGGACGATTTATAGAACAGCAATCTTTTGAGCAAGATTACGATAACTTTGAACCCCATAACGGTTGGAGACCTATTCATAATAAAATAAAAGGATCGGATATATTAGAGAATCAGTTTAGGATAAGGCCTTCAGTGAAGAAGGTCCCCGGTTATGGTACGAATCGAGTACCAGTGACTTCTAATAGTTACCAAAAATCATATAAGCAACGACCAGTGTATAAAAAAAAGCAGCCTCAGCGATTTGCTGACGATCCATATACACGAAGATTAGTTGAAAATAAACGACCTTTAAGGGTGTTTGATGATGATGATGATGATGTACAACCATTAAAGACTCGCGGAAATAGCAAAAGACCTTTAAGGTTAAATGGAGAAAAAGGGCGATTATCATTTAATAATATACGCAATAATAAACCAGCGGCTGTTCTTGACGAAGACACAGACGATGCTGATGAACCTAGGCCTTTACAATCAAGACGGTTTCCAACTAAAAAGCGACAAGTGTGCCAGAAAATGAAAAAATCTATGACACCAAACGATATTGAGGATCATGACATTATAGGAAGAAAAATGTCATGCATGGTGTGTAAAGACTTACCTTCAGGTGGTTCATATGAAAAATGTTCATACACGTCAGACCCCATTTCTGATGAATATTTTAAAGAACCAGAAGAATCGAATAAATTTAAAAAAAATAGATTTAAACGCAGAGTTGTATATGACAGAAAACGAAAGCAACCCGAAAGTGGCGAAGAAGTAGAAGACTATGAATATGACAATGTCAATGCTCAAGAATCGGAAGAAGATCCAGAGTATGTTCAAAATGCAGATGCCGTAGCCGAATACGATAGTGAAGATCCAGAGAATTACGAAACGGCTGAAAATGAAAGTGAAGAATATAGATTGCCACCATTGCCGTCAAAATCGTCTACCTGTCGTAAAGTAATGAAAAAAGGGAATGTATGTAACGTATGCCAAGACAATTTGACAAATAGACAGTATGAACAATGTGAATATGAAGATGATCCAAAAAAGAACGCCTATGAGTATTCCACACGTAATGTGTACGGTAAGCCAAGGTACAAAAGACAATTAGACAGTGACCGAACTTACGATGATTACTTTAAAAAGCTGTTCCCGGAGCTGGGCTCAAACCGGAAGAGTAGTATCGCCACTAAGTTTTCGTCTAAAGATGGAGACTTTGGATTTTTAGACAATGGACAAATCGGTTTTAAGAAAACAAAATCTTTGTTGCTCGGCGATAAAGATTTATCAATTGATTTCAATTCAGGTGAAGAAAGCCCAGTGAACAAGATGTTGGGTGATTTTCGTAACAAAGATCGGTCGAACTGCAAGAAATCTCTTAAAGATAAGATGACGTGTTACAAGTGTAAGGATGATACGGGTTCGGAGACGGAGGAATGCATGTACATTACGGATAGCGCACCGAAAGATAGGAAACAGTCCTATCACGAAACGAAAAAATTCAATTCTAGCCCAGAGGTGGTAAAATCTACGACAGATGCGAACAAATCAAATGAGAATCACAAGCAACAGCAGCCTGCCTCGTCATCGCTGACACACGTCTATGCTCCGTTGTTTGGGTCCAATTATGAGCCAACGGCACAGTACTCGCACATTCGGCCGCGGTACAAGAACAGAAATTACAGACTTCACAGGAAACCGGTGACTGAAGAACTCGCCGAATCCACTGAGGATGATGATCAGGCAGAGGCGCAAAGCGTAGAGGAGTACGACTACGCGGACGATCCGAGTAGTAAACAGGTATCGAGACACGACTTGCCCGACGTAGATCCGTTTGGGCCCGAGGGAGCGTACAGCGAGGAAACAGTGCCGGTCTATGACCCGACATTAAGAACTTGGCTACCAAGATATATGGTAGTTAAGTCTTCAGAAGAAGCAATGGTTGACGCGGAACTAGGGTTCGATTAAAACGAAATCACGACGTAGGTAGGTACCTAAATGCAACTTACTTACAGTATTTTACGTTCAAGGCGGTATCAAACAAACATTTAATATATTATATATCTATTTATGAGTCAGAATATTATACTTATTATATATACTGGTGGTATGATAAGGGAATTAATTAATGGATTATTATTGTTATTGTTGTTGTTGTTGTTGTTGTTATTGTGTTATTATTATTATTATAAATTTGTATATTGTATATCGAGATTCATATTGTACTTCCATTCTGTTATTCATGTGTGCAATAATATTTATGTACCTTTATTATATGTGTTATATGTGTTATATATTATTTGATTATCATACCAATAATATAATTTGTAACTTATTTTGTATAATTATGTTGTTTTAAATTAATATGTATCAAACAAAATATATTATGTTGTAGAATAAAATATGTAATTTGCTTTTATACATCATTATTAGCTGTATTATCTAACTTTGCCCGTGAAAAATTAACAATTATTTGATATGACTCTTAGTGTATTTTGGTTTTAGAGTACTTGCCTCAGTTCCCAGGCATATGAGTGTCAGTGGTGTACCTACTTCGCTTTGTGGACTTATCCGACCACGGAGGCAACCCACTTGAGGTTAGGTTAACCTAACCTAACCTGAGGTGGATTGCATATAACCCATGACGTGGCGCCGGGGGTAATCGAGAGTTTCTGAATTTCTTTTGGGGTGTTTGTGTGATGGCTAATAGGTGATAAATGATAATATAATGTTAACTATAGTATTTTAGTAATAACTATGACAAGTAGTTACGAATATGACAGTTAACGCCTTCATAGGGTTATTGGTGCTGCAGGGTGGGTGGAATATTAAACTAGCTTCTTAAAAATATCAAGTTCGCCACGCCACTGAATCCACAAAACTTGTTGTATTTTGGTTTAAGTACAGTACCTTTAACACTATGATCTAATCGGGTTAGACACATCTCCGCACACGATTAAATTAAATTTTTAAAATTCGGCACTTGTTATTATTTATAGTATAGGTAATAGGTACCTAGAGGTACCTAGTAATTTACAAAGCCTGTAATCAATAAATATACCGTTTTATATAAAAAATGTTTGTTCACCTATCGGACGTAGTTCAAACTATACAAACTTAATCTCTAAATCTTTCCGATATCTCTGAGAGCCATCTCCTGAAATTTTCGTCGAAATCAGTCAATAATATTGGAGTAAAAAATTGCCTTTTATGTAGAATGTAATAATATTATTAGCCATGAAACTTAAAACTACGAAAAACTACAGTGCCAAATATATTTATGTTTATCAATTTATGATTATTCATTAAGATCCGTAGGCGTGTTAGACAAGCTTACAAAGATGATACAAATTATGAATAAATATAATATGCACTATACAGGTTTATAATATATTATAATTAATGGTTAGAAATATATAAACATTATCTATAATAATTCATTGTTACTAATAAACAGCTAATAACTATATTCGTTATTTTGATGGGTTTTGAAATGTCTGTTATGTACAATAACAAAAATATGTATTATGTGTTGTAAGACCCAAGTTTAAGACTTGTCTAGAATGTGAGGTACGTAGATCAGTAGGTGCGGCCGGTGTGTCGAAATTTGAAAGAAATATTAAATCTTCGCAATCGTAAAAATGACACTGAGTAAAGTTAGGTTTACTATTCTCGTTTATTTAATTTTTAATTAATTATTACCTATTAAATACGTACCTTTATGTGTATATTATTCTACATGATAATCTTACAAAATTATAATTAACAATTGAATAATTAAATAAACTTTAAAAAAACAACAACAATATAATTATAGCGAAAATGTTAGGGTTGTGTTAGATACATAATTAGTTATCTATAACTCATTTATATAGCTGAATATTATGAAAGAAAATTGATAAAAATATATTTTTTTTTTATTTTGTAAAATATTCTGTAATATATTATTATAATGATTGTAAAATTCAAACATATATTTACCTCAGTAAAAATAATGATATCTAAACCCGTTAGGTTAACTATTATTTCCTTGATTAAATTATTTAACTTCTCTCTCTATATATATATATAACCAATTTTCTAAACCATGTAATAAATTACTGTGCCATAATGTTAGTATAGGCAAACGAAAATACGATATTGAAATAATTCATAGATCAAAAATTATTTAAAATTAGGTTTCTTTTCTTCAGATTTTTGAAATAAGGTCAACAACTATTAAATGTTTTTATCTTAAAAATCCTTATTATTCATAAAACAATTGCATATTTGCATATTATTAAATGGTTATAGCATAAACTATCAATCGGTTATGATAAAAATATGTTTGACTAATAATTTTTGAAATTTTGAAATGATTTTTTGAGCTAGTTAAATTAAGCTGACAAATTACTTATTTGTTAAAATTATTGTATTGAGCTTAAAATGTTTATAAAATTGAAATCTGTAATAATAGGTAAGTAATAACTATTTTCTCAAATTTCAATATTACAAGATAAATATATTTTTTACTCAAAATTTTAGTGTGATATTGCTGTAAATTTTATCCATCAATATATTATTTGACCATCAATATCTCATATAATTGTTTCATAGTTATTGTCACTATTTTCTGATAAATTATTGGAAAACTTGGAAAGTTTGTTAGTTTGCAGTGTTGGCATTGTCTGTGTTAATTTTTAATGGATTGACTGCCCCGAGTGTGATACATAAATCGTATGGTAGGCATTTACCTATTCTTATTATCCAGAAATGAGGTCACCAATTTAAATAAACAAAAAGTCAAAAAAATGAAAAACACACATTATTCCAAAACCAATATATTAATATATTACGCATTTCTCAATCATTACAATATATTACAGAAATTATGTCTGAAATGCCCTTTTGTTTGTTTTTTAACCGTATTTATAGATAACATCTACATTGATATATACATAAAGGCAATAAACAAGAATTTTAGTCCTATAAAACATTGATTGGTGTTATAGTTTCCCATAATTAAAATAAACCAAATGTATTAATGCCATCAGTGCCGCAACTTAGTAATTTAGGGCCCCAGGGCAAAATTAAATTTCGGGCCCTACAACTATAGAGGGTACATAATAATATAAAATGCTGCTAGAAATTTTTTTTTTTGATAAAATTAAAAGGTATGATAAATGATTATTATTTTGTAAAACTATTGTATTCTATGTTTCTGTGGAAATGATATCTGTATTTATATATTTTATGTTATATATTTAAATAATTTTAATAAACTTAACAATATATTAATTCATACTTAATCAAATTTCATTTTTCTTGCTTTCATATTTGAAAAATTTGTTAATATTTTGTCCATATCAATTTCTTTTGTACGACGCTGTTCGATATTTAAAACTGAAATATTGGACAGTCGTTCTTGTCCAGTTGAATTCCTTAAATAGCTTTTTATTATTTTAAGTTTTGAAAAAGACCTTTCTGCTGTTGCAACCGTTACTGGCAATGTCAAATAAATTATACATGCTCCTAATACATCAGAGTAACTTGTAGCAAAGTCGTTTTCGAGAATAAATGAGGCCAGTGCTTGGATACTATTCAAATTTTTATTTTTTATAATTTCTTTGATTGATAGCAGTTGACTTGTTAAATCAGAACTTATATCTGATTGATACATTTGAATAAAGTCATATGATCCTTTAATAGTAATTTCATCTGGTCCTAAAAGTGTTTGAGGTTTCAAAAAATTGAAAATACTACAAACGTTATGTAAACCTTTAAATCGATCTTTAAGTTGACATATTATTGTGTCAACAACTGGTAAAAATACTTTTATTTTAAAATTATCTTGTGTGATATTCATTCGTCTGTCACCATCTACTTCATCAAAAAACAACCTTGCTTTTTTTTGGCGAACCACTTTGTCATCAGTTGGAATACCCCATTTAATTGCCAGGTTGCTTGCATTTTCAACTACACTACAATAGTCATTCCTTAGTTGCTGCATACAAGTATAGGCATCAGTCAATCTATCTAATGCTTTCTGGAGGTCAATGTCTTGCTTCTGCAAAAGTTTAGAGATACCATGCAAAGGACGCAATACTCGTTCCCACAAACATAACATAAGTAAAAATTCAAAAGATTCTATTTTTTTTTTAATTGAAATTGCCATATGTTTTTCATCTACTTTACTACTTGATAAACTCATATATGTTAATGATTTTATAACTTCTATATACCTTTGTTTTAATGCTGATACTGATGAATGCCTAGCCTCCCAGCGAGTAGGACAAACTTTTTTTAATACTTTAAGTCTAATTGTTTTGGCAGTGTCATCACCAAATGCAAGTGATGCCCATCTAGGACAACTAGAACTAAAAAAATTGAATATAGTTTGTAATGTTGTAAAAAAGTTAGTTGCAACTTGCGTCGATTTGGCTGCATCACAAATCACCAAGTTAAGGTTATGTGCGCAGCAATGTACATAATGTGCATTCGACACGGTAGAAGATATTCTTTGTTGCACTCCTGAATAAGCTCCACTCATTACTGCTGCACCATCATAACCCTGGCCACGACAATTTTGGATGTCTAAATTGTACTTTTTCAACACATCATAAATAAGATTTTCATAATCCTTTGAGCCATGGTTCTCTAATTCAAAAAACCCAAAAAAAGATTCTTTTACTTCAAATGATTTTGTTTCATAGTTTAAAACAACATAACGCAGTATAACACTCAATTGATCAATTTTTGTTATATCTTGTGTCGAATCTACTATTATTGAATAATATTTAGATCTTTTTACTTCGTTTGCTAATATATTTAATACTTCTGAGGATAATAAATGAATTAATTCATTTTGAATTTTCCAACTCAGGTATTTTATTTTATTATTTTCATTATTCAATAGATTATTTAAAACAGGATCAAAATCTGCCATTAGCCTTACAGTCCTGATAAAGTTTCCTTCTGTATTATTTATTTTAGTTTTACTGTTTTCGTTTCCTCGGAGAGCAGTATTCCCCGCAGTTAAAAATAAAATAATTTTGACTAATCTAATTAAAACATTTCTCCAAAAACTAGCTTCTTTAATAATTTTATCTTCCATATGTTTGTCTATAGTTTCGTTTTTTAACCAGCGTACTCGGACTTCAGTGGCTTGAATATGTTGTTGAGAAATTTCATGTGCTCCAATTTTTTCTCCAATATGGTGCCAATCATTAATTCCTAATATCCAATTTATTTTAAAATTTCTATTTTGCCTATCAGCGAAAAGCCAACATACTTCACAGTATGCACAATCTAAAATGACTGAATAGCATAACCATATTCTGGGTATACATAGTCCTGTATTTGTAGTTTTGTGATAAAACTGTGCTGAAAAACGTCTAAGGATGCCTTTTCCATCAGGGCTATAGGGAAATTCTATGTTGGTTGGTTTACATGGTCCATGCAATAAAATACTTCTCTTCAAATCAGATTTTACAGTATCAAACTCTTTAAAATGTCCACGGTCAGTTGGATAATCATTTGTTAAATCTAAACCTATAAATAAAACAAAATTTACTATACATATTATAAGATAGGTAATGAATATCAAAACTGTTTAACAGCTATATGAATATCTTTTTACATTTAATATCAATTGAAATAGATGTAATTATTATGATTATTAATTTATTCAGTTTAGTTTAAGTTTTAAGAAAACTATAGGTATTTTGAGAAATATATTTTACCTACCTGGTTTATCAAATATGCCTGACTCAGTAACATCACAAGTGTCAGACGATTCTACTTCATTATTTTCATTTTCACCTAGTTTACATTTTTACATTTTAATAATTTTGAAAAGTTTAATTTAGGTTCCTACCTGGTTTATCAAATATGTCTGGCTCAGTATCATCACAAGTCACAGACGATTCCAAATCAGTATTTTCATTTATTTTACTAATTAAGTTGGTGGAAAAGTTATCGACTAAAAGCAAAAAAATCACTTTATAAAATACAATAAACTAAAATGTTCATAACAATTTATAATGATAATATTATGAAGAAGTGAACAACTATAGTTTAGGCACCTACATAGGTATATCAATATAATAAATTAAACAACAAATGGAAATTGCAAATTATAAACAAAAAAAGTATGCTAAAACTATACTTAAATCACTAAGTAATAAATATCAACATAATTATAAATTATTCTACCTATTGAATATGATGTGTTTATCCTCATAGTTTTTTGTATAGTTTACATTTTTAAATTTTAATAATTTTGAAAAGTTTAATTTAGGTTCCTACCTTGATTATCAAATATGTCTGGCTCAGTATCATCACAAGTCCCAGACGATTCCACATCAGTATTTTTATTTGTTTTAATAATTACATTTTTGGCACACTTGTCAACTAAAATATTTAAAAAAATATCACATATTCACATCATATTATTTACAGTTGTATGCAGAATGTAATGTTATTACTAGGTAAATGTGTAAATAGTAAACTAAGTTTTTAGTAAACGACCTTCGTCTTAAGAAAATCTTAACTTCAGGAATTTTAACAACCACCCAGTATTTAATAATATATATTTACCACTTACCAGCATTATCCAAATTGTTTTTTACTACAAACATATTTAATGAACCTCTCAACTTCTTTATTTCTTCATCTTTTTTTATTCTCATTTTCCTTTTTGCTGAACCACTGAGATATTTTGACATTGTAAATATGATTAAAATAACTTATAAGTCAAGTATTAAAGTATTAACAGCAATGATTAATAAAAGTATTTTTTTATTAGCAATGCAAACTATTCAATGAAAAGTGAAAATTAAAAGTACCTAGTAGTAACTTGGTGATTATAAATTTGAAATAATTTAAAACACATAGAGGCATAAGCCATAAAGGTTAGTTCGGAAGATAATTGGTGAATTATTATTTTGTATGTAGGTACCTAAATGTAAACAAAAGAGATATTTTTATTCTATTTTTATTTTGCACTTTAGTGGTGCTTACTTTGGTCACAGAATAATGCTTTGGTTTATAAGACAAACTGAGTATTCAGTGTAGCCAACGCCAAGATGATCGGTGATTTTTTCATCATTAATCTTTTATCACAGAATAAATCTGTGAAATTGATTTGCCGCCAAAGACCTTATACTTATACCACAGACTTTTCATAGTTTGTGCCTAAAATCTAAATTATTATTTAAGCATAAGGTCTATGTTTACCGCATTATTACTTATCGATTATGAACTCCTTAATATTTAATATTTAAAATATTTCAATTCAAAATACATTTTTACAAAATCAAAAACCCGGAAAAATAATAATAGGATCCACCCATTATGGGCCCCCTTTGAAAAATTAATTTGGGCCCTCTGGCAGGGCTT
This sequence comes from Metopolophium dirhodum, assembly GCF_019925205.1. Classification (NCBI taxonomy): domain Eukaryota; kingdom Metazoa; phylum Arthropoda; class Insecta; order Hemiptera; family Aphididae; genus Metopolophium; species Metopolophium dirhodum. The sequence goes on from NC_083568.1 coordinate 20,163,076, forward strand.
TGCCCTGCTTGCCCTGGTGGTAGTTGCGGCACTGAATGCCATGCAAAGTACAGCCTCACGGAGGCGCTGTAATGTAAGGTACCTTACTATACCTTCCTACAATTATAGTTTGCTTCTCAGAGAAAAAATTTCAAAAAAATTATAGGTACCTATATGTCACTTAATGTTTATAATATTTATGTGAGCGTGATATTTTGATCAGTTTTATTTTATGTTCGAGTGAATAAATCGTACTTATATATTTAAATATTTTGCAGCTTTCATATAGAACACCAACGTGTGAATAAAGAAAATACGAAAATGACTTATTATTTCAAATTAATATTTTAATAATATTACTGTATATTTATATTACGATTAGGTAATGATTACCTATTGATGTAAGACGATAATACGATATATGGGTACCTAGGTACATTGATATTTAACAAAGCTGGGCAAGTTAATGATTTTTTTTAACTCGGTTTAGTTAAGTTAATATTATGCACCAATAACAAAAAGTTAAAAGTTATGAACACTTTTTGTTAACTTTTTATTAAATTAAAGAAAAGTTAATTTGTTTATAAAACGCTAGCGTACTTAATTTTTTCCAACCAAAAACTAAATTATAGGATATAGAGTTTATACTTCATACAGTATTTCCATATAAGTTAGATTCGAATGATTTTAATTTTTAACTTTAAACAATTTACGATACATTTTTTTTGACATGAAAACGAAATAGACTGAAATAGTGAAATATAATACAATTCAAAACAAAAAAAATTAACTTAACTTACTTTTTAAAATGAAAAATTAACTCGTTAATTTCACGTTAGTTAGGAAAGAAATTTAGTAAGTTAACAGGTAAGTTAATGAAAAGCCAAAATTAACTATAGTTAAGTTAAAAAGTTAAAATAAAATTAACTTTTTAACTTAACTTTAACTTGTTAACTCGTTAATGCCCAGCCTTGATATTTAATACCAAATAATTGTAGGTAGCTAGTTGGCTGATGTATCAGCGATAAACCGATTATTTCGGATAGTGTTGTTATTTTTGTTTTAGGAATTTATAGGATTCACTACTATGACAATAACAAAATGCGTTATAATATATAATTATGTCAAGTCATCAACTTGAATAACTATGGCCGTCTGCCACCCGATCCAAATATCTATATACCATATAGGTAATCAATTACGTCACGTTTGTAAAATATTTTAATGTTTATCGTTCTGTTGACCATTGTATTATTATAATATTTAGCAAATATTATGACACAAACTCTCGAATATATCCGATGAGACATCGCTAACGCAAGACGTTGCATTTTTTTATTTTTCAGCCGACCAAAGTCTTGTTTAGAGCTAATTCTTAGTAACAGTACTTTAATTATATTCTAGGCACGTGAAAACACATAACTATATGACTCCTCTCAAACAAGGTTATATATTGTTCATATTATTATACTATTTAGATTTGACTTCCATAAATTTCTTTCACTCTTTTACTAAAACACTGTGTGATTATGAGTTATAATATTTTGTAACATATTATAAAATATTAAAATGTATATAATATCCATAATACACTAGGACACGGGTCCAATGTATCAAACTTTCTCTGATCGATTTCAACGAAACGTTATAATAATGTATATTATAGTATACCAATTTACCTACACCCTACACATGTTCGAGTGTACAGATAACCTCGGAAAGGTCACAATATTTTAGTCATCATTACTCATGCACGTAAACATATATATATATATTTAGACTCACACACCTCACACACACACACACACACACACACACACACACACACACTATATAGTATACCTATATCACGGTAACGCAGGTACATTTATATCGCCGATTGTTAAAGATCTTCGATTCATTCAACCGTGCGGTGTCGAACGAGCAGCACATATCATTAAAGGTATATTTTATACCCCTTCAACTTAATTTACAGCGATAGCAGTGCGCACATATTATAATATTATAACATTTTTTTTTTTTTTAAAACAAATTTAGATTTTCACGGTAAAAATCACCGATTACAATGACGGCTTCGAGGAAACATGATTTACCTCACTTTGTGGCCATCAACAGGATCATGAAATTGCCGGTGGTGTCGTCGGGCGTAAACAAAGCGACGTACATCTACGTAAAAGTTAAGGTAAATACTTACCGCGATAATAATAATTATTGCTTTAATAGAAATTATTGCTTGTTAGTATAATCTGCAGTGTACGAATAAGGAAAAAAATTAGAAGGAGGATGCAATAGTTTTAAAAAAACGTGCGGGTACCTGAATATTTAATTGTCTTATACTGATTAGGATATAATAATCAGAAGGGGTACCTACTCGTATTATTAATATTAAAAAAAATTCAGGGACTGCGTTCCCTCGTCGATTCAATCACTGGATATAATATTGAACGTATTGATTCTTCAACGGGCTATTTTTAACGGTTTTCCAAAATTTGTGACTAAGCATATACATAATATTATTATAGATGTCGAACAGAGTGATTGGATATAGCTTGGAAAGCGCAGAGAAGACCGTTTTGAGCGTCGTGGATATGTCTGTTCCGCTGGTCATCAAATTCGAAGACCCGATCAACAGAATTGACGATATTATGTGTAAGTCATTGGACGTCGTCGAACACAACGTACCGATGGTGACCTACACTCCAGAAGAGGTGAGTACTTTTAAAATATTGTGTAATAATAATATTTAATATTAATATATTAAAATATTTTATAATAATAGTTTTTTTCGGTAATTCATAAAACGTAAGAATAAAAAAGTGAGTAAGTGGATGTCGCTCTACTGTACAGTAGGTTACAAGTGAGTCACTGTAATGAATGGTGATAAATTTGAATTCAATGATATAATATCATTGTATAAAAAAAACGATTCTGAGCGAAAACGATCAGCCAGCCTATGAATTATGATATTACTAAGTATATATTTGACGATATTATTGTGAATTCAGTAATTTATATATTTACCTATTTACGTGGAACCTTGTTTTAAATTTTCAATCCTTAGCTATACAAGTTGAACATTTTATAAATTTTTAACTACAAAATAATTATTAAATTTTAAATTTGATAAATTTTGTCAAAATTTGAACTTTAAATGCTTATAAAAAAAACTGTGACTAAGGATTTTTAATGTTTTTTAAATTTTCATTGTAACAATAAAGTAGGAGCCTGTATTAAATTTTCAAAATTTTTTAGCCAACAAATAAAGTTTTATTGGCATACATTGAAAAAATGACTAATAAAATTGGAAACTAAAAATGTTCCTAAACAGTTCAAAACAAATCAAAATATTTTGAAAATTTTATCGTATATAGAAAATGAAAATATAAACAACCAGTGAAAATGTCATGTATATACGTTCGTTTGTTTTAGAGTTACACCAAAAACCAATACCTATTTTCTCAAAAATAGATTTTGCGTAAAAATTCCCGTTTTTCCTAAATTTTTCTTTTGTTTTTCACGGCGCTTTTGAAAACTCTTGAGACATTTTTACTTTTGGCCCCCCAAAGTACCAACTAGATTCACTTTCCTATCAGAAAAGATACTGTTGAAGAAAATCGAAGCAGTTTTACTGCCCCAAACCGTGATGACAGACACAAAAAAAAACAAGACACATCATTGTAAAATCAATACACTCAGAATCTAAAATGCATGCCAATTATTACAAATATAGTATATATAAGAGCAATTACAAAACTAAGCTTTTTTTCTTTAATATTTTTATATTTATACTCTTTGATAAACATCCGGCTCGTAAACTATAATGCGTATATTAATGCACTTGATCCGTTTTAGGCCGTCAATAACATTTTGGTAGGTATCTATATCACTATTTAACTTCTGTAAGTCGATAAAATATGTTGGATAAAGTATCGGAAAAATATTTAAAAACCATATTAACGTTATTATTTCTATAATGGATTTTGATTTGATTATGAACTTGTGGACTGCCATGGCGTGTTTCCGTCCATAACGAGATTAAAAGAGGTTAGCTATATAGGTAGAAGAATAATGATTCGATGCTTTATATTAAAAATGTATATCAATATAAATTAATTATGTGTATTATAGTACAAATTTGAAATGAGGATAACTATATATTTTATTTACCTATATATAATATATATATATTATATATATACCACTGTTTCAGTGACCAGTGATTTTTGTCAGTGCTTTATTTGAAAGTTTTAATGTTATATCTTCAAGGTTATGAATATTATTTAAATTTCTTGCTTTTTATCACCTAGGTATATGCAATTAAAATACACACTTTTAAGTTATAAAACATTATACCGTTGATTTTACAATATACTAACATAAAATATTATAAAAGTATACTTATTTATTTTAAGTATACGTATATTATTATAAAACCAATGGTTATATTTAACCAAGTACTAAGTGCGTTCATCCCTAGTTATATTCCCCGAAAATATATAAATATATTGCTACATGCGGTGTTTTTAATTAGTGTCATAGTTAGACGTTGGCAATATTATTTTTGTTTGGATTGACGTACAACATTTATACCAATGTAGTATTACTATAATATTATTAATAATAAGACAATATGGTATCACACATACTAAATATGAGTGGGTTGTGGGTATAAAAATATATCTATACATGATATAAATAATTATTTCTTACGGTCACCCCTGAATTAGGCAGTGCCTATACAATAATCATAATTTGTATTAAATCACATTATATAATAAAATACATAAAGGCGGTTTTACCATACCTATAGTTAGAGTGGGTAGCCAATCTTACTTGAACTTGTTGTGAGACCTTAGTTTGTAACAATATAAAATACCCTATTTAAGAATATCAATTAGGAATATGATTATATGAATATCTTATAATATTTTCCGATGGATACAACTACAAAATTCAAAATTAGATATTATTTAATTGTTTAATAATCAAAGATTTTAATCGAATTTAAAAGAAAAATAAGTTTATATAATATTACTATTGTAGGTTTATTATATTAATACTGAAATGTTATCTTATACTAGTATAGTTAATAATGATAGTTGTAATCATATTATGATTCAACGTGACCTTTCCTATATACAATATTATTATATATATTGTTACATAGGTAGGTACTATCTATAAAGAGAGTAATTTATTATTTATAATTCTTATATTATATTGTTTTTGATTTTATAACTGATATTATACCTAAACGATAATATAATGATATTAATTATTTTACTTTATATACATTTATCGGAGATATAATAATATTATAATATTATTATGTAAATATTTAAAATTGCTGATTTGAGATCTAAAGTTCAGAATCAACATATAACCGAAAAAAATGATAGTTCCTATTGAAAACCATTGATTTATTGATTATTTACCTAACTTTCTAGGACATTAGAGTATAACACAAGTAATATACATTTAGTTTATATAATTAATGGGAGAGAGTCGTTGTCTTTTTCGAAAAAAAATCCATCATATATTATAATATTATAATATACTCGATGATATTGATATAATTAATTATTATAATTATATTTATTTAAACTACACTCGTTAGTCAGTATGATAATAACATCATATAGCAAGTTACCTATAGTATGTATCTATATCGTTTTGATTTTCCCAGACACATTGGTCAATGATTAATTACGCACGAGGTGATATACCTTTGATCTGTTTCATTGTTATTCTGTTTATTTTCTACTTCAAACTCGTATGTTCATCGTCCGAGGAGACGAATGTGACCTATGTCTGATACACGATAAGCGTTAACAACTGTATATCACACTGTGAATCACCCGTTCATAATAAGACATTTTCCTTTAATTAAAGCCTTCTACTAATACTAATAATAATAATAAAAAGGACATGGTAAACCGCAACAACACAATAACAACAGTATATATAGTACACAACATTAGTGTAAATGTGTACCATATTTATGTACCTATGCAGATTAAAATATTATATAAGTTTTAGAACTGTATTGGTAGGTGAATTTGTTTGTATATTATACAAGACAGTAATCGCAACAACGTTAATTTTACCGATTAAGACCCGATTTCAATAGTACTAAATAAATCTCTGCCCTGTAGATTTATTTCACAACCAAGACCTTCGTCAAGGCCAAAGTCGAGCCGGTGCTAAAACGTGCAGACTCCGTGAAGCAGCTCAGCATGTTGGACGACGCTTTAAGCGTGGCTGACAAATACGTGGACAAATACTTGCCGGACAAGGATCCGGGCGAGGACGCGGCCGACAAACCGAGTAAGGATTTTTTTATTTAAAAATTACGTACTAAAAAAGGGGCCCTGGGGCTTTTGTTTTCGACCGATCATCCATAATATTATAATGTGCCTACAATGTACCTATGTGCAATTACTAATAATTATAATATCATATATTATAGTCCCGATCTATACCAAATGTCGGCAATATATTGTGTTGTTGTTGCCTACTGCAGGTACAGAACCGTCTAGCCAGGCGGTGAAGACTATCCGACACGTCAACCACTTTTCCAGAAAACTGCAAAGGCGCTTGACCCGCAGGACGATTGCCGAGGCCAAGCTGCTCAAAAAACAGGGATACGATACCGTCCAATGCTTCGTGTATTTCGCAGATCTCGTGAGTACCTAGCCATCCACACATACTCTTAAGACCTACGCTCTAGTCAAACGCGTTTGAGCGTATTTAGATGAAATCGTATACGACAGTCGATTTCAATGACCGATTTGAACGCTCCATATCATTTATAGTTTTTACTATTTTTTATTCACGTAGATAAGTTCCATAGCACAAATGGGCAATGGCTGCGTATAAGGCACATAGCCCAAAAAAACGCAGTTATCAAATATCAATTTATGTTTATCCTTTTTATAATGTTATTTATATTGTACGATGTGTACACACGCGTATGCCTATTGACTAATTATAATTTAGTACATTTAGTTTAAAACACGGGACCTAGATTTTAGTCTACCTCTACCGTGGTTTAAATGTTTTCATTTTCGTTACATCTTATTTTGTTAAAAGTATTTGTGTAAAGTACTTGTTAGTTATTCATTATAGTTCATATAATGGAAGTGTAAAAAGTGACATTACAAATATCGATTAATTCGAATTCTTAAAAAACTATATGATAACTTTTATAAACAATGGTTTAATTAAAAAAATTTAAAAAGTGGGCAAGTAGTTAAAAGCTCTGTTGTACAGTTTTAGGTGTTGAGCGCACCTCGTCATATTTTAGCAGGTCACTGTGATGGATGTGTGAAATTTGAATTCAATGATAAAAAAAAACAAAAAACGATTTTTTAGAGATATTTTATATATAAAGCTATGATATTAATTTATTTTACAATATTAGTAAAATTGTATGCTGAATTAATTTTTGCCGAAAACATTGCATTTATTATTTAATTAATTATTATAATAGTATATATTATATAATCATAAATTATTTGTATTGACTTTTGAGTCATTACCGTCTTATCATGAATAGGTCGTGAATAGCCAATTATAGGTCCGTGGTATTAATAGGCAATAAATCAAGATATTTTGAAAATCGTCGTTGTGTAATGTGTAGAATAATTAGTAAATAATAATATAGGGATTAACAATAAGTTTCAGGTCCCTACGAATATTTTCTGAATTATACAACAAAATAACAAAGATCAATTAATTGTATCGAATTGCACATTTGTATAGTTGAGATTTTTTAGGTTTCTGCAAGAACAACTTACAATGAGGACCTAACCGTCTAATTTCTATATATTTTTCAAACCTTGGTAATAAAAATTAAAAATTTTATAAGTTTTAAAAATAAAGTCCAGTATACGTCAAGTTTCAAACATTTTAATTTTAATTAATTAATTATTCAAGGAAAAGTGAAGGTGAAAATTATCAGTGAATCACCCACTAACCCGGTACGTGTTTGACCTAGCCATGTAGCAAGTTACTGTTGCAAGTAACCTTATAAGTTACTCATTGTTTTTTTTATTTTTTAAAGACTTTAACTGTTTTTAAATATCGATATAGAATTAATCTTGATTAGGTCCACCACAAAATATTATTATGTTTCATAGTAGAGTTTCTGGCTACTAACTGAAAAATATCGAATGTTATTTAACATTTCGACACATTATTTTAATGAGGTATTGTTATGAAACTAAAATATTCGTTTAAAAATCGTTGATTAGCTGGTTTTAAATATAAACAATCTATTATTGTACATTTGTACGTGTGTATAAATATAATTACAAAACTAATTAAAATAAAATATTATTATTGCGAAAATATAAAATATGTGATGACATAATATTCGATCTACATTATATTTTTACTCCACAATATTATAATAATTTAAAAATGAATCCTAAAATATGACTGTAGTCTTGAGCATTTGGAATGATTAAGTGTTTGATAAATCGATAGACCGGTGCATAATGGTTAATGCCACTAAACTACCACTGAATATCAGGAAAACACTTTAAACTCACAAATCGTGATAATTTTTCAGTTGGCCAAAGACCCTAAAGCGTTTTCGGAAAAAATGAAGGCCATCTGGAAACACCTGAGTGAGGACGAACCAGAAAATCAAAAGCCACCAGAGAACATTGAACAGCTCATCGAAATGTTGTCGAGGGAGGGAGCTAGACGTTTCGTGCACGTGACCAACTTCGTGGCCAAAAACATCAGTATGGGACCCGCATACTTGGGACACGCATTCACCTACGCTTCCCAGGAGGCTGCCGTCTTGGCGGACCAAATTATAAAGGTGTGGCTAACAAACAATATGGTTAACACTGACGCGATTACGGCACACATTATTTTTGTTAGTTAAGGCATGACATTAAATTACGGAGACTAACTAATGGCCCATGCTGCAGAGTTGTTATTAAGACCCTACAAACAGGGGGCAATTCTGAAACTTCATTCATTCTTATTAACCGCAATATGATTACTTATTTGCATCTGATCATACATCATAATAAAATTTTTTTGGTTCTTCGATATTTAATCAATTTAGAATAATATATAGGCGTCAACTGCAATGGTCTAATTGTTCAATTCAAGCATTATTTTTATTTATTGATTAACCCGCGGCAACTTAGGCTATTGGGTGGTTTTTCAACTTTAGGGGAGGGTACTGTAGGTTTGGTAAACACATGTGTTTTAGTTTTGGCATAATTTCAAATTGAGCACCCGTAGGTTTCTGCCATGCCCGGTCGGAAGATGGTGGCCTCTCTCTCTTTAGACAGTTAACTGCCCAGAGAGAGAGAGAGGATCTGCCCGTGGTCGAGATTCGAACCGATGCCGTAGTCCACCCGGCCACTCCGTCCTCCTCATTAAAGGATTACAATATATTGTCGTATGTTGATATTTAGTATAACTCCATTTATCATTATATTATATAAATTCAATTTGGGTATTATTTTTAATTACGAACAGAATACCTAACAACCCTACATTCTAGTAACTGTAAAAACTTACAACTAATGTCGGAAAAGTGTCTTTTCTAACTTCTAAGGCCATCTCTAATTATATCATAGTTTAGTCGAATATCAATGCGTTGTATAGTTTTAAATATATTATATAATATAACCTTTTAACGTTTTCAGTACGCCCATTTGGAAAATGCGAAAGGCACAGTTGTGCAATTTACCAATATGCAGTTGGCCAAGTACAAGAAACTCGTCGAAGATCTAAGAAAATTAATACTGGTAAGTGAAAAGTCTTCCTGGGTATAGTAACTATAGTACAGTCACTATAATAATAATATAGTAGTGGTATAAACTGCCCGGTGGAATTTGTACTGAATTCGTTTACATTTTTCAGGAATATTTATCGTCAGTGTCTTCGAAAATAAACGAGTCAAAAAAGAAAGAAACCGAAAAAGATAATAAAAACAGCGGAACGGTCGCGACCGCCAAACCTTCAAAAGGCAATAAGGTGAAAAGCGCACCGGCCGCCACTCCGGCTGCCAGTGTAACGACCAACGGAAAGCCTTAGTCCTAAGCTTTATTCAAATATTCATTCATCAAATACGGCATATTTTTGTCAGTTATATTTATTTTATTTTATAAGCGTCTGATTTTTAGAATTCTTTGTACTCTTGATTTGTTTTTATGTTATTTTTTTATAATATGTGAACGTATTGCAATATACTATATAATACATATAATATGTAATTATAAAATATTGTTTTGATTTTGGAAAATATATTGTATGTTTTTGTTTTACACATGAATGTTTATAATTTGTAACAATAAACAAATATATAAATTATTTCATATCGTTATTACTTATTTATAAATCTAATTAATTTCGTTTACAATGTTTGTAACAATAATATTTGTATGAGTTAGGGTATAGTTGTCTAAGTTGTTGTGACTCTGTAGTGGTCAATTTTTATGTTACATAGGTATAACTTGGCAGACAGTGGCGGATTTGATTCGTCTTCTAGGGGGGGGGGGGGCAATATCCTTTGGGTCCACAAATGATACTACTTTTCAACCAACAGAGGAAAAACATGTAATAGGTAGGTATGAAGGTAAAAATGTAAAATAAATATTTATATTAAAAAAATTAAATGGTTAATTAACATATTATACAATATAGTATAATTTGTATATTGAATAATATACAAATTTATATTAGTCTTCTATAATACAAAATCTAAATTTCTTTTTTTCATTGAAGCAAATCGACTAATTTTATTTTCCACTGATATATTATACTCTCTGTGAACATTAAGTAGTGCTAGCCCTACTAGTCTATCTTGACCCATTTGTGACCGCAACCATGTTTGTAATCTAATGTGCAAAAGCATAGGCAGTATTAAAATTAATTTTCAAGCTAGGCAATAATAATTATACCTGCGAAGCGTGGAAAAGCTGCGTTCAGCTGTAGCAACACTTACAGGCAGGGTCCCTAATATCAATAGAATGTTGTGAATTGTAGGAAATATTATTGGCGAACAATTATCTAATGATGCCCATACAGTTTTTGGAGGTTCAAATTCTAAAAATAAAATTATTATGAATGTATATACTACGTTGCAATGTTTGATGTCTAGGCCTCTAGGGAGGGGCCATGGCCCCTATGGCCCCCCCCTAAACGCCGCGCCTGTTGGCAGATAATCTCATGTGTGGAAAAAATAGAAACTTCAACCAATGCCATAAATGATAAACTATACACTCCACACTTCAAGCACTGCAGTGCACTGGACCTACTGAGCTGGGTAGGTACTTTACTTTATTGATTATTAATTATAATCATTCCTACCATTAGGTTTAGGTATATAATATTAAGCCACACAAGATTACATTGCAACAGGGAGTTTTTGAATACTCGTAACAATCATAATAATTTACAATACAGAGTCTATCAAATATTTTAGTACCTATTGCATATTATATTATGCTGTTGTGTATATTATAGGTATATATTATATAATTTAGACTTTAGGAAGTACAGATAAACAGAGGACACATTGGTGTGCATTAAAACGTATATCAAGTGAGTTCATCTAAAAAATATATATTTTCATCGTAGTCTTACCGCAGGTGAATATATTATTGCTACGGGTAATATATTATCTGGCCAACTGACCATATTATTCATAAGTCATAACTAAAAATAGCTTGGTCTATGACTATAGCTGCAAATGTGAGAAAAAAAGAATAAAGAATTGTTTTCATTAGGCACTAATCAGTTTTTTTTATCTATATATCAAATGAGAATCAGTACATATATTCAAAAATTCATTGGTACATTATTAATCATCATATGCATATATAAAGTACATACTATAATATAATATGTTTGTAGGTTGCATATTATTATAATATTATCATTAACACCTTTTATAATATTAATCAATAAGATCATTCATTTGATACCAAATAACTCGATCGCACTTATTATTATTTATTATGGCTATATCATCATATAAAATACATAGATTCATAATAATATAATATACTGATTATAAATTTTTAATCACAGTTTAGATGACGTACGTTGGTGGAAATCGTGTAAAATTATGGGGGAGGGGAGGGCTAGAAACTTAAAATGTTTAAATACTAAGATGTTTGTTCTTGTCTTATACCTCATACTTTGAAATATGCAGTTTGCCTTTATGATATATAGGCTAATATCTACGTAATTAGAGAAATCATTAATTTTAACTAATGAAGAGTAAGTAGACATTTGAGTTTTAAAATACAAGCAGGAGGAAATTAAGGATTACGAGTTAGGGGAAGGTTATTTTTTAGTTACTCGGTATAATATATAATTTAACCGAAGACAAATTCAGAGTGAGGGAGAGAAAGAGAGATACACTCGGTATTAAAACAGTAAATGGTTTTCTCAAATGTTCATTAAATCTATATGGCTAATACCTAGCTGTTTTAATACATTTGTAAGTTTTAATTGGATTGGCAGTATTCAGATTTGTAGATACGACGTTTACGTTTAAGACATTGCTATGGACCTCTGACCTATTTTGGAGCCTTTACATTTACTTACATAATCATTACGTAACCCTGAAACATAACAATATTTTACTAAAGATAAATGTATATATTTAACTTTATAAACAATAGTCAATAAATAATAAGAGTTTAGATACAAAAAATTGTGTATATTTTAGCCTATTATATAATAGGCTGATTGGTGATTCACATGATAACAGTAGGTACCCTATTATTATCTCTGACGTACGTGCGAAAATTCCAAATACAATTTTAAAGTTCGTATTCACATTAGAGTAAATACATTTTTTGCACAGAAGTATGTAAATCATTTTTGGTCAAGTAAGAACGTTTAGGCATAGTATCTATTATACGTAGGACATAGATAGTATAGATATATACTAGGCAGGTACTAGGTACCTACTTAATAGTATGTAGTAAACATATAATTAGGTAGGTATATTGAACTGTTGACAAACCAACATTAAGCCGGTTTACAATGAATGGTAAACTGATTTGACATGAATTAACTAAATACTTTTAAAAAAAGTATTCAAATTTTTTACTGTTTTTTAATTATTTCTTATTATAGAAATATTAGTTTGTATAGAATACTTTAATAATTTTAGTTTCTTTTGATAATATTTTCGTAAATCGGGATTTTCAATTTTAATTTAATAGTAAATAAATTTAATTCCTTAATTATATTATATTAATATAACTTGTAGCTATTATCAGTATTATCAATTAACCATTATAATATTTTCAAGAAGACGACAAAATTAGCATGATGTACCGATATCATCGGCGAAAGACCTATAGCTAAAATCTCAAAGACTTTATAATAATTTAGGGTTCATTCATAGATATATACAACAACTAGATAGCCGTCTTTATACTACAGCTGTTGTGACCAATGTTGAAGTCAGCCGCCATTTATAAAGCAGGCATTGTTTACATTTATTCATATACATAACTATATTTTTTTTATATATATTTTTATTTAACATAAACAATCTATACTATTTTTAGCACAATAAGTTTATATGAAAAAGTAAGACAAGAATAACATGAATGTTGTGAATAAGCAGCCACCCATTAGTGGCTCTTGGCTAATGATAATTATTTTATTTTTTTTAATTATTCATTATTATTATTATTTTTTTCTCTAGAGACGTTAGACATTAAAGTTTTGTAAAAGGTCACGGCACCACTTTCTTTTTAATCTGCGATTAGGATTTCCCGGGAGTGTAAGGATGGAAACATCTTTTATATGAGAGGGTTTGGATGGGTTTGAAGTCGTTTATGGAAACGTGTGTAGAAAATGTGTGCTTCCGCTTCTATTGTTCTCATATGGAGATCGTTATGAAGGGCTAGGTTAGATGCATAGGGTGGAGCATTGGACAATCGTCGGAGCGATATATTTTGGAATATTTGAATTCTATTAGTGTGAGATTTTTTTACCACGCCCCATAATTGAAGTCCATACGTCCACATAAATAATTTTTGAAAATGGTCCAAGATAATTAATAGAATATAAGATTCAATATTACATTTATTTTACATTTTTGTAAAACCATTTTTGAGGACTATTATCCTTAGTAGGTATAAACATTTTAGTAACTGTGAAACTCGTCCAATTTTTGAATTAGGTATATCAACATTTTCAAAAAATTATCCATCCACTAATTTACTGTAAAAAATGGGATTTTCATTTAAAAACCAGAAGATTGTATTGCCACAGGACAATAGGTATAGTACAAAAAACAATTTAAGAATTTGAATAAATTGCTGTGAGCATATTCTGTAATAATATTATTTTATAAACTTTGCCTGCTTTGTAAATGGCGGCCGACTTCGATGATAAGATGCGGAGACGGCTATACAGTTGGGAGTTTACCAATTGTGCTCTAAACATTTTAGTTTCGATATACCAATTGCGCTCTAAAAATTATAGGATCGATAGACCAATCTAGTTGTTCTAGGTATAATATATGTTTATGGGTTTATCATATAAAATCATAACTTTAGTCTATGGCAAAACAATACGGCAAACGATGTACGTTTCGTTCCGATCTCGGGTTACATCGTACTTACATTTCGGATCGGCGGAGATAATGCGCTACAGATTCTGCACGTATTATGTTTCATCAGGAAAGTCAATATTTATGTGGGTTTTTTAATTCTTTTAAATTTTAAGTATCTATGGTTATTTGTTTTTGAATTATAACAAAATGAGAAACCAATTTCGTCAAAAATACATTTTGCGTAACAATAAATTACCGTTTATCCTAATTTTTCTTTTTGTGTTTTTCCCGGTGCTTTTGAAAACTTCTATGACATTTACCTCTCGAATGTATACAAACTAGATTCATTTCTCACCGGAAAATATACTGAAGTTGAAAATCGACTATTTATTGTGTAAACAGACACAAAAAAAAACACACAGTAATATCATTGTTGATTTAAATCACTACATTCATTGCTTCGCTCAGATCTAAAAATGATCAGTACTTTTCTCAATAGTCAATAATAATACAAAAAACTATAAAACCAGAGAAGAATTTTAAAATTTCGGTATAATTGTTTAAACAAGTCGTCTTTCTGGTTTTTAGTAACAATTCAATGATGTTTAGGCACGTAGTATAGAATTGTATGATATGGGTTTGGACTTTGGGTGGCCACTGACGCCAGAACAGTCGTTACATTAATTTAATTTGAATCAAAATAAAAATGACTGTAATTTATAGTAATGTAAGTTCGTAATATCGTTAACGGTTGCCCTGGGGTGGTATGGTGGCCGATGTGTGATCCCAGCCTGGGTCGGTAAAAATTTGGGTGGCTTGAATAAATTTTGTCCCATTTAATAAATGTATTTATTTTTTATTTTTTTAATATTTAAAGTATTCTGTATCTAAGAAATAAAAAAAGGAGAACAAAATAAAATGCTTAGGGTTAAGCTAAATATTTATTTTTTTGAATTTTATTATTTGCTCAAAATTTTTTAGCCGAATTTTCTGTTACCGGACGCCGATTTTTATTCCCAATATGCTCCTGAGGCCACTTGAGGTGGGCTATGCTTTCTAATTTATTCGACGAACAATGGCCCTACGATAATAGCAGCGGCATCGAACGCTCTATATTTATACTATTCATCACACGCGTGAAGTCCGGCCTGTCCCACTAGATAGCGTTGTTATTTAGGATTAAGGATTTTTTTTTTTTTTTGATTTATTTAACTTTTATGTAACCCGCCAAACACTATACTTATACTATATTATGTAATATAATAACCTGGAATGATAATATTATGGACCTACTTATGTATTTGCTAGGTACTACTTCATCAAAATATAACAGGTTTCGTAATATAATTATTAGCTTGCTCACATTTTAATCGTTTTTCGTTTGCTTTATTATTTTTCTGTGGCAGATGTACGAAAAATGTCTGATACCTATCTATTTATCATTAAAAATAAGGATTTTACGCATCGAAAAAGGGGTAGATTTACCCCGACGGCTGTAGCTTATCCAACTGCAGAACAGTTAAACCTTAAAATCAATTCACGACGAAGGAGTTTAAAATAGAAACGTTAAAAGTTAAACCGATATTGTCATATATGATTCATGAACATTATCCAGATGAGCATAATATACCAGATAGCATAATATAATATAATATTCCTGTATTATCTTCTGCCCATATTTGTCTTGAAATTCTTTTCAGACGGATATTCGGGTTGTTAGAAGGTTCAGTACAGGTATTATAATATTACGATATTCACAGAATTCCGAAATTATTCTGTGTCTTGACTCTTGTTGTTATACCATATCAGTTTCCATATACTTTTGCTGAATATACTTTTATTCCCGTCATTGTTTCAGTTTTTTTTTTTTTTGAAAACATCAAAACAAACGTTTAAAAACCTTAATCTTAAACCGATTTTAATGATAATACCTACCTAATACCGCTAATAGTATGTTATTTAAATATTAGAGCAGTAATTTCCTCCTATTTAAATTGAATTTTGAACAACGCGTACAACAGACCTACAGTACCTAATCTATTTTTAAAAACGATACAATAAGCGTTCAAATTTTGATTTCGAAAGTACGTTATATTTTGTTATTGATTGATTTTAAAACGATTGATTTTTATTTTATATAAAAACATTCACCGAGTGTCAGAGTCAAACAAAAATCAAATAGGATATTATAAATTATTTGGTATTAGTAAGAGAATATCTTCACATATAAAATAGGAAAAGCGTATAATACTGAATAATGTTTGTAAAATGCCAAAAGTTCATTATTGTAACATAGCTATAGATACCGTTTTTACTTACCTGTACAAACTACAAAGCACTACAAACAAATAAAAAAAAGTTGGGCAAGTGGATGTCGCTCTGCTGTACAGTAGGTTACAAGTGGGTCACTGTATAATGAATGCTATTAAATTCGAATTCAATGATATAATATCATTGTATACGAAAAACGATTCTGAGTGGTGACGGTTTGTCAGTGTGGATATTTATAGTGAATAGTCATGTTTCTATGCACAACTGCACATGCAAATTATAATATACAATAGACACCACAAAATATAGGTCATAGCTAGAGTTGATAGTTGGTACAGATGATAATATTATTTTTTTTTGTGTTTTTTATAATTATTTTTACTTGTGATAAATTCATAAATAGAATCTAAAATAAAATCTTATTATTATCTCATATCTTATTGTAATTATTTTTTCTTTGTGTAAAATGAAAATAATAATGGAAGTCAATAGTTTTTCTCCTCTTGCAGTATTAAGACTTGGCCGTATAGTTTACAATTTAAAACTATGAAATTTAGCAAAAGTTATTGTTTGACAAAATTATCTTAAAATTTATTTTACGCGTTTTATAAGTTTGTACTTGGGAGTTGCACAAACGATAAAGCAAAATTTATTTCACCATTTAATAAAATTACTTTAAAACGTTTAATAGCAACCACTGTAAATCTTTTTCTTAATTTTAATAGTCTCTAAAAATTACAACCTAACTTATTTCTTAGGTTATGTTAGGAATGTTTGAGATATTTCGGTTGCAATTTATACTTTTCAGCAATTATTGTCCACTTCAGCTATTTTAGGGGCTTTGGTGGAAATAGTTATTCAAAGTAGAAATACGACAAAGAATGAAATAATAATGGGTACCTATAAATACTCGAACAATTAAAAAGCTTTTAAAACGCTTTTAAAACGCTTGAATTATTTGTTAGGTATTAAATAAATATATCAATTATGATATTCTATTAGGTGGACATTATTGGTTTTGGTAATTACTACCAACTTTGTATAAAAATGTGAACTTTTATTTCTTATAATTATTTATAAACGATGATTTATTTCATAAAAACTATATACCTACAAATAGTCCTTTTACTTAAACACGTAAAATAAATGCGCAAATAATATTTATTCTTCTCAAATTGTTGTATGAATAAAAAATAGTTAGATTTTGAGTGTGTGCGACGTGCGTACTGCGTAGTCGTGTGTAACGCACATACGAGTTCCAATTTACAATATTAATAAATTAATGCTAAATTAGTAGTTGGTAAACGTAAATAGTAGCAATTTTTAATGTTTAAAAAAAAGGTCTGACAAAATACAGAAACAGATTCCTAGTTTGGAGTTACTACGAATTCAAATGCCTTTATTTTGAGTTTCAGCTTGTATAGTTTCCTCTGTGTTTTTATTTTTATCTTATTTGCCTACTTAAATATTGGTGGTTTTTTGTTATTTGACATATCGTATAGGTATATAGAATTTACAGAATAATTTTTCGCTTGGCCCCATTAACTACAAATAAACTATATCGTACCTCGCGGTCTTATATATACTTTTTCGACGCGGTCGAATTATTTTTCACGTTCAATTCCGAACAGCACACAATTTGTATTTTAAAGGCATATGCCTCGCTTCTACGCGCATTTGAGCGGTGTTCCGTGCACAATTCCCAATCAACAATTTATCTATCTATATATATACATCGTATACCTAATAGGTGGTATACATCATAAACGTTATACATTTAATATTCGTATCGTGTGTTGGCTGAGCAGGGAAAAGAGCCGAAAACTATCGATCCCGGCCTGTAAATAAAGACGAATTTTGTTTTAGCCGCAATAATATTGTACTATATTGTTTAGTGTGTACCTAGTACCTAATGCTGTAGATTTTCCATAGCTGAAAGTTTAAAATATAATAACGAATGATTACTAATAACTATAACATATTTAAAAAATATTTAAGCTTTAAGCTACACGCAAATACGCAATGGACTCAACTGTTCGTTTTCGTATTTTCATAATATATCGACCTTCATATAATGTTTCACACCATGTTTGTATTTTATGAGAGTGAAAAATCGTGTCATATGTGGGAGGGGAATAGCAAGGTTTCACATCTATTATTTTTCTAAAAACGCCTTATTTGGTTTGCCAAAAATAAAAATAAAGTGATGTTATGTTTTAAATCTTATATCGAGTCGGTATTTCATATTTTGAATTTTTATTTTTTTACTTTTCAGATTCAACTTTTGCTGTTGAACGACAATTGACCTACTACTAACATACAATTGGTAATGGTCGGTGAATTACATAAATATTAAAAATATAAATAAATAGATAATTTTTACATAGCAGTGGTTTATTCAAATTATAATTTATTACAAGACACAAACTTAAAGTTCTAATCATTAAATTGTGCTAAGGAGCCCCCAGTGCCAATGTAATTTTGTCCACAAATATACACTCTACGGGAATAATGACCTGTTCCGTTGAATCAACCAAATTTAATGTTTTTTTAAACTTATAGAGAGTAATATTTTACAGGCCACATTGAACTTCTTATTTAAATATTTTAATCTCAAACTTTATAATATTATGTCTTTGAAAATAATACAATTTTAAGCTTTTTTTTTACAAATTATATTATTATACCATTATTCGAAAAAAAATCAAAAAAATCGCAGTTCAATGTGGCCTGTAGGAAATCTTTTTCTTTCAAATAAAAAAATAGTTATCAAAATCCGAAAATTCTACAAGACCTGAGAATTATTCCTGTGAAATCATTTTTTTCGATGTAATATATCCCCCCCCCCCCCCTAAATAGGTAATCAGGCAGTGGATTAGTAGAAAAGTATTATAATTAAGGTAAAAACTAAAATATAAAATATAATTTTTAAGTTTTATAAAATTTCAGAATATTTGAAAATCAGCACCGAGCCCCTTAGTAAAAAATTGCAAAAATTAGTAATTTCCCATCAACATTCCTAGTTAGGTATTTATAATTGAAATTATATCGCTTCCTTAAATGTATTGTATTATACTAAGTATGATATTTATGCTGCTTTAACCTAAAACTATAGGCCTGGTTAAGATTTAAAAGTTTCATGTAATATTTTTGACATCAAAAACCGGAAAACTGAAACTGCATCTATTACATCAATAATGAACCTTTAGACTTTAGAGCGAGTTCTCAACTTTAAACACCTTGGCGTTTTTCTTGACAGTTAATTGACTTTTGATATGCAAGTGAACTATATAAAAAAACAAATCTTCAAAACAGCTAGGTTTTATCAAATTTTCACGTGGACATTTTAATAACGTAAATGCATTACGTCTTATCTATATTTCTCTCGTCAGTTTTACTCTCCATTATTGTTCTACTATATGGTCTCCATTCCTTCTCAAACATAAAATGTCATTGAAAGCTGTTCAAAATAAATTTTTAGGTTTTCTTTGTTATCATTGTAATTTACCCCGTGTTCCCCACACTTCTTATCATCATATCCTCATCCCATTTTTCTCAATTCTCTTGAATTGCGTGGAATAAAATTTGATTTGTGCTTTTTGTATAATGTTGTTCATAATAATATTGATTGCCCTGAGTTCCTCAGTCGTTTGTCCTATATGGTCCCACAACGTTTCACCAGATCTCATGTTACATTTTATATTCAAAACCAACGAACTAATTACCTACACGATGAATTGTCCGATTCATCGTATTACGCAACTAACTAATAAATATGAAATATATTATATATATATTTTCTTCTCACTCATTCTCTACTAGCTTTAAGCAAAATTTAAATTATATTCTTTGTACTATAGATAACAATTAATTACGTTAATTATATTCTACACATTTACATTAAGTTTAATCTTTGCATTGTACTACAATTAATCATTTTTATAAAGTTTAATTCTTAACTTATTGTTTTGTTTTCCATATTTTATGAAGTGTGTAATCAACTATCATCTGTACCTATATCACTGTCAAAAATTGTTTGTACAACATGTCAATATGTAATTGGGTTGTTTAAGACGTTTAATAAAAAAAATAATGATAAATTTCCAAAACTAAGACACCTTTAAGGCTTCAAATTGATATTTCAATAACAAAAAAGCCCAATTTTATTTTTATTTCTAAAACTATTGTATTAAAACGCGCGTATACTTACTATTTATTTGTTAATTTTTAAGATTTTACACATTATATTGCACTATAAATGGCTCAGAATACGTATTGACTATTTCTTGACAACATAATAATATATACTTATATAGGCTATAATATATAAACACTTATAGTTGTTCAACTGAAATATTACATACATAAACACCAGTTATAAGTTATAAACAGGTTTTTGAACTTTATGAATTTGCATATTTGTTAGGAAAGTACATATTTAAAATCTGATTCGATACAAACATGTTTCGCTATCACTATAGGTTTTAATCCCAAAACTTTTTAAAGTACATTTTTGCATATTTTGTACTTTTATAAGATAGTGCATATTTTTGCATAATATTGAGTTATTTTTAAGCAAATAGAGGATAATTTCCATTTTATTTTATGGTGGGTTAACATCAAAAAAACTAATTATTAAAATTATTAAAAGTTGCAAAATTACGAATTAATTAATTTTTATCTTTCGATAAAGTATAATATAATTTATTAATTTATTTTTATTTTTCGATGAAATATAATATAATTTATATTATTTAATAAATATTTTTGTCATCGTCATTGTTGAACCATAATGAGTTAACAATAAACAATTAATTTTAGTTCAGTTAATCAATTATAGTTAATAGTTATATACACTATACTATAATTTATACTAAATAATCTAATGGGTGCATATAATATAGAACCACAACTTCCAGAGGTGTTTTGTGTCTACGTACCCCCTAATTAAAGCGGTTTGATTTTGAATAGACATAGTTTATTATGATAATTTAATCTACTGACATACTGTAACTTGGTAAAATTGTGTTAAAATGTGTTTTTTGCTTCTATCAAACTGTAAAATATTTGCACATAAATAATTTCTGCCAGTATTGCGTATATTATATATCATAAATATGTTACCAAATACTAACAAAGCCCGACCACTATTCACTTGTAAAGTTATAGGTATAATTGCTAGGGAACGGGTTTGAGCGATTGAGCCCCCGCGATGAACATAGTAATAATAAAAAGAGTATAGTAAATTGCGCCCATAGTACCATCTAAGTGACCTCAAGTTCATCGATATGTATCTTATAAACAATAACTACTTATTGTATTATTATTATTTACTCTATATAAGCGGCACTCGACCTTTTTATATCCACGTACCACCTATACAGTTTAATAATTTGCTTGACCAAATAAACCATTTTTTTTCTTATCAAAAATGTATACCTATGAAATTTTATTTTATAACTACAAAGTTATTACAATATGTGCATTTAATACACAAAAAGAAAATTAAAAGAAAATATGTTAATCGTTATTACAATTAAGTATTATCAGGAGTAGGTAATACATGTGTAGTTATAATTTTAGTAGACATTATCAACATTCAACAATTCAAAAATATTCGATATGAAAGTTGAAATACAACTGTTGCAGTCACTATATAATATCATTATATCAATAAGATAATAGTATGATATATTATATACGGCAGTACAAGTATATACTGCCTAATATCTATGCACCTACTATACCATGTTTCAATATTATATTATAATATATAATATATTCCAACTGGGCGAGTAATACATATTAATTGATATTATGTTCATTTTATAAAATAACTTACTTAATGTATAGTTTGCCTCGGACAAAATGTGTGAATACTCTCACGGCACTCTTGAGTAAACATTATTTAAAAAAAAAAATCTTATGGATATTTATGTATTAGTTAATTGTATTAGATAAGTTATACGTGCACCTATAGTCTACACCTATGCAGTTTTAACGCTCAAGTTTATCAGGTATTCAGGTGGGTAGTACAAGTAGGTTTAATTTTAGTAGACATTATCGAAAATTCAAAAATGCTCGATTTGAAAGTTAGAATAAGTACTGCAACTGCAGTCGCGATAATATCAATAAGATAATAATATGTTTTATAGTATTATATTCTGTCTATACATATTATGTTTACAATATTATATTATAATAATATATTATGCCAACGGGGTGAGTAATAAAATATATTATGTTTATTTCATACAACAACTGCAGTACAGTTGTTTGCCTTGGACAAAATATGCGAATACTCACACGGCGCTTGAGTAAACATTACATTTTTTTTCGATCCGTACGTCAAAATTCAGAGACGATTTGCTATAGTATTGTATAGCCGATGAATTGGAATGGTATAATAATACGTTTTCGGATACGGTACGTGTCGTTGCGCGTGTTTCCGAATGGTGTCCGGCGGACTCGGATATCTGAACGTTTAGTAAATAGTTATCCCCGAACAGCATTTACATTTTAAAAGGTTTTCGTCGTATTTCCGTATTACCATCTGCAGACGACAATATCGAGATACGCGATAAGCAATATCGGGCGTGGCCATACATACGAATTACCGTTTGAAGTTTCCAACAGTCCGCTCGAACTTAATTATATTATTATGTCCGTCCTGTCCGTGTGAAATTCTTCAAAAGAAAATATAATTTCCGATATACAGTGCACGCGAGCTGTACGAGGCTTTACGAGTGAGTGTACGAACCGTTATAGCGCGTTTATACAGGTACGTCTTTTTCTTTAAAAATTTACTTTGCGTATACGGAATTTCGTTGGTGTAAAAAAAAGTTTACGATTCGATTGAGATATATTATATATGAGAAATGATTTGATAAAAATACGTTCTTCTTTTATAGAATTTTTGTAAAATTTACCGTTTCGATTAGATTACTTGCCTACTCCACGCTTCAACGTTTGTACTTTTTTTGATATCCCACAGCACGGAATTTTGGTTGTCTAGAGAAAAAAAGTTTACGATTCAATTGAGATAATGTGCCGAAAATTCTTTGACAAATTTTTCTTCTTTTATATAATTTGTGTTCAAATTATATATAGGTAGTTCAACCTCTCGCACAAACCGCCATCGATGGGTATAATGGTCCTTTTGTCTCTAATACTGTTAAACTATACGTTTAGAAGTTTTCACTGCCCAAAGACTATCGCTAATAATATTTTCACCTGTCAAATAAAATAATATCTCACTATATCCAAGTTTTATCTGCCATTATATTATCACGTAGCTAACCCTCCGATTTGTCATATGATTCAATTTAAATTTAATAATATATATAACTTCTTTTTTTTTATGTTTATACTAACAGCTTAAAGCGCGTTATATTATCCGTAGGTAGGTAGTTAGAACAAAATTATAGTTCACGGTTTTCTGAAAAATAAATTAAACAGTAATACAAGAACGTTTTATAAATTAACATATATATAATTATGATTTGAAACTTTATAGATATTGATAATTTGATAAGCTATAAAATACCGTCTGATAGCTACCTAACATACCTATGACCTATCTAATATTGCAAAATTATGATGCAAGTGGCGAATAATTCTCCGGACACGTGGAAGAATAAAAACCTAAATAGTAAATACAAAAGTTGTTCAATCATCAATGATGTTTACGCCTAGTACTATTTTAAAAGAATAATAACGTTTGACTAAAATCTCATACATTTCAGTTAAACTTGTTTGTATTTAATATTTATTATGATTTTATCGTCACTTTTTCTGACAGATCATACGGTTATGTTCTTCTGTAAAGAAACCTATATATAAAGTTTATTATTGCGAGGAAATGCTGATTTGGCGAGAGCTTGTTCCACGAGCAGCAGTAAGATTTTGGAAAGGGCCGAATATTATTCCTGAAAATTACTTAAAGCCCGCATGGCATGGATAAATTAAAAATTGCACATAGATCGAAGGAGTATTTTTTTCTCCCGGGACCCGGGTGTAAAGATTCCTGGTTCCTGTTACATTTTGAATGATAATAATTATAAGTTATTAAATTTTAAAAAATATTATTTTTTCGTAAAAGTGTAGAATGTTGGATTTTAGATTTTAGAATTTAAAATTCTGTTTTAGTGTGGGCCGCACAAAATTTGTTAGCACGCGGGGGGACCGCTACACAGTGGCGTTTTCAGCTTTTTTGATGGGGGATGGATATCCGGATATTAATTAAATGTTGTCTATTCTCAGACCACGTTATATAACTGTAAATATTATACTATTATTGCTTTATCGTATTAAGTTTTATATGCAGAAAAAAGCTAAAGGGAGGATTTTGATAACTTTTCATCCCATCACCACTGTGAGCACGCCACCCGGTACTAACCACCCGAAGCGCGACCGCTTCGTCGATAATTCGTAGGTATTTCGTATTATTAATATTCGACTGTACCGTGTGCTTGAACTTCGAGTGACGCGAACAGTATTGTTAATATTTACTATTTAGTATGTTATTTTATATGCATTATTATTTTATGGCTTTAATAGAAACTGAATGTATCAGTAAATTGTATGTTAACCCTTTTTTAATGATTATAACGGGTAGAAATATGTAATACTAAAATATACGATGAATTAGCATGTCTGCATGCCCATGATTTGGAGTTCAAAGCCAGTCATCGCTACATAATATTATGTATAGGTACCTACAAACATTTATTCGATCTAAAATTACGTTTTAACGTAATACTATTGTCACTAGGTAATCGTGCACGATTGATAGTAAAAATGTAATAATTTAGAAGACAATGAAACGTTGACTATAATAATATAATTTCAAAATCAATTGAATGCAGTATAATGAAATGTATGTATTAGCAATAATAATAGACAATACACAATAACTTCAATATTATTGTAAAATCAATTATTTCAAACATTTTGTGGATGGGTCATGCGCATCCCATCATGTGTAATCTCGTATACACAATAGTCGTTAATAAACTAATTATCAACAAAGTCGGACAAACAAATATTTTTGGTATGCGAAAAGCACATTTTACGTAAAATCTATGGCCCCAAAAGAAACGAAGAAGAGAAAACGTCATATCAACGAAGAACAAATACAGAACTGAAAGCAATGTTCAATGAACCAGATAATATATAACAGGATTAAATCAAAAGCAAAATATGGTAGATAAGGTGGATCGGATATATATCTAGAGAATGGAGGGCCAATTAATACGTGAGATCACGGTGTGGATACCAAACAAAATAAGACCACGAGGACGGCCAAGTCAAAGGTGGAATGATCGAGTCTGATGGGAAAAACTTAAGCTCCTAAGAATGAGAGCTGTAAAACAACTAAATAAAGACAGGAAAGGACTGGGAAATAATAATAATAAAAAAAAAAAAAATAATAATAATAATAATATAATGATAAAATAAATATAATTGACAACCTCGACGAATAAGGATGCCCGCCGTAATTACGTTTTGAAGATAATATTTGTACGATTTTAAACGGATTTTTTCCGGTCCGTGCACGACTGCATATACGCGTGTATTATATATATTATACGCATGTCTCAGATTATAAAAAATATAATACGTTACAATATAATTACCAAGTGATGTTTTTGACTTCTAGATACTTACGACTAAACGACAAATTATGATCGAATTTGAAACCACACGACGTAATCATACAACTTAATAGTAATTTATGATCGAACGGAAAATTTTATGTTTTGGAAGCCCACTGATAACTATGCAACCGATCAGACTAAACGCGAGCCTACGAACTTCTTGTTACTAAAAACCCTCATTTGGAAAAATTATTGTTTATTTATAATACATTTTTTAGGTTTTTAATTTTATTTTTCTCAAAAATGACTAAAAAAACTCTAGTTAAGCCAAGAGTCGTTTTCAAAACGTGAATACTGCCACCAAAGTAACGATAAAAAATAGCTTCCACATTTCGAGTTAAACGTCTCTGACACGACGTCGACCTAACAGAATTCGGCTTGTTTGATAAACCCTACGGTTTGTGTGGAATCAAAAACTCAAAAACTTCTCCAGTGACGTTTATTTATTTCGATAAAACTCGAATCGGTTCACGACGGAATTGATTAATTTTATTTCAAGAATACCAAGCGTGGTGTTTTTATGACGTTTTTCTCTTAGAACTATTTTCATAATTTGATTTATTATTCTTTTCACACTGTGCACATGTTCGAGTCTCGTTCAATAATGGGGGAGTTTTTCAAATTTTTTATAACCTTATTTTTCGCACCATTGTTGTATGGCTTTATGTCCGAAAATTATTTTTGTTTGTGTTGATATGGTCTGTCGACGTCTGGGTTTGAACCCTGCAGTAAAGATATTCCGGGACTCTCTAAAATGTTCAATTATAATTATTTTAAAAACACAATTTTCAGTAAGAAAGAGAAAACGTAATTATTTGTTGTTAGTGTTTCATTCTAAGCAGTTAAAATAATATAAAAACTATTTTATATTTTATTTGTTCGTGATGACATTAAAAATAATGGCATTGTTTTTATTAGCACTTGAGAGTAAAATTTTCACACTGTAAATTTGAAGCGAAGCGAAGACTATATACATTGGTTTTAAAATAACATGATGATTTTTGTGTAAATTGATATAAAAGTTTTATAGTACTTTCGTAGATAAAAAAATTGATATAATAATTGGAACTTTGAAGTGGTGCTTATATTATGAATTATGATCACTGAAAAACTACGAAAATCTGTAAGTAAAAAGTCAGAACTTGTTATCAATTATATCACATTATTATAATTTATTCTATTTGGTCATATAAAATAAAATACTGCAAAGTACCTACCTATAAATGCTTTAATGTATTATGCAAAATAGGTACTATTGTTTTCGAGATTTTTTAATTGCCATATAAAATTTATATTTATTTTTTCTATTTTTGATTAATTAAGACCTAAATTAAAAAATTAAAATGTAAGTTTATAGCAAAACTAATTAAGTCTTTTTATTAATTGATTATACCTTATATTATCTGAATAATGAACATGTATAATACATTTTCTTATGAATTAGCTATAAAATATGTAAGCTTTGATTTATTTAATACTAAAGATTTATATCCATCAAAACTTTGGTTTTCCGTCAGCTAATGTTCATTATATTAACTATTACTATTATTTAATTTAACCGTTATATGTATTTTTTTGTTTTAAATATTATCTATTGTATTGCTATAATTTAAAGATAAGATTGTATTACTCTGCTGTACTTAAGCCCTTACGGGCATTTATTCAAATAAATTGAAATAATAGGTATTTATTCTTATATTTTAACAAAAATAATATATGAGGTATACCTAATGTCTTAAAGTAGATATTTATGGACTCTGTTAAAACTGTAATATAATTTAAAATTCAGACTAATTTTTATATAAAATTATAATTATTATAAAAATTTAACAGACTTTATTTTTAATAATTACAATTAAATAATTATTATAATATGTAGAGAAACGGCACTTAAAGAGCTTAAACTGAAAAGTAACTATTCTATTGGAGTAGTTTTATGAAAAAAGGAGAATTTAGAAGTCAAGACTTAAAATCTCTACCAGATATTATTTAAATTTTGTTTTATCTTTAGAATCCAAACATTGTCAGTAAGCACAATATTTTAGTTTAATCTGCTTATATGTAGTTAATACACACAACATATTTTATTCATCGCTAAAATAGTTTGTCAAAGAATATTGTTTTCTGGATAAACTTTATTAAAATACAATGAAATAATATCAACAATATAGCTCTAATAAAACATCCGCTTAAAATGTTTACCGGGCGAACGGTGTTCATATTTCGTATATTTTTTATTGTTGTGGTTTTAGTATTTTTTTCAACTCAGATCTCTTTTGAATTAGTAGTATAGGTATTAAATAAGAAAAAGTAAAAACAATTTAGACATTTTAAATATTAATAGAACTGTAGTAATCTGGTTGATTATTCGATTACTGGTTGCAGGTAGCTAGACCGTGTTGTTTAGAATATCTCAGATGTTGATGATAAAATATAAGACAGTTGAATATTGTATGGTGAATATTTTTATTAAGTTTCTTCAATGAAATCTTCCAAGACCAATTGACCAATTGTTACACAATCTAACGTGAAGATGCTTGCTGGTGGAATGAGAGTACACGTCTGATTACAGGCCATTTCGGGGTCCCTCTTATAGTTCTATCCCCGCTCCCCTGTCTATCGACTTGGTATCCTGTTGTTCCCGAATGTGGCTATCGACTCCGGATGTGGCCTATCTCCCTTGACCGCACTCGCGAATTTCCTTAATCTATTCTGAGTATTTTCGATATTACATATATTAATATTTTTAGTTTATTATTTGTAATTTAACGTTATATATACGTTATGTCTTGTACATCCGTCAATACTATGGTAATATTGCGTTCGTCTAATCTATGCGATTTCTAGAAATCGCGTCGGTTTGTTGTTGCGGTTTAATAACCTTCAGTTTTTGTCACTTGCCGATCATGATTTAATAAATGAATAATAATTTAACTATTTATGTTTTATTATTATTACGTATTTAATTATTATCTGTTATTCATTTATAATTAATATAACATATTATATTAGATAAAATATATTTTAGATTGACTTTAATGTTACGTAGTAACTTTGGTTACTACAGAACATTACATCGTATTTGCGCGTAATACGCGTCGTGGTATATATTAAATAATTTCTGTTAATTATTAACTACGTATAAATAAATAATAACAAAAAAAAATATAATAATAATAATTTTAATTTGACTTTCAACTATCATTTGACGATTAAACACATTTTGACCGAATGCAGGAAGTATGAACTACGACGTCAGAAGTATAAGCTAACAAACCATTTATCAGAAAATGTAAGTTCCGATACCGCCCAATGTATCTACTCAAATTCCTTAAAGAGACTGAACCAAGTACATATACAAATTTAGAATTGTATTTATATATCTATGTGTTTATTGTGTTTTTTTCACTCTTTATTTTTACATTGTTTCTCTAAGTTATAACATTGTAAAACGATTCCTTACCCATAACCGTAATAATTAAACAAAGATTCTTGTAATCAATGTCCCAAATGGCCGAGACAGTTATTATTGGTAACATCTCTTTGAGTCATATTATAACGAGGCGATGATAACTTTGATTGAAGCGGAACAAGAGTTGGGGGTCCTAATTGAGTGACGACGGGAGTGCGATTCCGATAGGACAGCATTTTCTTTGTACGGCACGGCGTAGTTAGGATTCATACGGAATTGTGTGAAAATATATTTTAGATATCGACACGGACCCCGCAAGCAGTGCACATCTGAGTGTCTATAATAATTGTAATGATCACAATAGTAATAAAAATCATACAATCCCCGTCTCATCAAATCGAATGACAAAGCATATTATTATTATTCCCGATTGACATGGTATCACCGTTTAAATTATATGCGAGTATACCTAATGTCAATGACGTGTAATAACGGCGAACGTAAAATGGCAGTTTCATAGGCGCAAATTGACTAAATTTTTTGGGGGGACTCAAGCCCCTTTTTCCATAGCCATATTGCTTGGTACTACAGAATATAAAATTAGTACTAATTGCTAGATTTTGAACTGGGGGGACTTGATCGACATTTTGGGGGACTAAGTCTCCCCAAGCCCCCCCCCCAATTTGCGCCAATGGACAGTTTAGATTATACGTATATCACACGTAACGAAATGAAAGAACCTCTGCTGTGGCTCGTCACACTTCGTGTGTAATACGCGTGGGCACGGCATGTATTGCATATACATACATATACGCGTCTATAATATAATATTATATGTGACAACAACGTGGACGTATTTCTTGTAATTTCCAACGTCGGAGAAAATATTATTTTCTCACGAAGGAAATCGCGCTCCCCCGGGGATATTATACATTATCCGTGTGTATAAGATAAATAACGGTTCTGAAATAATTTTGAAAAATTGCGGTTCAGCAAGCTGCCGGAGGGTGTGTGTACGGGTTTCGAAATAACGATATAACGCGATGTGCGTGCCGTAGGTATACGACGGGACTTAACTGCGGTTACCGCATCGACGCCCGGTGAACACCACAATAGGAGCTGCTTCGGGGATGGTGGGAGGGGAGACTGTTTAAGGTATTACTCTGCCGGCGTACAATGGAAAAATGATTGGGTTTTATCGCCGTCTGACGTGGACCGTCTGCCGTGGCTATTATACCGTTTCGTCGGATTCGTGCGACCTTTGGTACCATAGTATACCTACGTATCTAGTGGTCACAGACAAATCCTGTCTATACGTTATTGTTATAACATTACCAATCGTTATAATGACACCAAGGCGGCGGTAACAACAACAAGCATCAATATCTTTGTATAGTAAAATCTTTTTTTCCTTCTAAAATCTGGCCAAGACGATAAAAATTATTTATTTTACAGTACCTAGGTACAATTTACTTTTAAAACTAGTATTATATTATCTCACTAGATGGTTGTTGTTATTTATGTATATAATATATGTATAGTTTCTAAATAAAAATATTATATTTATTCCAGCTGTCCCATCCGGCGTTGACAGTGTCAAAGATTTTTTTTTTTATGAATACATGTGTTATAATATGTATTAGTAGGTATGTCATATTTTTACTAATTTTAATAGTAATATAGGTAATATAATATAAGATATAACCAATGGCTAACCTGATAAATATTTAAAATAAATATTTATTTTTTTCGTGAGCCAAAAACTAAATTAATGTATGGGGTACCCTTCAGTTATCTCTAGGGGTTCAAAATACGTTACAAACACCCACTAAGTCTCAACGATTCTATTGATATAACTTAAATTGAAAACGGTCTTGTAGTTTTTCAGTCTCTAGCAAACAAACAGATGGACAGATAGACAAACATATATTTTTGTTTATAAATATAATATTTATAGAAGACAATAGCTGGTAGCGCTTACAATTTATAATGCATGTTTGAGAATTCATATACCTAACATAATATTATTGTGGACTGCAGGGGCCAATTAATACCTATTGCACCATACGTATTATTGTATTTATGTAGTGACGACTTTATGGTATAACAACATTAGGTACATCAAAGTGTTTAAATAATTTTAATCCTTCATCAGCGCAGGTTATAATATAATTATTACGGTACGAACATTTTATTATTATGCTGTTACATTGATTATTGAGCATTTTATACCTACTAAATTATATAAATAATATTATCAATGATTTATTAAAACCACTTCGAGTTCGCAGAAAAATTTCCAATTTCGTTAATGTAATTTAGACACAATTTTTATTCGATTCCGCGGGATTAAATTTTCCAGTTAAATTTATCAAACTGGGTAGGTACACTATACTGCGTTTACGTCGATCGATCGTTGTTTTGTTTCCATACACTATTCTCTTTTATCTAGTACATAGAATAATTAGTTTTGGTTCAAAGATGTGTAAATAACAATTTAGACTACTACAGTTAATCATATAATATATATTATATGAGTTTAATATGACCTACGCTATATTATATTAAATCGTTATAAATTATAATAATATTATGTTTAAAATGTTTGCAATGGATTGTTATTTGTTGTTCTATAATATAATTGAAATATGTTATGTATGAAATCTAGTTGAAATAACATAGTTTGAGTTAACATATTTAACGTATGTATTTAATTAATAGGTAATAATATTAATTTAACAACGTTGGACACAATAACCAATTGCATTGTTTTTTGTACTATATACTATCCTTTACCATACTAGACGAGAATAACAACAATTTACAGTTGTGAATTAATATCAAACGTTGTTATTATTCACTATTATAATACTGTAAATACCCATTATTAATAATTCACCATTTCATATTAAACTACTTAGTTTATATACCTATGATAGAATATTGTCTATATAAATAAAAACTTGAAATTGTATCCAACCGTAGTTAACTTTAAAATGGATTTAGGATAATAAATTGGTCTACTCGAAAATAAACGCCGTATGTGACAATTAGCCCCCTTCATAATTTAGGTCCATTTCAATGGCCCCCCCACTTTCGAAATTTGAACTTCTGACCACTCCAAACGTTTGTGCATCGTTTGTGCAGAAATGTGCACCAAGTCCAATCGGCAATCGTTTGTGCACAAAAACTGAAAGTTCTATCCCTAAAACAAAATGAAACGGTATTGAAACGGTAGCCCCCCCACATTGAATATTTGGATTTTTGAATGTGCCAAACGTTTGTGCATCATTTGTGCAGAAATGTGCACCAGGTCCCGACGTTTGTGCACAAAAAATCCCAGTGCTATCCAAAAAATAAAATGGGGGGGGGGGCATTGAAACGAGACACCCTCTTGAAATTTTAAATATTTGTCATATTAATAAATGTTGTTTACGTACCTAATAGGTTTAATAGAATTGTACTATTGTCATGTAAACGTATGACTAATAAAATCTCCAAATATTTTTAATTTATCAAGAAAGCATTATCTTGTTCTAATGTTTTTGATTTCAAAATTGTATGAACAGTGGTGTATTGGTAAATATATTTATGGGTATACGCACCAATAAAATATGTATGTAACCTAAACGATTAAATTATATCATCGTATATATTATATAACGTTATTGCAGTTCAATTAGTACATAGTTTTTAACATTATTTTATTAATTTTTGTATAATGTAACAATAGAAAATAAAACAAAATCAACTCGAATGTCAAAAAAATTAAAATTATAATAACATTATTATTATAGGTACAATCTATAGAATTTTCCACAAAGATTTTTTGAATTCAATATTGGGTTTACTAAATTGAACTTAAAGTCTTAAAATACATTAAACACAACGCATATTGTTATATAACTTATATTCAATACCTACTTCAATTGATAAATAATTCATTAATACATAAATTCATTAATACGAATAACGTTTTTTTCCTATATGAAATATTAAATAAATTTTAAATCTTATTTGGTTTTCTGATTATTTTGGAAGCGTATACCCGTAAAATAAGATTTTACATTGGGTATACGCCGAAAATCGAAAATCTTCTGATGGGTATACGGCGTATACCCGCGTACCCGTACCAATACACCACTGTGTATGAATAAATACAGTTTTTTTCTTTATGCATTTCTTTACTTTATATTTTATATTATATTTTGCTGATGAAAATGTGTTTATGGACAGGTACCTCAACTCGACGTTGCTGTATGTCCGGTCCAATAATATAAGTTATAAGTCATTGTGTATATTTTAATACAATAAAAGCATAGTGAAAAAATAACTAATAGACTAACCTATAGTACCTACTTAATTAATTTAATATACCTAACCGTACCTATATACATATAAAAATATTATAATAATATATTATTTATGTTTGAATTCATTAGAACAATGGCGTATCAGACGTCGCTCCCAAACCGGCCGACATCCATCTGCATAACACTGTGAGTTGAAAACGTCTATATTTAAAAATTGTTTATTTATCTAATAAATTAATTTTCTTTAGCATTCCGCAAGAATGAGCGGCGGTATAGTTTGAAAACTTACCAAAGTTATCTGGTGGATGTCGATACGTTGGTGAGCAGCCGTCGCACATAGGTCTGATGTACCTATGGAAAGTTATTATTGGATCGGTCATAATATTACGTTGAGAAGTTATCTGTCCATAAACTTATTTTCAGATTTGTAGGCCAATTCCGTTGCCATTTTAATCATTCTTTGTTTTTATTAAGGTTGAGGTGTAACAGCATTTTAGGGGCTATTGTAATTCCCATTTCCAGGACTTTATCATACATACAGCCGACAGCCCGATGACCTACATTTTTGTGTATTCTGGTCTACCTTATGATGGCCGCGAAGTAACGATCACGTCACCGTTTATCAGATTGCCCAGTTTGAAAGAGTCTCCAACAATGTCATCGGATAGGTACGCCATAAACCGTGGCATAGCGCTGGGCCAGCATCATTTTGTCCGGATCAATATCTACAAAAATGACGTCCCAATTATTAGAAGCTAATAATATAGGTACTTAATATTTATTGTAATATAATATAATATTAAACTCATTATACCCAGTTATTACGATTAAGTAGAAATAATATTTTTCAAATAATATTACAGTGTCTTTGTCGAATAGTCTGTACGTATCAGCTGTATGAAGTTTCCGCTGTGCCACAAAACGGGTCGACGCCGGTCGCTGAACATGGGAAGTCCTCAAGTCCACCCAGCATCGTATTGATGATCAACAATACATCTTACATCTTACATCTTACATCTATCATTGCAATCTTATAATTATTCACCTGAATGCTTGTAATCCTGAATGTACAGTTAATTTATTACTACCCATCTACAAAGTCAACACTGTATTAATAAAAGTATTTATTGTTAAGATAAAATTGAGTTCTATATTATTTGTAGGTACTTAAAAATTATTTGGGTACAAAGGAAACATATTTTAATCATACAAAATTAGATAAACTAAAATACAAAAATAATAAGTAAATAGGTACGTCGTGTTAAAAATAGTTTTTAATTAATATAGGTAGGACAGGTACCTATAATGTAGGTAGGTACTTATCCAAAACTCGTTTATCAGGAATTAAATAAAAAGGGAGGTCAATTAAAAAAAGGTGGGTAAGTGGATGTCGCTCTGCTGTACAGTAGGTTACAAATGGGTCACTGTAATGGATGGTGTTAAATTTGAATTCAATGATATAATATCATTGTATAAGAAAAACGATCCTGAGCGAAAACGGTCCGTCAGCCTATGATATTACCAAGTATATTTGATGATATTATAGTGAATAAAGTAATTTATATATAACCTATTTACGTGGAACCTTGTTTTCAATTGTTAATCCTTAGCTACAAAAGTTGAACATTTTATAAATTTTTAACTACTATGAGCTCAAAAAGAGTCAAAATATTTTCAAAATTGTATGGTGTATAGAAAATGCTAATATAAACATTCAGTGAAATTTTCAAGTATCTACAGTCATACGTTTTTTAATTACAACAAAATAAGAAAATCGTTACATGAGAAATCGAGTGAATATCAAATGTTGTAAAAATATGAATTTCAAACGTTCATAAAAATTTAATTTGACTTTCTTGTAGACATTTTTGATAAAGGTAGACAAACTTATGAGTAATCTTATATTACATTTTAAAATCTTAGATTTAAAAAGAAAATTTTTTATGAATTCTCAACTCAAAATAATTTGCTAATTTTCGTGATTTTTCAGTATTTTGTCAAAATTTGAACTTTAAATGCTTATAAATAAAAACTGTGACTAAGGATTTTTAATTTTTTTCATCTGCCTTTGAAAAAATAACTTAGGAGCCTTCTATTACATTTTCAAGCTTTTTTACTCAACAGATAAAATTTTATTGATATTTATAGAAAAAAAAAACTAAAAAAATTGAAAACTGACAATGTCCGTAAACAGCTCAAAATAAGTCAAAATATTTGGAAAATATTATGGTGTATAGAAAATGCTAATATAAGAATTCAGTCAAAATTTAATGTACCTACGGTCATTTGTTTTAGAGTTGCACCAAAAACCAAAATCGATTTTCTCGAAAACGGACTTTGCGTAAAAAATTCCCGTTTTTTCCTTTGTTTTTCACATCGCTTTTGAAAATTACTGGGAAAATTTTACTTTTGACTCCCCATAGTACCAACTAGATTCACTTTCCTATCAGAAAAGTTACTGTTAAAGAAAATTCTAGCACTTTTACTGTCCTAAAAGGTGATGACAGACACAAAAAAAAAATAAAAAAAAAACACACATCATTGTAAAATCAATACATTCATCGCTTCCCTCAGAATCTAAAAAAAAAAATTGGAAGTGACTCTGCTGAACAGTAGGTTACAAGTGGGTGACTGTTATGGATAGTGTTAAATTTGAA
Source organism: Metopolophium dirhodum (assembly GCF_019925205.1). NCBI lineage: Eukaryota > Metazoa > Arthropoda > Insecta > Hemiptera > Aphididae > Metopolophium > Metopolophium dirhodum. The sequence continues at coordinate 20,199,927 of NC_083568.1, forward strand.
TTCAATGATATAATATCATAGTATACGAAAAACGATTTTAAGTGGAGACGATTTGTCAGCCTAGGATATTGTATACTATATTTATATTGATATTATTAAATATTATTAATACCGTAGCCGTTTAAGTTGAATTATTATTATTTGTATATGATAATATATTTTAGACGTTTCAATTACCCACGAATAATATTTTTAAAATAGGCATATGTATATATTACAAGTAACAACGAATTAAGAACGATATTGCAAAAAATAATTGCCGGTAATCATTAGTTTTTAACTGAAAACGACAGGGAAGTCTGAACTTGGCGGTCAGTCTTATTCTTAAGTTATATGTATTATAACTAATTGAAATTTTTGGTATTTTCATATGTACCCGGTGTACCACACTGCGCTTGCTCGAACAATTAAAATCAAAAACATCCCTCGACTTGTTACGACACCGGACCATGGGTGGGTGTCAGAATTATTTTTGCATCATCAATTTTAAAACCTTGAATTACCTAGATTAAAAAAAAAATTAATTTGTAATACTTAAGCTCGGTAAACTTTAAGTGTTGTACGGGCGTAGACAAGTACCTACATAGGTAACTTATAATAATTCATATTGTAAATTAATTAGGTATCAAAAAAATACAACTTCTCAAACACTTTGTCTATTGGCACTGGCGGGAGAATGTATTAGAATGTCTATAAACTTGCGGACCAGTTTGTATAGTTAAATTTGGCATGCGAACTATAATTGAAATAGAAAACCAGAATAGGTGCATTGCATATCACAAAGATTTCTGTAAAAGAACATACGATTAATAAATATACCGTATAGGTTTACTGTGTACGTATATAATAATATATAAGTTCTTTGGATTTATCATAGTAAAAAATATATTTTATGATATCTATGGCAATCGTCAATTGTCGATATTCGTCGGCGACGGTTAACAATTCTAATAATTTCAGCAATACTATTGTATTATAAATATAATATATTTTATATTTTGATTGCACTGAACAAAAAAATAATAGGCCACAAATATAAACGGACAGTTCGTTAAACCGGATAAGTTGTAACACAAACTCGCCAATTTCGTTATGACCAGGTTATTTTCATAAAATATTTCGATATTTCCAAGTTTCAGCTCATCGGGGTGAGATGATTAAATGAAGATGGATGAAGATGGCTGTTTCTTCGGCGATGGAGGCACTCTAGCTACGTTTCACCGGAAGAGTAGATGTTTACGAGTAAGTTTGTTTTCATATTCTTACCTACTATTTTACATTTACTTTTTAGACTTAAATTAAATATTTATTGCCACGGACAATCTATTAACTAGGTGACGTAGAAGCATTTATAAGTTTAATCCCAATAGCGCAATGTATAAAATACGCGAGACCGTCTTCGTTTCACCACGCCAAGTTTAATACGCACCTTTTTGCATGTTAAAATATACGGAGGGTATCACCTTAGGTTTGCGCGTAGTATTTAAAACAATAAATGTTATTAATCTTTATATTTTATATTTTTATATACATAAATACATTATACACCTCATATATTTTATTAGCATACTTACACCTTTTTTAGTGTAGTTTATACCCTAGATGGCTATAGATTATTAAATGATAGATATTAAATGATAGATATTAAATGTCTTGCAATTATATATTTTACTATGATTATTAATTTCATTATAATATAATATAACAATACACTCTAAATTAAATTAGTTGTTATCAAGACAGACAATCTTAAAACAAACTCTTTTCTGGACGTTTTCAAAACGTATTATGCTTAAAAAAAATTGCACAGTTGTCGTAGCAGTCAATCGCTAGATCAACCCGTGTGACATCAAATAGGAATTATTCTTGTTTTATTAAATAGTTTTTTCAAAAAAAAAAGGTAACATGTATAGCTCATACAATTATGAATTTATAGTTAATGGAAATGCGGATGTTTATACTTCATAGATATTTTTTTAGTTAATAATCGTGTAAATAATTTGATTAAACAATAAGGTACTTACCTACTCATCACTAGTATCAATTTTATTATATTACGTGTAAAATCACCAACACAAGGTGCGGACTGCGTTTAAAAAATTAAAAACATAAAATAAAATATAAAATAATATTGTAGTAGAAGCTGGATACTGTAGTTTTTTTTAATTTATAATCCAATTAATGTAACCGAGAATGTAACTATTAAATTCATCATTGAATGATTATTCAGAGATCACTTTGGGATAAATGTAAATTAAATTAAAAATAATTAAAAACATTTTGTGAAAGGAACAAGATTACTGCTAATATTTAAGTCTTAATTATTATTAACAAATAAATACAAATAATAGATATTTTAATAGCTTTTTACTATTAACATTCAGTGTAAATATAGTTTCTGATCGACTTACCAATATGTAATAAAATAATTATTCATATCAAATAATCCTAACAATTTAATGCAAGGATTCTCATAAATTGATCTTACAGCAGCCTTAAAACACCAAAAATACATTTGTACATCATTACAAAATTTTAGTTCCCTATTATGGTGTAGTTATTATACAAACAATAAATTGCTATTCGAAAACACAATTTCGTATACCTATTATTATTTACTAAATACCTACAATTAAATTAAACTAAAAATAAACATATGATTACATACTGAGTGCCTATAATATAATACTATATATGAAAATTGAATCTTTATTACGAATACTTATCGTTTACACAGATCACAAGAAAAAATAATTAAAAATATTTTTAAAAAAAAACACACATCATTGTAAAAATATAGTTGGTATTATAGTATTATTTGATGAATTTACTGTATACGTTTATGGCTTTATGTTTACTCTAAAATCCAGTAATCACATTTTTATTTATTAATTCATAAAATACAATATGCTCTTATAAAAATATTCTTGTGCTTCTGATATTTATTCACCACCTCAATCAATAATTAAATTGATAAACGAAAATAATAATTTAAATAATAAATAATAATAATATTATTATAATTCAAATTCAAAATTATAAACTATTTTGGTTTATTGTCTTATCAAATTTTAATGAACAAATTGGTCCTCAACACAGAACTCTTTGATATAAAAAGTTGCATTATATTATATCCGTGGATTCATCATATTGATGTACCTAGTATAATATCTATCGTTTATTTATTTAATCTATGGCAAATCTCAAAGTCGTTGCAGAAGACACAGTCGATTAAAAATTCTAAAATTTCAATAAGCAAAGAAGATATGAGCAAAAAACTTACTGCGTTTCGTATAATTTTATTTTTCATAAATCACAATATTCTAAGTTCTGGCTGTATTCTGGAGCGTTTCCTCATGGGCGTCGCAGTTCACACACGTCACGGATTCCGCCGAAGGAGTCGATAATTAAAGTAAGTTTGTTTTTATATTCTTTTGGGGCTTAAATTTACTTTTAAGACTTAAAACAAATATTTAATGTCACGAAAAATGTGCTATCCAAGTGTTGTAGGCGCATATTTTAGTTCCGGACTAGAAATGTATAAAATACGCGAGATATAAACGCCGTCGTCGTTTTTCCAGTCCGTGTTTGTAGAATAATTATAATTAATAGGTGCATACCTATATTATATTAAGTACAGGGTACTTAATATAAATATATAAATATTTTGGTTTAATTTATAGAAATATATTATGTTATGACTTATAACTGATAATAGTCATAAGATACAATTTTAATTAATAACTGGTAAATTTTTTCCAAATACAACGTTATAAGTTATAGGTCACTATTAATTTAGTGTCACATAATATCTATATTCTATATCATAGGGATTAGGGATGTATAACCATGTACACATAAAAGTATATTCACGGAATGGTCAACTGCCTATCCTGACGTGTGCGCACTTATGAATAATATACCTACTCATATACTCGTATAGGTATATAAATATACCTATGTAAATAGTGTAATACTACATAGTACATACACGAATGTGTTACCTATTATGTCCCTAAAAGTTCAATAGTTATTATTATATTTATTTATTTTTTAAATATAGGTAGGTACATTACAAGACTCTAATTAAAATCACATTTTTATTTTATTTTTTTGAATACAATGTTTTAAAAATTATTAACTAATATATAATTTATTGGTATTGTACTAAATAAATTAATGAAATAAAACAAACACAACTACTATAATTATTAGTAATAATAATATATCCACGTATAAATTATTAAAATACAAAACGAACAAACGAAAAACGATTCTGAGCAAAGATATCGTTGACTAATAAATAATATTGAGATTAAAGTAATTTATTTTTTCGGTAGAAAATCGGTATAAATATGAATTATAAATATTTTTTTATTTTCATACCATGACGCGTGTGTGAAAAATTGTTTATATTAAGTGTTTAAGATGTTAGATTTCAGTTCGGTTGATTGTCCACCCCCTCACTCTTCCGCACCAATGCATCAGAAATTACTATTTATAATATTTAAATATAAACTGCATTTTCTGAATTTTCTAAAACATTGCTTTCCAAGCAAAGAATTCGTTTCATATATTATCAACGAATTGAAAAATGAAATTAGAACATTAATTATATGGGATAAAGTGAATTTTATAAAAACTTATTAGAAAAAAATTAAATACAATTAAATAAAGGTAATTTTTTTTCTTATATTTCTATTTTTTTACGTACCCATTATGTTCGATACCATAACTTCAGTCTTCAGTTATAGAAAACAACACTAGCCACTATGGAATTACTGTCGAATTTTTTTATTTTAAAATATTAAATAACATCTGATCGACTGATGTGCTATAATGAAACTCAAAATATAACGAATACACTACCTATACACTTATCTAAATTCTATTTTATATTCGTTTTTAAATTGGACTTTCAATATTTCTGGCCATTTTATTAAGCTTTGTAATATAAGTGCATTAAATCGTATTTTTAAGGCATTTTTCTTATTTTTAATGCATTTAAATCCGCGTCCTATTTATAATTTAACGTTATTTTGTATATACCAAACGATTAGTGTACACAATAAAAAATACAATATTATTGATGGGTTAATAGGTTGATAACTATTATGTAGGTAGGTACAGTTTTGTACGTTCAATGTATCGCTCTTCATTCATAAAGTAGCTAAATGAGTCAAATGATTTTGTCAAGGGGTGGGGGGGAGGATATGGCTGATTTTTTAACATGCACTATTTCAAGGGCTCTTAACCTAAGGGGCGCACCACTCTAAGGAGGAGTGACACAATTTCGTAAGGGGGGGGGGGGGGACGTGAAAATGTTTAAAAAAAAACACGAATTTATTTAGTTATTTTGTTATTTAGGTAATACATATTAATTAATAGGTATTTCTTAAATTTTTTTATTATTTTATTTGAAACATTATTTTTAAATATTGGGATCAATAAAACTATTTTTATATAATTACTATTTTATATCAATTAGAATTTGTTTATAAACCAAGTAATAAATAGATGGTTACCAAGTAAAAAAAACCGTTATCTATATTATAAATTTGAATTCAATCTACCGCATTTGCGTCTAGTAGAAACAAATAAATGTTTTTTTGAAGATAATGTAAAAATATTCATCATCCATCGGTTAGGACCATATATATATTTTCTATGATTAGGACAGTGAGGTTATAATTATAAATAATCTATAGCAAATGACAATCGTCTGAGACGAACAGCGATTCCAATACGTACTCACATATTTTGTTCCATTCTGGTTATTAAGCTCGGTGCCTATTTTTATAAATGTCATTAATCTCAATACTTCCAGACTGAACTTTTGGATCGGATATATGAAGACGCGCGCTGCATTTTCCTTGACGGAGACGCACAGCTCTGACACTAGACAATATTATACACTCAAAGGGACCGCGTTTCGCCGGAAGAATAAATAATTACGTAAGTTTTATCCTACTACTCTGTTGACGCGGTAGACCTAATGGAAATATTTATTGTCAGACAAACTTATATACCCGCTAGACGTAGAGCAGTTTTTAAAATCCAGTTGTTCTAGGTGTACAAAAATTAGGATATTATGAAAAATACCTTAAATTATAATACTTTGCCTACAACTGTTAATTTATTGTTATAGTAGAATAATTTTTAAAATTTTAAATCAATGATTAGGTAATGCTTTTATAAGTAGGAAGGTAGGTTTTTATACCTACCTAACAAAATAAGAAAATACATAATGATTAATGTTATTTAATATGATTCGTAAGTACAAAGCAGATTATACCTATCACTTGGTGACGATTATTTTTGTTTTATACGTTCTTCGTAATTCAGTTCCGTCACAATAGTTTTAGTTTTCGTTAAATGTGAAACATACATTTTCTATGCATACGGGATACGGGCATTAAATATTTGGGTTTTAAGAGAACACCTCAAACGTACGTTTTATTTTGGGGGTTTTACGGGATATACCTATAGGAAATTTTCTTCAAATTTTCACATTTCACTATTTGATATTGTGATATTATTTGTACCTAGGTTAAGTTTCTGTTTTAGAATCGATCGATATGATACCTAGGTATATCACATTCTTTAATTTAAATTCTGGTAGTCGAGTATTGGACAAGTACCTACGTAACTTATAATTCGTATCGTAATTTAATGACTAAAGAAATATAATTTCCCCAATAGTGTCTAGGGCCACCGGCAGCAGAATGCATTATAGAATGTCTATAAACTTGTGGTCTAGTATATGGTTAAAATTGGCATGCGACCAACAACTGGGGGCTTGTTCTGGAAAATTTAAATGATCTAATAAGGTTCATCTCATTATTTAAATTAAATTAATTTTTAAGCGATTGTTGTGTTAATCAATTTTTTATTTATTTCATTCAACACACTCGTCTCAGTTTTCTAGTACCTCTAGATTTCTCACAAAATTCATATTGATCATCTCACAGCTTTTATATTCAAAACCAAACAAATATGTATTTTTATCTTATTTCAATCTTTTTCATCGAACACCATTATATATTACAGATCATAAAGATACTAGTATTGTATACTAGATAAGTTTCAATTAGAGAGAGATGGAGATGGAGTGAGATGTAGACGGATGAAGATAGCTGTTTCTTCGACGACAGCGTGTGCTGCAGTACTGCTAGGTTTCACTGGAAGAGTCGATGTTTATGCGTAAGTTTGTTTTTATATTATTTTGGTCTTATATTTACTTTTTAGACTTGAATTAAGTATTTATTGTCGCGGAAAATCTGTTAATTAAGTAACGTAGAAGCATATACGTTTACTACTGCCTACCAAAGGCGCAATGTATAATAATAATAAATTATACGCCAGTCCGAACAATCCAAACGCTGTCTTACTCGTAGTCGAGTTCTAGTTGATAACTGACTTGTAAATAAATGTAATTTTTGTTAGGTATAAAAATAAAACTAATAAATCCTTGAATACAACATTTAAAAATACAAACTCTGTGTAATAAAAATTAATATTAGGTATTTATTGGTAGGTTTATATAATATCTGTAGACTGTAACGCATAGGTCATTAGAATATTGTAGAACATTTTACTGCATAAGATGCGTGTTATTTCAGAAATGGTATTCGTCAGTGAACATTTTCAAACTGGGAATAATATATCATAAGCAGATTGAAATGTGTGAACGTTTCAGTGTTTCGAAGACTAAGTTTCGTAGCAGATTTTGATTCCGTCACGGGGTATGTATTTTCTTATTTCTCAGTAGGTTTTTTTATTATAGTTAATTGATCAGGGGATGTATTGCCCGAAAATTTTCAATATTTGTATTGTAACTATACTGGTATAACACTATTCGGGCTATCAATAAAGTCGTGTTCAAAATTAGAAAATTGGTGAGGTATGATATTTTTTTAAGCAATTCTTTCGAGTAGGGAATTCGCTCAATGATATTTAAATATTTTCACCGGTAATCAAGTACGATGACTTGTAGGTAACTAAAGACTGAGTGAATAGGAATTAGGAAGTGTGTGATATGGCGAAGATAAGGAAATGGGTCAACAGGATTTCAGAATGTTTGGTGTATGAAAGGGAAAGATGAAAAAGAAATGAAAGGTTAGGGTAGGTAAGTGGAGTGAGAGTAGCAGTTATGAGAATATTAAGTAAGGTGTTAAGGTACAAAAGAGGATAGAATAAGAAATTAATTAATTAAGGGTAGTGTAGGGTAGTGTACATATTGTAGTGAAAACAAGAGAGAATATGTTTAGGTGGTTCGGTCACTGTATGATAAGAGATAGTGAGAGTGGCTATAGAAGTTAATTTAGGGGAGAAATGATGGACGAGAAGACTGAAGAAGAGATGGATAGACAGAATACCATTCATATGGAGGTGTGGAATGAGAGTGGCTGAACCTGTATATAGCTGTGAGAGACGGGGGAAGAAAAAGTGTAAAGGTAGAATAGTTATGTTAACAATGCCGAATACGTAGGAAAAGATCTTGAATTGCAAAAGCCCTATTGACTCTTTGGCTTAAACTAACCATAGGTTTACCTAACTAACCTTCTTATGACTCATTAGGACACTTTGAATAAAAAGATCCTGAGTTGCAAGTTGCCGAACTTAAGTGTTTGATTATCAAGTTTATCCTTTGATTGTTGACACCTTAATCCATGATATGGATGAAGCTCATAGATAATAAAGATATGGATAGTCAACGCCTATGTTAAATACATTTGAGGCCGCGTTCTCGGAGGGGAACGCAATTGAGGCTCTTTTATATTGATAGTCGATAGTCGACACTCGATATAAGTATACTTTATTTGGCCTCAATTTATTGTTCCCCTCGAAGACCGCTGATAAGACCATTATGTCCCATCCATATATATGATGGAGCCATACCCAGCTCACTCGTGTAAACTTGTTGCCGGTTGGGATGTCAGCGCACTATTTGTTTTCCATCTTTGACCCACCCGTAGCATACCAAATGTACAATTAAGAAAACACTAAAATGATTGGGTCAGAGAGAGAAATAAATAGTGCGCTAAAAATCTAACATCCTCTTAGTGTTATCAAGTTGAAGAAGCAGTTGATTGTTGACAATTTGACATTTAACATTAACTGTGGTCAGTGCCGTAACTAGATTTGATTGGGCCCGTGTGTGAAAACTCTGTTGGGCCCCTTTTTCCTAAAAAATTTACTTATTTTAAAATCTCCATATTTATTTTCCTAATAAGACATTTTTTTTAACAATAAGTATAACTTGTAGTTTAGAAACAACATAAAAATTAAATAATTTTACATATAAATGTGGGTAAATAAATAATATAATTATAACTCTTAGGTAGGTAAGTCATAAAAAATATTTTGAAATTTGAACATCATAAATGTAATTGAATAAAATAATAATATTAATTAAAAATGTTAAAAGTATAACATTTTCAAAACTAAATTATAAGCTATCGAAGAAAATTCTTTTTTCTTGCTTTTAAATTTGCAAAGTCTTCAATGATTTTGTCTACATTAATATTTTCTGCTTGAAGTCTTTCAATGTTCAGAATAGCGATGTTAGATAACCGGTCTTGACCTATAGAGTTGCGCAAATAGTTTTTAATAAGTTTTCATTTTGAGAATGACCTTTCTGCTGAAGCAGATGTTACTGGTATAGTCATAAAAATGATTATACCAGTAAAAACATCTGGAAATATGGAAGTTAAGTCATCTTTGATAATGATATCTCCTAAATTTTGAACAGTCATTTTTTGAAGTGAGTTTTCTTGATAAGTTGATGATAAATATGCTTTTAAAGAGATAATTTGTCTTGTAAAATCTGAACTTATATCATCTTTGTATTTAATGGTAAAGTCATACGCTGATTTTATTAAAAGTTCTTCAGACATTTCTACTAATGTTTGAGGAATAAGTATACTAAAATCTTCACAAACCATTTGCATTCCTTTAAACCATAGGTTCTCAAACTTATTTCATCCAACGCCCACTTTGAGAATTAAAAATTTTCTAGCGCCCCCCCCCCCCAAAAAAAAAAAAAATTACTTTAGCATTTGTTATGTCTTTTAAAAATAGATATTACAATTTATAATATATAAATATGCTATATCTAATTTCTGAGTTCTAACATACATTTTAAATTAGCTTTTTGGATGACAGCAATTAAAACGCATACTTTTTCATACTTAAAAGTATTTTTATTAAAACGAAACATTTATAATTAAAATTATTCACATTAAAATTATTTTTATTAAAATCATGCTAAAAAAGTTATGAATTCAAAATATAAAATTTATAAATTGAAAAAGGATTTTGTTTTAATAAATATAGATTTACTATATTACATTTTGTATTAATATATGTATAAATATATAAATGAGACTTTTTTTAATATAATATAATTATAATATTTATATATATAATTATTTGTATCGCCCCCTAAACCTAACTCAAAGCCCATTAGGGGGCGCTATCGCCTACTTTGAGAATGACTGCTTTAAACCTTTCTCTAAGTTGCATCAATGTTGCATCAATTACTGGGTAAAATACATTTACCTTAAAATTATCTTCCATTACTGTAAGTCGATAATCACTATCTACTTCGTCAAAATGCCTTACAGCAAATTCTTGACGCTTTTTATCAAATTTAAATGGTATATTCCATGTTTCACACAATTTTCTTGCGTTGTCAGTTATTTTTTCGTACTCTTGTCTCATTTTTCAGAGATGAATTTTTGAGAGATCTGAGTGGGCCCCTAAAAATTTTCTTTGGCCCTGGGCCCGTGTGTTCCACACACTTAACACACCCGGTTTTTACGGCACTGACTGTGGTAGGTATTATGATTGGAAGTAAAAGTAATTAGCAGGACTGTGAATTTAATGTAATGAAAAAGTGTTAAATATTTGCCTGCATGTATGCACTAAAAACAGACAAATATATACACTGAAATATTTAAAAATATGCACTTAAAATTCAAAAAAATACTGAATGAAAACGTTTTTATTAACATTTTTTTAAATTAATAAATTATGATTCAAATTGGTTTACAAAAAAAATTCTTTATTTACACACTTGGTAGGTAGGTATGTAGGTAGGTAACGGATGAACCGAAAATATAAAAACATTTTAAGAAAATAAGCATAAATACGAAGAAATCATGAAATCATGCAATTATATTAACTAACCAAAAAAAAACGCATATTGGTAACGGTGTTGTAATAATAGGGATCTCCCAAAAAAAAATACGTACTAATAGTTCAAACAAATCATAAAGGCCAACTGTAATAAATATTAATTTATGAAAAAGTATATTAAAAAGCATTATTATTATAAATGAAACAAAACTATGAACTATGGACCGTGACATAATATAGGTATTTCTATATTTTTAGCTCCATAATTTCTGTTAAAATATTAGGAAAATGTATTAAGTACCGTAAAAATGCTAAATTTGAGCTATTACTTAAAATATTATATTCATAACAAATTATCATAGAAGGTTAGGTACTGTTATTCCACATACTTATTATAGTTTAATTTAACTACAACATTCTAGTAGAGTCTGATAAAATTTGGTTCCATGACTTTGATCATACAAACTTTAAATACTAAACTATGGGTCTGAAATTTAGTTTATATAGATCTAAATAATCCAAAACATATATTGCTTCAAAATATAAAAATAAAGTGTCTTGTATTGTAGTAAGTAGGTAACTTTCAAAAAAAAAATTTAAAAAAATCATACTTGAAATCTATGTATAATATACGTATATTGTAATAAATGTTCAAATGTTTACTATAGTACATTAAAAAATTAACTTAAGTTCAATATAACACATTATAACAGGTGTTCAAATAAACATTTCATATCAAAAATGTAGTTAATTCACACAGTCTCTCTTCAATTTTATATTTTTCTTCAAATCATCTACAAAATATAAATGTTTAGTAAATTGAAAGACTTGATTAAGTATTTAATCATTTATCTAAAAGAGATGTGCCGGGTCGCCACATTACTATATCGAGGGGCCATGGTGCAAGTGTCGTCCATAAATATCATAAAATAAATTAAGAGTTATGTTTGAGGATTTAATTAATTTCCTAAAAGGAAATGCCTCAAGGTTGCCTCAGTAAGTTGAGGACCGTAGTTAAAGTGCCGTCCACCAATAAATGACCCGAAAAAAAACGATTAATTCAAATATAGAAGGTACTTATATCATATACTTTTATCAAAGTATGATTGTGTTAGCCATAGTCTTGTGTAAATTATATTGTCTTATGTTTTCCCAATCTAAAAATACAAAATACTGAAAATTAATGAAATCACAAATATTAGTAGGTACAATAGAGAGACTGTGCATTGATTTACAAATTTGTCTTAATTTTACTTTTTGCATAGCGAATAATATGAAGGTGGGCTGGGCTTAGATGCTGATAGCATAGGCGCATATTCAGTCTTAAACTTGGGAGTACTAAAATTTTTTAGCACAAAGTGACACGTGGGGGGCTTTGCCCCCACACGCCCCTAAACAGTTATACATATCAGCAAAATATTAAATCAATTAACTACAATTTTTACTAATTAATAGGTCAGGATCGTCCACATTTTCACTACTTTCATTATTTTCGTTTTTATTGTTTGTTTTATTACACTCAAATATACTAAACATATTTAAGGAAGTAATTTTATATACGTACGCAAATTAAATGTAAATCACATAAACTACTTTACAAATTGTTGGTATTTATGTAGAAAAATGGAAACAACAATAAAATATAATTAGTCAATATCAGAACTGTAGTCATTTGTCACTGACTCGAGAACACGATTGAACAACTTAATAGGTAGAATCGACTATCTTTGATTCATAGTACCTACTACACTACTACTAAGAATAGACGGTTGAAAATGTCTATAATATTATCATTTATCAAACTAAATAATATTAATTAATAAAATTTTTTTTTTTTTTTTATTGATCTTAAGCTTCGGCAACTATGGCCATTAGCTGTAGTGGTTTGTTTGTGGAATGTTAGTGTTGGTAGGGGAAGGAACACGTGTGTGTTGGGTTTGGCAGAATTTTTGATTGGGCACCCGTAGGTATCTGCCCGGGTGGGGGATGGCGGGACTTGTTCTCCGGACACCGTGACTTGCACGGAGAAAAATGCCGCCCGGTGGTCGAGGATCGAACTCGGACCGGCTGTGCCGAATCCGTCACGTTAGGTTAGGTCGCCTCGTCCCCCAATTAATAATATTATATTCATATCAATAAACCACAACACCGGTATACAAAACAAAATCCTATTCAGTACTCCAATTTCCAGTAATAAAATAATACTAAAAATAAACTTGTGTTAAAACAGCCGATAAGATAACATGCATTAAAAATAGGGAATATACCGTCATACACTCATACCAACATCACAATTCACAAACCCAATTACCCAATTACTGTATTTATGTATAAAATATTTACGTCCCGTTAGTGTATACCAATACAAACTGGAAACTCATTCTTATAAACGCAAAATTACAGTTTAAATAATATTTTTTGCACAATAGAAGATGGGGGTGCTAATTTAAGACTTGGGGTGCTAAGCACCCCCTGGCACCCCCGTATGTGCGCCAATGATGCTGATAAATCATTAATAGAGACGCGTTGATCATTTTTATGTGCTTCAAATTGTTTACACGAGTGAGCTGGGTATGGCTCCATCATAGATAATAAAGATATAACATAATGGATAGGACATAATAGTCTTATCAGCCGTCTGATCTTCGAGGGGAACAATTGAGACCAAATCGAGTATCGACTATCAATATAAAGGAGTCTCAATTGCCTTCCGCGGGAACGCGGCCTCAAATGTATTTAACATAGGCGTGGACTATCTATATCTTTATTATCTATGGGCTTCATCCATAGCATGGCTTAAGGTGTCCAACAATCTAACGATCAACTTGACAATCAAACACTTAAGTTCAGCAACCTGCAAATCAGGATCTTTTTATTCAAAGTGTCCTAATAAGTCATAAGAAGGTTAGTTAGGTAAACCTATGGTTAGTTGAAGCTATGGTAATGATAGACGACTATCATCACTGGTCGTGAGCTTTGCGATGATCTTTTACTACTAACTATCAAGGTATTCGATATTGTAAACAAAACAATGAAAGAAAATATTTAAATATTATTAATTTGGTTAGGTAGGTTAGGTTAGGATAGGGCAGGAAATTAGATGTTAACTAATTATCATAGTTTTTAACACGGTCTTAAAGACTGTCAGCAAGAGTTGTACCAGTATAGTTATTAAAAACTTAAATACAGCCAACATTAAATAATGATTTTTTTACCACAACAAATTATAAAATGTATTTTAAAATATAACAAAATATTATTTTATTAGGGTTTTATAAGGTTTTCAATACTTATGAGTTTTTGTAAATAGAAAATGTATAAAATCAATAGTTTTAATTTGATATATGGTTTTGTGTTTTAATATCCTATTGTCAAAGACTTCTCAGGGTTTCCTTTCCACATTTTTTTACATTGTACTAAATCTAATTTTTTTCCGCAAATATTTACAAAGACTAAAACAGATATCTGACTATGTTATTATTTGCATATAGACTTTATAGTTTGTAATTTAATATTGACTGTAGACCCACCAAACACAATATTATTTAAAATTAAACTTTTATGTCCTTCATAAATTACAATCACATAGTAGAGTCCGTGCGGGACCTTTTCTCATTTAATTTCTTTGCATCCTTTATAATTTAAATTCATTTTTATACATTTTCTAATACATATATTACCGTGATACACCTCTGATCATAATAACTGTTCGCATTATTATAATGTAAACAAAACCTAGTTTTTGGATTGTAGTTAATATGTATTGCAGTATTTAGCTTCCAGCGTATTCTTTTGTTTAGTGTTATTTCACCCAGATTTCTCAAACAATTTTTTTTTCACTTCATTGAACTCTAGTAGATTTTTTTGTATAAAAATTTTTCAAGATTAACCGGCTATACCTGGGAGTACACTGAGTACCTGTGTACATAATATATAATTTGAAAAGAGACTGGCTCTAACGTTCCCCATTCAATTAATTTTTTTATATATTTAACTTTTTTTAATTCTTTTATATATATCTTTTTTTAAAACATTAACAACTTGGTGCAAAATGATTTTTTTAAAAATTTTTATCTGCTTCTTAAAATGCGTTTGCCTGCGGTAGCCCACGTTCCCCTCTCTTTTTAGTTTGTACTTTGTAATGTGTATTCCTACAGTTAAATTATTTCAAAATTTTTTTTTGAATTCTTAAAAAGCATTTGCCTGCGGGCGCCAACACCCTCCTTCAATTTTTTTTTTAGGATTTAACCTCTAGCCAAATATTTTAACATTGACAATCTGGTACCTCTTGAATAATTCTTGTTTGATGAAATAAATATTTTGAATAGTTTTTCTGTTTAAGATTCTGGGCATTTTAGTTTGTACTTTGTAATGTGTATTTCTGCAGTTAAATTTTTTCAAATTTTTTTTTGGTTTCTTAAAAAATATTTGCCTGTGGGCGCCAACACCCTCCTTCAATTTTTTTTTTAGGATTTAACCTCTAGCCAAATATTTTAAACATTGACATTCTGGTACCTCTTGAATAATCCTTGTTTGATGAAATAAATATTTTGAATAGTTTTTCTGTTTAAGTTTCTGGGCATCTCAGTATGTACTTTCTAATGTGTATTCCTACACTTAAATTTTTTTTTTGGTTTCCTAAAATGCATTTGCCTGCGGGCGCCAACACCCTCCTTCAATTTTTTTTTTTTAGTAATGTAACTCGAGTTGAATATTTTGTATTGACTTGAAAATTGATAACTTGGTGCCCTATGAATAATCATTCTTTAATTAACTAAATATTTTGAATAGTTTTTCTGTTTAAGATTCTGGGCATTTTAGTTTGTACTTTGTAATGTGTATTCCTGCAGTTAAATTTTTTTCAAATTTTTTTTTGGTTTCTTAAAAAATATTTGCCTGCGGGCGCCAACACCCTCCTTCAATTTTTTTTTTAGGATTTAACCTCTAGCCAAATATTTTAAACATTGACATTCTGGTACCTCTTGAATAATCCTTGTTTGATGAAATAAATATTTTGAATAGTTTTTCTGTTTAAGTTTCTGGGCATCTCAGTATGTACTTTGTAATGTGTATTCCTACAGTTAAATATTTTCAAATTTTTTTTTTGGTTTCCTTAAATGCATTTGCCTGCGGGCGCCAACACCCTCCTTCAATTATTTTTTTATGATTTTACCTCTAGCCAAATTTTTTAAACATTGACATTCTGGTACCTCTTGAATAATCCTTGTTTGATGAAATAAATATTTTGAATAGTTTTTCTGTTTAAGATTCTGGGCATCTTAGTATGTACTTTGTAATGTGTATTCCTACAGTTAAATTATTTCAAAATTTTTTTTTGAATTCTTAAAAAGCAATTGCCTGCGGGCGCCAACACACTCCTTCAATTTTTTTTTAGGATTTAACCTCTAGCCAAATATTTTAACATTGACAATCTAGTACCTCTTGAATAATTCTTATTGATGAAATAAATATTTTGAATAGTTTTTCTGTTTAAGATTCTGGGCATCTTAGTATGTACTTTGTAATGTGTATTCCTACAGTTAAATTATTTCAAAATTTTTTTTTGAATTCTTAAAAAGCAATTGCCTGCGGGCGCCAACACCCTCCTTCAATTTTTTTTTTAGGATTTAACCTCTAGCCAAATATTTTAAACATTGACAATCTGGTACCTCTTGAATAATCCTTGTTTGATGAACTAAATATTTTGAATAGTTTTTTCTGTTAAGATTCTGGGCATTTTAGTTTGTACTTTGTAATGTGTATTCCTACAGTTAAATTTTTTCGAATTTTTTTTTGGTTTCCTAAAAAATATTTGCCTGCGGGCGCCAACACCCTCCTTCAATTTTTTTTTTAGGATTTAACCTCTAGCTAAATATTTTAAACATTGACAATCTGGTACCTCTTGAATTATCTTTATCTTTAATGAACTAAATATTTTAAATGGTTTTTTTTGTTTAAGATTCTGGGCATTTTAGTTTGTACTTTGTAATGTGTATTTCTGCAGTTAAATTTTTTCAAATTTTTTTTTGGTTTCTTAAAAAATATTTGCCTGCGGGCGCCAACACCCTCCTTCAATTTTTTTTTTTTAGTAATGTAACTCGAGTTGAATATTTTGTATTGACTTGAAAATTGATAACTTGGTGCCCTATGAATAATCATTCTTTAATTAACTAAATATTATGAATAGTTTTTCTGTTTAAGATTCTGGGCATTTTAGTTTGTACTTTGTAATGTGTATTCCTGCAGTTAAATTTTTTCAAATTTTTTTTTGGTTTCTTAAAAAATATTTGCCTGCGGGCGCCAACACCCTCCTTCAATTTTTTTTTTAGGATTTAACCTCTAGCCAAATATTTTAAACATTGACATTCTGGTACCTCTTGAATAATCCTTGTTTGATGAAATAAATATTTTGAATAGTTTTTCTGTTTAAGTTTCTGGGCATCTCAGTATGTACTTTGTAATGTGTATTCCTACAGTTAAATATTTTCAAATTTTTTTTTTGGTTTCCTTAAATGCATTTGCCTGCGGGCGCCAACACCCTCCTTCAATTATTTTTTTATGATTTTACCTCTAGCCAAATTTTTTAAACATTGACAATCTGGTACCTCTTGAATTATCTTTATCTTTAATGAACTAAATATTTTAAATGGTTTTTTTTGTTTAAGATTCTGGGCATTTTAGTTTGTACTTTGTAATGTGTATTTCTGCAGTTAAATTTTTTCAAATTTTTTTTTGGTTTCTTAAAAAATATTTGCCTGTGGGCGCCAACACCCTCCTTCAATTTTTTTTTTAGGATTTAACCTCTAGCCAAATATTTTAAACATTGACATTCTGGTACCTCTTGAATAATCCTTGTTTAATGAACTAAATATTTTAAATAGTTGTTTCTGTTAAGATTCTGGGCTTTTTAGTTTGTACTTTGTAATGCGTATTCCAACAGTTAAATATTTTCAAATTTTTTTTTTGGTTTCCTTAAATGCATTTGCCTGCGGGCGCCAACACCCTCCTTCAATTATTTTTTTATGATTTTACCTCTAGCCAAATTTTTTAAACATTGACATTCTGGTACCTCTTGAATAATCCTTGTTTGATGAAATAAATACTTTGAATAGTTTTTCTGTTTAAGATTCTGGGCATCTTAGTATGTACTTTGTAATGTGTATTCCTACAGTTAAATTATTTCAAAATTTTTTTTTGAATTCTTAAAAAGCAATTGCCTGCGGGCGCCAACACACTCCTTCAATTTTTTTTTAGGATTTAACCTCTAGCCAAATATTTTAACATTGACAATCTAGTACCTCTTGAATAATTCTTATTGATGAAATAAATATTTTGAATAGTTTTTCTGTTTAAGATTCTGGGCATCTTAGTATGTACTTTGTAATGTGTATTCCTACAGTTAAATTATTTCAAAATTTTTTTTTGAATTCTTAAAAAGCAATTGCCTGCGGGCGCCAACACCCTCCTTCAATTTTTTTTTTAGGATTTAACCTCTAGCCAAATATTTTAAACATTGACAATCTGGTACCTCTTGAATAATCCTTGTTTGATGAACTAAATATTTTGAATAGTTTTTTCTGTTAAGATTCTGGGCATTTTAGTTTGTACTTTGTAATGTGTATTCCTACAGTTAAATTTTTTCGAATTTTTTTTTGGTTTCCTAAAAAATATTTGCCTGCGGGCGCCAACACCCTCCTTCAATTTTTTTTTTAGGATTTAACCTCTAGCTAAATATTTTAAACATTGACAATCTGGTACCTCTTGAATTATCTTTATCTTTAATGAACTAAATATTTTAAATGGTTTTTTTTGTTTAAGATTCTGGGCATTTTAGTTTGTACTTTTTAATGTGTATTTCTGCAGTTAAATTTTTTCAAATTTTTTTTTGGTTTCTTAAAAAATATTTGCCTGTGGGCGCCAACACCCTCCTTCAATTTTTTTTTTAGGATTTAACCTCTAGCCAAATATTTTAAACATTGACATTCTGGTACCTCTTGAATAATCCTTGTTTGATGAAATAAATATTTTGAATAGTTTTTCTGTTTAAGTTTCTGGGCATCTCAGTATGTACTTTCTAATGTGTATTCCTACACTTAAATTTTTTTTTTGGTTTCCTAAAATGCATTTGCCTGCGGGCGCCAACACCCTCCTTCAATTTTTTTTTTTTAGTAATGTAACTCGAGTTGAATATTTTGTATTGACTTGAAAATTGATAACTTGGTGCCCTATGAATAATCATTCTTTAATTAACTAAATATTTTGAATAGTTTTTCTGTTTAAGATTCTGGGCATTTTAGTTTGTACTTTGTAATGTGTATTCCTGCAGTTAAATTTTTTCAAATTTTTTTTTGGTTTCTTAAAAAATATTTGCCTGCGGGCGCCAACACCCTCCTTCAATTTTTTTTTTAGGATTTAACCTCTAGCCAAATATTTTAAACATTGACATTCTGGTACCTCTTGAATAATCCTTGTTTGATGAAATAAATATTTTGAATAGTTTTTCTGTTTAAGTTTCTGGGCATCTCAGTATGTACTTTGTAATGTGTATTCCTACAGTTAAATATTTTCAAATTTTTTTTTTGGTTTCCTTAAATGCATTTGCCTGCGGGCGCCAACACCCTCCTTCAATTATTTTTTTATGATTTTACCTCTAGCCAAATTTTTTAAACATTGACAATCTGGTACCTCTTGAATAATCCTTGTTTGATGAAATAAATATTTTGAATAGTTTTTCTGTTTAAGATTCTGGGCATCTTAGTATGTACTTTGTAATGTGTATTCCTACAGTTAAATTATTTCAAAATTTTTTTTTGAATTCTTAAAAAGCAATTGCCTGCGGGCGCCAACACCCTCCTTCAATTTTTTTTTTAGGATTTAACCTCTAGCCAAATATTTTAAACATTGACAATCTGGTACCTCTTGAATAATCCTTGTTTGATGAACTAAATATTTTGAATAGTTTTTTCTGTTAAGATTCTGGGCATTTTAGTTTGTACTTTGTAATGTGTATTCCTACAGTTAAATTTTTTCGAATTTTTTTTTGGTTTCCTAAAAAATATTTGCCTGCGGGCGCCAACACCCTCCTTCAATTTTTTTTTTAGGATTTAACCTCTAGCTAAATATTTTAAACATTGACAATCTGGTACCTCTTGAATTATCTTTATCTTTAATGAACTAAATATTTTAAATGGTTTTTTTTGTTTAAGATTCTGGGCATTTTAGTTTGTACTTTGTAATGTGTATTTCTGCAGTTAAATTTTTTCAAATTTTTTTTTGGTTTCTTAAAAAATATTTGCCTGTGGGCGCCAACACCCTCCTTCAATTTTTTTTTTAGGATTTAACCTCTAGCCAAATATTTTAAATATTGACATTCTGGTACCTCTTGAATAATCCTTGTTTAATGAACTAAATATTTTAAATAGTTGTTTCTGTTAAGATTCTGGGCTTTTTAGTTTGTACTTTGTAATGCGTATTCCAACAGTTAAATATTTTCAAATTTTTTTTTTGGTTTCCTTAAATGCATTTGCCTGCGGGCGCCAACACCCTCCTTCAATTATTTTTTTATGATTTTACCTCTAGCCAAATTTTTTAAACATTGACATTCTGGTACCTCTTGAATAATCCTTGTTTGATGAAATAAATATTTTGAATAGTTTTTCTGTTTAAGATTCTGGGCATCTTAGTATGTACTTTGTAATGTGTATTCCTACAGTTAAATTATTTCAAAATTTTTTTTTGAATTCTTAAAAAGCAATTGCCTGCGGGCGCCAACACACTCCTTCAATTTTTTTTTAGGATTTAACCTCTAGCCAAATATTTTAACATTGACAATCTGGTACCTCTTGAATAATTCTTATTGATGAAATAAATATTTTGAATAGTTTTTCTGTTTAAGATTCTGGGCATCTTAGTATGTACTTTGTAATGTGTATTCCTACAGTTAAATTATTTCAAAATTTTTTTTTGAATTCTTAAAAAGCAATTGCCTGCGGGCGCCAACACCCTCCTTCAATTTTTTTTTTAGGATTTAACCTCTAGCCAAATATTTTAAACATTGACAATCTGGTACCTCTTGAATAATCCTTGTTTGATGAACTAAATATTTTGAATAGTTTTTTCTGTTAAGATTCTGGGCATTTTAGTTTGTACTTTGTAATGTGTATTCCTACAGTTAAATTTTTTCGAATTTTTTTTTGGTTTCCTAAAAAATATTTGCCTGCGGGCGCCAACACCCTCCTTCAATTTTTTTTTTAGGATTTAACCTCTAGCTAAATATTTTAAACATTGACAATCTGGTACCTCTTGAATTATCTTTATCTTTAATGAACTAAATATTTTAAATGGTTTTTTTTGTTTAAGATTCTGGGCATTTTAGTTTGTACTTTGTAATGTGTATTTCTGCAGTTAAATTTTTTCAAATTTTTTTTTGGTTTCTTAAAAAATATTTGCCTGTGGGCGCCAACACCCTCCTTCAATTTTTTTTTTAGGATTTAACCTCTAGCCAAATATTTTAAATATTGACATTCTGGTACCTCTTGAATAATCCTTGTTTAATGAACTAAATATTTTAAATAGTTGTTTCTGTTAAGATTCTGGGCTTTTTAGTTTGTACTTTGTAATGCGTATTCCAACAGTTAAATATTTTCAAATTTTTTTTTTGGTTTCCTTAAATGCATTTGCCTGCGGGCGCCAACACCCTCCTTCAATTATTTTTTTATGATTTTACCTCTAGCCAAATTTTTTAAACATTGACATTCTGGTACCTCTTGAATAATCCTTGTTTGATGAAATAAATATTTTGAATAGTTTTTCTGTTTAAGATTCTGGGCATCTTAGTATGTACTTTGTAATGTGTATTCCTACAGTTAAATTATTTCAAAATTTTTTTTTGAATTCTTAAAAAGCAATTGCCTGCGGGCGCCAACACACTCCTTCAATTTTTTTTTAGGATTTAACCTCTAGCCAAATATTTTAACATTGACAATCTGGTACCTCTTGAATAATTCTTATTGATGAAATAAATATTTTGAATAGTTTTTCTGTTTAAGATTCTGGGCATCTTAGTATGTACTTTGTAATGTGTATTCCTACAGTTAAATTATTTCAAAATTTTTTTTTGAATTCTTAAAAAGCAATTGCCTGCGGGCGCCAACACCCTCCTTCAATTTTTTTTTTAGGATTTAACCTCTAGCCAAATATTTTAAACATTGACAATCTGGTACCTCTTGAATAATCCTTGTTTGATGAACTAAATATTTTGAATAGTTTTTTCTGTTAAGATTCTGGGCATTTTAGTTTGTACTTTGTAATGTGTATTCCTACAGTTAAATTTTTTCGAATTTTTTTTTGGTTTCCTAAAAAATATTTGCCTGCGGGCGCCAACACCCTCCTTCAATTTTTTTTTTAGGATTTAACC
Source organism: Metopolophium dirhodum (assembly GCF_019925205.1). Taxonomy (NCBI): domain Eukaryota; kingdom Metazoa; phylum Arthropoda; class Insecta; order Hemiptera; family Aphididae; genus Metopolophium; species Metopolophium dirhodum. Next base: position 20,222,485 of record NC_083568.1, read on the forward strand.
TCTAGCTAAATATTTTAAACATTGACAATCTGGTACCTCTTGAATTATCTTTATCTTTAATGAACTAAATATTTTAAATGGTTTTTTTTGTTTAAGATTCTGGGCATTTTAGTTTGTACTTTGTAATGTGTATTTCTGCAGTTAAATTTTTTCAAATTTTTTTTTGGTTTCTTAAAAAATATTTGCCTGTGGGCGCCAACACCCTCCTTCAATTTTTTTTTTAGGATTTAACCTCTAGCCAAATATTTTAAATATTGACATTCTGGTACCTCTTGAATAATCCTTGTTTAATGAACTAAATATTTTAAATAGTTGTTTCTGATAAGATTCTGGGCTTTTTAGTTTGTACTTTGTAATGTGTATTCCAACGGTTAAATATTTTCAAATTTTTTTTTTGGTTTCCTTAAATGCATTTGCCTGCGGGCGCCAACACCCTCCTTCAATTATTTTTTTATGATTTTACCTCTAGCCAAATTTTTTAAACATTGACATTCTGGTACCTCTTGAATAATCCTTGTTTGATGAAATAAATATTTTGAATAGTTTTTCTGTTTAAGATTCTGGGCATCTTAGTATGTACTTTGTAATGTGTATTCCTACAGTTAAATTATTTCAAAATTTTTTTTTGAATTCTTAAAAAGCATTTGCCTTCGGGCGCCAACACCCTCCTTCAATTTTTTTTTATGATTTTACCTCTAGCCAAATTTTTTAAACATTGACAATCTGGTACCTCTTGAATAATCCTTATCTTTATTGAACTAAATATTTTAAATGGTTTTTTTTGTTTGCTGACGGTCTGCATATAACAATATTTTAAAACTCATGTAAAAAATGTTTATATTCTCAAAATATTGCCAGGAATATTTTCCAGCATTACCTAATATAGAATATACAAATATGAAATAATAAATCAACAAAAATAATATGTTTTTCTTTAATTCTAAGTGTGTAATCAATATATTGTTTTTAATCATGTATTACCGAACACTTTTAAAAGAAGAAAAAAGTTTTTCATAATTTCTTTAAATTATTTCAAGAACAGTGAAATTTCAAATATAGAACCTAATATATATTCCAACAGTTTGATAAAAATAATTAGTCAAAGTTATAATATTATAATAATTTATAATCTATTACAATTCGTATCAATTATCTTTTACTATATTCAAAATTGCACCTCAACTGCTGCTACGCTGTGTTTGTTACAGTGACATTAAATGATATTTTAATGATTTACAATTGTTAAATGTATTATGCAGCTGCTGAAAAAAAGATCTTTAATAAAATGTATCAAATAGAAAAAAATTGGCCGGGGACCAACCCTCCGTGTATACAATTATGGCATCCAATATTGCAGTTATCATACGTTTTATCGCGGGTACTTTAATTGTCCGTTTACCTTTAGGTACCTCTTAAAATTATTAATAGGTATATCTAAACGTCTGTTTTTTGGTATTATGTCGGCTACGATATATATTTTAATTACTCAAAACCCAATAACTTATAAAAAATGTTCTATATTATATGTTTATATATATATATAGGAAAAGATGATATTATATTATATACATTTATTATCTGCAGTATAGATTGCAGTATAATTTGTGCATAGTTCAGAACAAGTATTCAAATGATTGTCTGTGAAGGTAATGATTTTATGTTATATCAATATGAGTTGAAGTACCTCCACTGGGAGACCTCTTTAATCTGTATTTGTATCATGCCACATCGTATTATTTTAGTACAATAATGCATATCGTTCAACCGATGAGTAACAGAATGTAAAATCATAGGTCGGTGCATAGTTATATTTTACGAAGACTCTTTTTTAATATAAATATGTTATTGTGCGTAAAAAATACTACACGATATTATGTGCAATACACGTCTTCTTTTAATCGCCAAGGACACGCAAAAAGACACTCTGATCACATAGACCATTGATTGTCTTGATTTATTGGAGAAGTATTGTCCTGATGGCTGATTTTTAGAAGAATTTCGTTTAAAAGTCAACAGTAATTAATATATAAGTAATAAACCAATAATAATAAAAATAATAATAATAATATAGGAATATAGTCTATAATTAATCGTTTAGGATTCAAATAAGTAATACCAGATCGTAAATATTATTATATTTTATATGGTATTGAGTTTTGTCCTAATATATTTACGTTCAACAAAATAGTATATTTATATGATGCCATATTTGGCGGTGGTTATAATATCATGTTTGTCGATAAAATTAATTTGTCTAATTGAAATAATATTTCTGTAATGGATATGCACATGCCATGCATCAAGACCTGGCTCTGACAAATGGTGTTCATCATCATTAGGCGTGCCAACAACTAAAATTACTCTTCTATATCAGCAGCTACTGAGCTGACACACACACACACACACACACACACACACACCGATAATATCTGTAAACACCTAGTAAGCTACTCAATGTTACTACTTACTAGATTTGTTTTAAAAATATTTAGTTTTGAGAAGGATCTTTCACAGGTGAAACTTGTTACCGGTATGGAGGTATAGTAACAAATAACTCAAACGCTATGAAGACACTAGGAAAAATATTCTGCCTATAAGTGAACCATTTTATTCGTTATTCATGTTTATTATTCTTATTGCTCAATAAATTTGTAGGATTTTAGGACTGAATTGCGGTTAGCTACCGTATGAGAAGTTGGTATTGTCACAGAACAAACTAGTAACCACTAACCTGCACAGCTGAAATCAGTTATCATTAAAAATATATGTATCCCTATGTATAATAATATAATAATATAGGTATATATTTTTTTTATTCGTATTGTTTGACAACACATCAACATTACAGCAAATAAAATAAAAATAAAATTATAAAGATGTATAACATAAATATAATTAAATATGACAATAGAACAATATCGCGAAAAAATGTATGGTACTAAAATGATTATTGCACCATAGCCACTTTGGAACAAAGAGTGCAATTCCGTCCAATTCTTTAATCCATTATATTGCCTCCGGTGTTATCGCATGGATTCCTTCGATGCCCTGATTAATTTTCCTCACTTGACATTCTATTATAATGTGATTTACTGTTTGTTTGTGATTACCACAGTCACATGTTGGGCTATCTCGAAGTCTCCATTTATGCATCATGTCAGCACAACGACCATGACCTGTACGAAGGCGATTTGGTACTGACCATATTTTATGTCCAGGCAGTTCCATTCCCACAATTCTTTGATTGGGGTCAGGTATACCAAGTTATTGTTTAATGTTTGGTATAGTAGATTTAGACCATTCATCACGCAGTAATAAAGTATAATATAATAATACCATACGATATCTGCTGATTAATAGTTAATACGATACAATATTGTAATATTTACTATTTTGAGATTGTATACTGGAAATATTTTTAAAAAACCGTACATTATATACCTATAAGCACTTTGATGGATGATCTCGTGAAAACGGAAAATCTTGCGGAGTAGGAGGCTGCCTCCCCCGACCGTATGCTTATAGCGTGGATCGTGATAGCGTTTTCCCGGAATCGCTAAACGGGCTTTCCGGGAAAACTACTCCCTGCTGATCACGAGTTCTCTGTACGGCTCTCGCAATCTGCGAACGTGATTATGTATACTGATTATAGTTTAACGGTTTTCACTGTGTGATACATAATAGGTATGTGCCGACTTGACAGTTGACGTGTATGGACAACTTGGACGATGTATATGCACCACATAATATAATATTATGACGTAGATACGTCAATATTCAGAAAGCCTATATACGCTTATATAGGTACCTATAGGCTATAGGTACGAGTTAATGAACGTAATTAACTGTTTGCGCATTGTATTCGTTTATATTGTTTATAACTATGCCGTTCGACGTTACCGGTGTGGTTTTACATCGATATGCGCAGTCGAACTTTGTTAACTAGAACTTTTTTAACTCGAAACCGTCGATACGTCGAACTTTTTCCCGGTCCTTGAAATTTCCTATTATTCTATTATCGTTGGACAACTCGAACTTTTTGACTGGCCCCCTTTAACTTCGAGTCCGACTGTACTATATATTATAACCACGGTGCCGGTACGTATTTGCTCTGTCACAGCAGGAAGGTGACTATAAAGTATAAATTAAGTACGAGGTGGCTGTGGGACGGTCGCGTTCGGTCGTCTTTGCAACAATGCACGAACTACACGCACACACATACTCATCGTAATGACATACGAGATATTTTAATCCTTGCACAGCACACAGCAGCACAACACGTCGTCTAAAAACTAATTTTGTTTTTTCGATTTAAAGGATTCCAAGACGGTGATGACGTATTACGTACATAGATGTCCTCGTATAGCGTTTGCATTATAATATTAGTATATTATACCTATAATATATATGTGTATGGCGGGAGTGGGAAATAGATATATAATATTCTTTATAATATTATAGATGGAGAGACGAGAGAGAGAGAGAGGGAGAGAACAGGAGAGAAATAGACAACTGCAACGTAGACTAGTATGATATATATATATTGCAAAGCGGTGCGATGACGATAGGGGCGAAATATTACGATCGCTTGTGTGTATGTATAGTAATATGATATCGCTATAAAATAATATATGAACGGTGCGCAGCTAGCAGGCTGTCGGAGAGTATGAAAACGACGTAATATCAAGAACAGGCGCGCGCGTATGGTCGGTCGACGGGGTGGGTGAGACGCCATCGTACGTGGTGCACGTGTGTATCAATACATATATACGTGTATAATGTATATAAAGGTAAGCGCTCGCCTCGGTAATTCGGACCAATTAATTAATCCTTTCACGCGCTCGGTATACACGACTATACATATATATGTGCAGTTTCGTCATCTGCATATATATGTATATATATAATATATATACCGTCATCGCCCGAGAAGAACGATAATAATTAATCACGTGACTGCCGTGACGACGTCGGCGAACAATCAGCTCTTCCGACGGCGTGGTTGTCGGTTGGCGCTGACGGAGACGCAGCTATATTATCGTCGGGCGCGCACTATCAAGATGTGTGTGTGTGTGGGTGTGTGTGGGTGTATGTGAGTGCGTACGTGTGGGTGTGCGAGTGTACGTCGGCCACAGTGTATTAACAGCGGAGTTTTCGACTCGGAAGCAACGGGTTAAAACGGTTGTAAAGTTTCCGAGACTAACATATTATTATTATAACAACGCGCGAGCACCGCCGGTCACCACCGCCATCACACCATACCGCCACACTCATCCCCACCACCACCAGCGCCATCGCACCACTTTGAATTGTTGTGTATCGTGTTGTTATGTACCCACTCGTAGTGGCGAATTTCACGCTGAAAATAAATTTTGTATGGGCCGAGAATCGTAAATCCTCCACTTTTCCGGAGTGAATATACATTTTTTTTGGTTTTTTTTTAATAATGTCTACGCACTTATTTACTGTTGAAATAATAGAAGAAAGTTTGAGATAATTTCTAGTTCTTATACGATGTCATTATCTAAAAAAAAAAAATAAGAAAAAAATTGTTGTATAGGGGCTGAAAAACGCGGGTTAGTCAAAGGCTTTGGCCATTAGCGAGTTGTTCAAAAGTTTTTAAGTTAGGTAAGAAGGTATTTTTTTTGTCAAGACTTTTACAGTCGTAGATAACTGGTTACTTTTAAAATGTACTTACTAACCTAACGAGTTATCCTTTTTTACTGTATTACAATTTTAAAATGTACGAATAAAACATTACGAATTGTTTTTTGAGTTTTGACTAGAAAAATTATTTCCTTGTTAGTTATAACCCCTATAAGTCCATCTTTTATTTGTAGTTTGTGTAAAATTATTTTTTTATTTTTTATAAACGCGATAAAAACATCATCAATCATCAAGTGTACATTTATTGATATAATAATTATAATAATAAATTATTTATTATATGATTTACAATAAATATTGGACATTTTTTTATATTCTACAATATTTTGAGTGCGGTAAAAATAATTATAGACTTTTAATATCGTTTTTTTAAGTTGTTTATATCGTATTTTATAAACTGATTCAGAACATTAAGTACAATGTAGATGAATATTATCTATATATATAACTATTACATGTATTATGACTATGTTTGTATATACATACATATATAGGTATTCAGAATATTATATACTTTGTCTTGTACATCATAATGTAGATTGGACAGTTGTACACTGTCGCTATTGTGTGTTTTGCGATTCACAACACATACTTTACGCGTACACCACTGTGCCAGTATAATAATAATAATAATAATATTAATACGATTCAACCGCGTTCAATAATGGCGATCCGACCTTCCATTTACATCGTTACTCGCCGAGTGACGAATGACTACGAAACTATTTTCGGTGCTCACTCAATGTACTGAATAAAATAATATAGAGTACCGACCGTTTTGTATATTGCGTCGAATAATAATAAAAATAATTATAAAACATGTAATTATTGAGGCTATAGGCAAACTGTGTTGGAACTATGAATTTTAGATTCTGAGTGAAACGATGAATGTATTGATTTTACAATGATGTGTGTTTTTTTTTTTATTTTTTTTTTTATTTTTTTTTTTATTTTTGTGTCTGTGTACACGATAAGTAGTCGAAATAATGCTTCGATTTTCGACTTCAGTATCTTGTTCGATGGGAAAGTGAATATCGTTGGTGCATTGGGGAGGTCAAAATTTTAATTTCCCAGTAGTTTTCAAAAGCGATGTGAAAAACAAAAGAAAAATTAAGGAAAAACGGGAATTTTTACGCAAAATCGATTTTTAACAAAATCGATTTTGGTTATTGGTGTAACTCTAAAACAAATGACCGTAGATGCATGAAATTTTCACTGGTTGTTCATATTAGCATTTTCTATACACCATAAAATTTTCCAAATATTTTGACTCTTTTTGAGCTGTTTACAGCCATTGTCAGTTTTCAATTTTTTTAGTTTTTTTTTCTATAAATATCAATAAAATTTTATCTATTGAGTAAAAAAGCTTGAAAATTTAATAGAAGGCTCCTAGTTTATTGTTTCAAAGGCAGATGAAAAAAATTAAAAATCCTTAGTCACAGTTTTTAATTATAAGCATTTAAAGTTCAAATTTTGACAAAATACGGAAAAATCACGAAAAATAGCAAATTATTTTGATGAGAATTCATAAAAATTTTTCTTTTTAAATCTAAGATTTGAAAATGTAATATAAGATTACTCATAAGTTTGTCTACCTTTATCAAAAAAAAAATGTCTAGAAGAAACTTAAATTAAATTTTTATGAGCGTCTGAAATTTATATTTTTACAACATTTGATATTTACTCGATTTCTCATGTAACGATTTTTTTATTTTATTGTAATTAAAAAACGAATGACTGTAGATACTTGAAAATTTCACTGAATGTTTATATTAGCATTTTCTATACACCATACAATTTTGAAAATATTTTGACTCTATTTGAGCTGTTTACGGACATTGTCAGTTTTCAATTTTTTTAGTTTTTTTTTCTATAAATATCAATAAAATTTTATCTATTGAGTAAAAAAGCTTGAAAATTTAATAGAAGGCTCCTAGTTTATTGTTTCAAAGGCAGATGAAAAAAATTAAAAATCCTTAGTCACAGTTTTTAATTATAAGCATTTAAAGTTCAAATTTTGACAAAATACGGAAAAATCACGAAAAATAGCAAATTATTTTGATGAGAATTCATAAAAATTTTTCTTTTTAAATCTAAGATTTGAAAATGTAATATAAGATTACTCATAAGTTTGTCTACCTTTATCAAAAAAAAAATGTCTAGAAGAAACTTAAATTAAATTTTTATGAGCGTCTGAAATTTATATTTTTACAACATTTGATATTTACTCGATTTTTCATGTAACGATTTTTTTATTTTATTGTAATTAAAAAACGAATGACTGTAGATACTTGAAAATTTCACTGAATGTTTATATTAGCATTTTCTATACACCATACAATTTTGAAAATATTTTGACTCTATTTGAGCTGTTTACGGACATTGTCAGTTTTCAATTTTTTTAGTTTTTTTTTCTATAAATATCAATAAATTTTTATTTGTTGGGTAAAAAAGCGTGAAAATTTAATATTAGACTCCTGATATATCGTTTTAATAGCAGTTGAAAAATATTAAAAATACATTTGCACAATTTTTTTTTATAAGCATTTAAAGTTCAAATTTTGACAACATTTATCAAATTGATAATTTATTAATTATTTTGTGGTTAAAAATTTATAAAATGTTTAACTTTTATGGCTAAGGATTGAAAATTTAAAACAAGGCTCCACGTTAATAGGTTATATATAAATTACTTTATTCACAATAATATCATCAAATATACTTGGTAATATCATAGGGTGACTGACCGTTTTCGCTCAGAATCGTTTTTCTTATACAATGATATTATATCATTGAATTCAAATTTAACACCATCCATTACAGTGACCCACTTGTAACCTACCGTACAGCAGAGCGACATCCACTTATCCACCTTTTTTTCTATGATTATTAATAAGCTACTTAGCATTATCAACTAAATTGTTAATACTATAAGTAGGATTTATTTTTGCAGCACATTATACTATAATATTATGTTTTATTTTCGAATACCATATTGTTCACGTAGAGCTTAGAAATATTTTGTTTTGTAAAACGTCTATTTTTCGATTTTATGTTAAGTAGGTACCTACTAAGTACATATTCATAGGCGTGCGCAGACTTTGTCCGCAGGGGGCCCCTTATAAATGTCTGAATCAAAGATTCTTGTACTAATGACTACCGTAAAAAGGGGTGACACTTCGGACATGTGGGGTGAATTCGGACAACACCATGTTTTTTTAGTTATCTTATAATTTTAGAATACACGTTTAATAAAAGTTGAAAACTGATACTCTACGTTAATATCTATTGTAACCTCCATAGAAAATAATATTTATTGATGACATAATGGTGTAAAAAAAGTGTGAACTTTAATGACCTTAATGATTATTCTTCTACTATATGATCTTCTTTTCACTCATTATAATAGTATTTTATTTACTAGTTAGGTATAATATGTAAAAGTTTAATGTTTATACCTACTAAATAAGAATATTCTGTTTTTTAGGTCTAAAATATTCGTTATTTGTAATTACTATTTTAACTAACCTAAGTGGTATGTAATATTATCTACAAGTTACAACGGTGAAATAACGTAATAGTATATAAATAAAGTAGTTGATAGATCACACTGTGATAAAAAAAAAATATTCTACTAGCTAATATAGTGGATAGTAGAGACGTAGAGTATTCTTTGATAATAATAAATCATTTGGTCGATGATAACTGATATATTAATAACTTTATTACATTTATTCACATATATATAAACTATGAGATTCAAACTGGTTTCACTTTTTTCATGTAAAATGTAAAAATGTTCGCTATCTAGAATAGCATAGATATCTAAGTATTTATTAAAGAAAATGCCAGGGGGCGCAAGGGGGGCCGCGGCCCATCCCCCCCCCCCCCCGTGCGCACGCCTATGTACATATTATAATACATATTATACATGTATATAACGTGCATATATAATATAGGTATATTACACGATAATAGCAATATGGATAATAATTTCTGTTGGATAGGTACCTCCCTATTTAGATCATTAAATTATATTCCGATGCTTTTAAAAAAAATATTCAAACGAGTACTTATACGTAAATATTATTATGTTTAAAACTAAAAAAACTTTATAAATTTAAAGTAAGTTCAAGTTTGCATTAAACGATTATTATTAAGTTTAGTTCAATGTACTGCGACGAAGTTTTTTTTTTATATGTTATGCATTTAACACTGCATTTTACAGTGATATTTATAGTAAAAACGGTAATTTACACAAATTACTTTTCCAAGTATATAGCTGCTGTTGTTATATAATAATGGCTAGTTGAGTTAATGATGCGGAAGATATTAGGACATGGCGAAAAAAATTACCAAGATAGTACAATATAATATGTTTATGATATGCGTACATAATTCGAGTTGATTGCGTGATTTTATGATATATGTATAATATGTGTTATATAATATATACATACCTATAAAGGGGGTGTTCCGGGAATTTTTACTTATTAAATGCTGCGATGAGATAATGGAATATGAATTTTCGCACCATTTTAAAAATGTATAAACTCTCTTGGCATATCACGGCGTGTGTTTGTATAAGACAATATTATATAATACCCAGTGGTATAAAAAGATAAATAAACGGTATTATAATAATATGTTACTGCACGAATGTAAATAAAAAACACCCTTTTGGAGGTAGCTGTGTAATAAAACCAAATAAAAGATCTCAAATTTAAATAATACAGCAAATAATTTAAGTATTGAAATAACTAGCTTTGAGAGTCGGAACTAGAAATGTTAGAGATCATTTTAGAAACGGTTCTTTATTAAGTGGGGTTTTTAAAAATATAAACTATATTATTTCCTTACTAATTTTTTCTTCAAATACGTATTTCCTGGATTATCAGCGTGTCAATCATTTTCGAAAATGGTCAAATTCAAGTTTGTTGAAACAATCGGGCGGGACCAAAATACACCACGAAGTGGCAATACTCTTTGTTTTACAAAAAATTTTTTTTTTTCACAAGTGAAATAAATTTAACAAATTTAAAATGTAGTCCACAATATTTATATAAACGTTTTATCAAAAAATCAAATTTACCTCACAACAAAAATCAACACATAATAAAATCGATTTTAATCATTTAAAATATATTTATTAATACCTACACTTTATTTTGAAAATCACTACACATATTTTTAATAAACTCATAGCGGGAAAATCCATTTTTATTGTGAGGTAAATTTGATTTTTTAATAAAACGTTTTCATAAACATTGTGGACTAAATTTTAAATTTGTTAAATTTATTTCTTTTGTAAAAAAAAATTTTTTTTGGAAAACAGAGTATCGCCTTCTGGATAACGCTAAATGATACTCAAATATTAAAATATTATAATCATTGCCAACTTAATTTTAAATTGATCTAAACTACAACTATATGGGTGAAACGGGCATCATATAGAAACAAAATTTGGGCAAAACGGGCTACGCCCAAACAATCATCTAACCGTTATCAAATGCTAAAACATGTAACGTACCTATATTTGAATCACTTAGAAGTTAGAGTCATCCATCATTGAAAGCAGTACTTTAGCAAACGACCGTCCATACCTCTATTATATTAAGTAGGTACCTATATATATTTTTATAACAACGAAAAATAAAATGTAATAATATAATATGTATCAGGTATTCAGGTATAATGTATATAGGTACATAATATACATTAGTCTATTATATTACCTAAATAATAATTATCTGATGTTCATAAATAATAACTATATATCTGTAGTAGGTACAAGAAATTCTGTGATTTTTTTTTTTTATTGATCGTGAAGCCCGGCAACTATGGACATTAGCTGTTTGTTTTTGTTTGTAGGGGAGGGAACTGTAGGTATAACACGTGTGTGCAGTTTTGGCAGATTTTTTAGTGGGCACCCGTGGGTATCTGCCATGCCCGGGTGGGGGATGGTGGCACTTATCTCCGGACACCGTGGCTTGCCCGAAGAAAAATGCCGCCCATGAACCGAGGTTTGAACCAACGTCGGTGTGCGTCACAACCGACGCCTTAGTCCACTCGGCCACTCCGTCCCCATTTCTGTGATTTGTTAAACTGTTATTATGGCTATTATAGTAAGTTATTAGTGTAATTTTATTTATAACACCCAGATTCTACGAAAATCAGTTATCTATAAAATGAGTTTGACTATAATCAGTAAGTAAAATTTTTTTAAACTTTTTTTAAACTTTGCTGGGTAAAATATTTAGTACTTTTATATGTATGATATTGCGTATAACGTATCTATTTTTTGTTCTGAATCAATTATCATTAATTATCTGTTATTAATATATGTACACGCAATGATATTTAATTTAATTTAAAGGAAAATTAAAAAAATAATATTCCTATCTGCGGCTAGGGGACGATTTATTTTAAGTTTAATTTCGATAATTGAATACGGGCTTAAACAAAAGTGCATACAACCAACACGACATGACATTATAGAATGAAATCGACGTGTATTGAGTTAAAATGATTTATATGTATAATGTGTATATATAGAGAGACGTTTCTAATGGACTGTCAATTCCCAAATGGTTCTATTTACGAGTTACAAAGATACGGCTTTTAAGGATACTGTACATTTATTCGCCATTATCTCAATGATTAATACTCGAAGCTTAAGTACAGGGTTATTTGTACAGCTTGTAGCAGCCAAGCAACCAATTGACAAAATAATTGCTTTTTTGGCATTTGCTGTTGAAAATAACCAAAGCCACGATCAATGTCAATCAGTGTGGTTTTCATGACGGTAGAATGTGTCTCATTGTCTCCTTTTGACTAATGTTATAGTATGTATGTCTTTGGATAAAATAGTTATTTAACAATATTATGGGTAGGTATAAGAAACTGTGCACCCAAAAATGCCATAAATTAACTATGTTTTCGAAGAATGGCGAACATTTTCCCCCCGGACATTTCCCCCCTGGCTGTTTTCGGCGTAGTAGGACATTTCCAAACCCCCCCCCCCCCCCCAATACATTTTTGGATGCGGACATTTCCCTCCCGTGTTTTTTTATTTTTCTTATTTTTAATTATTTACCTTTGAATATAAAATTATTATCTTTAACATATATTTTTTAGCTTTTGTTCATATTTATTATTTTTATTTTTGTAAAAACTGTACGTTAACTAAAAAGTCTTTAATCTTAATTTCAATAAAAAAAATAATAAATAAATAATATTTAAAACAAATTAAGTAAAAATATAATTTTAAATAAAAGTAAAATAGTAGTATACTAATATTGAATTAGATGGTTAACATTGAAATCTAAAATTGTGTCCAAACCCCAGTCAATTACTAAGACTATTAAGATAACATTCTATACAATCTTACATCGTTATGAGGATTGAGTCAATATTTTATATTAAAACTGTTCAAATCAGTTTAGTAGTGGTTTAGTGGTTATAGTGGTTATATACGTTTTAAAATAAAAATTATTGTTGTACATTTTTGTTTTGTGATCATGGATAAAATACAAATTCTTAAAACAAACAGAGGAGGTTTAAAAATTGTTTTTAAAGACTATATGTATACAAAACAAAAAAATCTTGCCAATAACAAAATTAGATGGGAGTGTGTGGAAAAGAAAAAGAAAAAATGTAAAGGTAGTGTAACAACTGATCAAATGATTGTCAATGTATTAAAAAATATTGAACACGAGAACCATCCACCGTCTCCAGCACAAGTAGAAGTAATAAAAGTCCTGTTGAATATGAATACTAAAGCCCAAGACAATTTTGATACTCCTTCCAGACTTTTCGCAGTAGAAACGTCCAATTTATCAAACGAAGCAATGATTTTATTAACAGAAGAAAAATCGGTCAAAAGATCACTAAGAAGAATTCGAAATAAAAAGTATCCTTCATCGGAATTAAAAATAAATGGTATTTGGACTACTACGGGAGGGCCCGAACCAAAGCCGTTTTTATTATTTGATAATGAAAACAATACCAATCGAATAATTGTGTCGGATTTTTAGTTACTAATTAAGTATTGTTTATACAATCTTTTTTTATTTTTATGTCGGATTTTTTGGCCAGTTGTATTGTACAATATTATATTATTTAGACAATCTATTCAAAATTATATTTTTACTTAACTTGTTTTAAATATTATTCATTATTTTTTATTGAAATTAAGATTAGAGACTTTTTAGTTAAAGATAATAATTTTATATTCGAAGGTAAATAATAGAAAAAAAAAACAAAACGGGGGGAAAATGTCCGCATCCAAAAATGTATCGGGGAAAAATGTCCTACTACACCGAAAACAGCTGGCGGGAAAATGTCCGGGGGGGAAATGTCTGGATACCGTTTTCGAACGTGAAATATTGTCCGCTAAATTTATAATTTACCTACATATTTGGTATATGATTAAAATAAAACATCAATAGTGCATCAACATTAAACATAGTCAATTATAACTAACTCCGACAGCGTTATTCTTATTATTGTAAGGACATTATTTCATGATTTAACGACTAAACTGTATTACAATTTACAGCTGTGGGTTTATCAAATCAAAAATGTATGTTCGTTGCACTCATTTATTGAGCGTTTTGCATAATATTAGCAATAATAAAAACTAAAAATATTTGTATGTTCATACTTATTTAATTGCGCATATTGTTGTTTTAATAATTTTACTTTATTTAACTCGTTGAAGTACCTAAGTAAATGTTGTGTTTTTATTAATATTGTTCACAACATAATAAAAAAGGTCTTAGACTCTAACTTTATACGGAAAAAAACCGGTTATACTTCTAAAAAGACAGTCTCATGATCTTTACGAGGTCGCGTACTCACGTCATATTATGAAATGACTACTTTTGTAGTTTTACGTATTAATCGGATGAGTGTAGGTTCCTGTCTGTGAATTTTATTGTTATGTGTTGTGTGCACAAAAAGTTGTATTGTAAATTTGTAACACTTCTAAATTCTACTGAGTGCAATTCGCTAAATCGTAAATCTTTAATATATTTTTATAATTTCAATTAGGATAATTGTACGTATGCACTTATACTGCGCAAAACTCTGATAAATAATAAATTAATTTACTAAGTCCCCAATTGGTGTGTTGGTTTTCATCAGATTGCGCACACTAGAGAAATAAATATATTTGTAAACCGTTAAAAATGTTTTAAGTTAAAACTTTAACTTCGCTGTCCAGATCATTCATAATTTAAAAGTATTCGATTAAAAATTAACTGATGAAATATATTTTTATATCTTATATTATGGACAATGGACGTATATGTTTTGTAGTAATATTTATTTATGTAGACGATGGGACAAAAACATGGATAAATGTTGAGCAATAATTCTATAAGAGTAATAAATGTATAATAAAATGTATGAACGTTGAAATATTAGATGTAGGTATAGAATATTATATTATTGTTTTTATTGTTGTTTAGAATAAAGTAGTATAAACGGTAATACAATCGCGAGAGGGTCGCGAATAACTTGAAATGGGAATAAAGCGCATATTATATTACCGGCAGTATCTCAAAAATGACTTTTATGCTATTCGAAATCGAAAAAGAAATACATTTCAATGTTTTCAAAACTATGGTTCGGATATAAGCCTGCAGTATAGCAATTATAGTCTAAGCTTTTATTACAAAAATGTATTATATTATTTAATAATTTGTACAAACTATCATAAGGGCGCACATTATGGGTACCTACACACCCAAATTAAATCGTAACAAAAACGAGTCACCTTGTCGAAATGTCGTAAAAAAACGATTAAACAATATATGTCTTAAATATTACAAAGGGACTAAGAAATTATAAATATCGAGTTGTAGTAGTTACGATATTTATAAATAATCGTTTTAAGTTATACTTAACGCAGGGATGCATGCAGCAGCGTACCATGTATTATATAGGTACCTAATACTACTATGAATCATTCAACTTCACTTGACGGCCAACATGCCGCTCGTGTACAACGCAGGTATCTTAAGGATTTACTTAAGCACCTGAATTATGTATTGCCGACAAGTATATAAAGCGGAATGATTCATAGTGCTTGCTCATCCTTTTGTCGAATATAATTGAAAACGTTTAGGTTGGAGTATTTATATATGTAGCTGGTTAGGTCATAATAATGTAATATATATATATACACTCGTCTTATTGTTGTACACTTATACGATATAATACACACATTTTAGCTCTACTATATACAAGGTGTATCAGAATGGCCTGACAAATTAAACTAATAACTTAATTTGTTCAAAGAATATTTATTTAAAACAATTTTTTTTATAAGCAATTTATAGACGCATTTTATTCTAGCAATATAGTACCTATAACAATTTTTATTTTTAAAACTGATAGTGAAAATGTTTAAATATATAATTTAAAAAAAAACTTTGAGGGTAAATACACCTATTTATTAAGTCGAGTAGTTTATTTTTTAACATTTTTTAAAATATCTTTATTTTTATGAAGTAAATTCATATTTGGAACGTAATAACTTAATTTATTCCTTTTTTGGAATTTTCAGACATAAGCAATTAATTTTAAATTATTTATCATCCAAAAAATGTACATGCGCTAAAACCAAATTTGTATCATATAATGTTATAATGTTATATAACAATAATAATTACTAATACATAATCGTGAGAGCAAAATACAAGATTTATTTACTTATCAAGAATTTCATTAACTTGTTTTGGAGTGTAAAAAAAAATTGTTTCCCTGTTAGTTCTCTAACGGAACTTACACGAAAACATTATGGCTGAGTGCAAGAAATGCATTGAAAAATATTAAAAACTAGTGTTGTTTATCTTCATAAAAGTCATTAAAAACACATACTACGTGAAAACGGCAACTGTTGCATTTATTAATAAATACATTTATTTAAGATGTGTTTGGCGGTGATTCTATTATACTGGTTGGTATACAAGCTCACACAAATGTAAAGTTTCTTTTAAGAATTAAAACATAATAACTATATATGTTTTAACGAGCAAAGGGTTGATCGGGCGATGTAACTCTTGGCCACGGTCCATAATATATATCTAAGGATACTGTAGACGATATCTGCATTGCACTCAGATCAGTGTTGTTGGGCGCGAGACTTAAACAGTTATTATTTATTGACGGCGGGCTCGCAGATACTGTAAGTAGGTACAATATTAAATGCTTAACTCAACGTTATGTGTGAATTTATTCACTTTGTTCGACGAAACATTTTATCTACATGCTTAAGCCATTTAAAGCGTGAGAGCAGAAAACACGTCTACAATAAATATACAAACAATAATATACAACAATTTCCAAAGTGTACTCCGACCCCCCAACAGGCTGCGACTTGCGAGGGTTGCATACAATTATCAGAGATCATATTAATAATATTTTATAGTTATCGGGATATATCTATAATTATATAAAATTCTATACATACTGTATACCGTTTACTTAATGCGGTATTAATATTTAATATGCATATCGCAGTGTGTTTAAATACGAGTAAGTGGTATTTTCTATCTAATAATATTATTTCGATTCAGTTTCGATGGCTTTATATTAAAATATAATCTGTGGGTTTAGATTACGAAAATTGTATTTATACCTATAATTGTATGCCATATAATGATATACAACAGGCAACATTTCCGAGAAAGAAGAATAAATTAACGGTTGCTTACAAAAACTACGATCTGAAATATAAATAGATACATAACATAAGAAATAAAGATAAATGATAAATGATAAAATATAAATATATTTAATTTTCAATAGGTGAATAATACAGTGAAAATTAATTAATAATGATTACAAAAAGGCTTGGATCGCGATAAAGTTGAATAATAATTGTATAATATGTTAAAATGGATGTAAATTATTGTTATAATTATTAATTAATATTACAAAAATATAGCCATTTAAAAAAGTTACGTCCTGGGCATTCGCTTCTTGACTACAACGTCTTAATACGTCTGTTTACTGAAATGATTTCCTACGGTATGTTCGTACCTAGTATTTGTACGATACCTACAAAATGTGTGTATTTGCGGTACTGACTTTTGACAACCATTCATGTACGATATACTGCAGGCTGATTTGAAGTATAAAACGCTGCAGCTATATATTTTGATCGAAATATAATTACGTTAAATATTAAAAAATATAATACAGCGGTACGATTGCGTGAATACAGATGGTGTATTGTAATATTATATTATTTCGTGCCCTACGACATTTGAGGTTTTCGAACCGATCGGATTATCAAGTCCCGATGTTACGACCATATAGTGACCACAATGCGCCGAATGGAATATATGACTGATCCGGATCGTATACCACGGTTCCGGTGGAATTTATGTCGTTGTAACGTTCACAACGCGATGTCGTTCCGTGGGTAGATTACAAGCGCGGTTGTTATTACAATATTATAATATAATCTATGTACCTACCTATTGTACCTTTAGTTCCGTATTGTATGGTCGGTATAATATGGCTTGCGACCGACCAAAATATTATGCAACAATAATAATATATAATATTAATATGTACGAAATCGGTTATCGGCGCCTGGCGGGTAGCGGATACCTACGATATTCCGGTTGATTTCACACGACGTCGTACAATAACTATATTATTATGAACATTAAAACAATAACATGATCCAAATATTACCTATATAATATATTATATTATATTTTAGTAGCAGGGCTTTTTTGAGGGTTTATTTAAAAGAAGTGTTGAGCGTGACTGCGATTCGATGCACCTCTGCACATAATATACAGATCAACAACCCACATGTTTGACTGAATGTTTTAGAGTTACACAAAATACCTAATATTATGTCTGAACGAATCCCTGATATGCGTAGTATTGTCAGAATTTATGTTATTCTCACTTTGTAATTTCTCATTTTGGTACTCATACATGGGAATATTATGACATTCATAACATTATTATACAGTCGAGTCTCGATAACTCAAATTTTTTTCTAGACCCTCAAAGTGTTTTTATGCTGTGTTTTAGGTATATTACTCGAAAAACATACAAGTAGAATTCATTTTTAAATCCCTCGATATTCGAGTTATCACGACTGGACTGTATTATATAATATGTGTGAAACAGCCTCCTATGTACGATACTGTATATTATTTTATTCCGTTTTGTAGGTACCTCGTGTTTAATATTATAATGAATTTTTATCGTCGCAACAAATATTTGTGTTCGTTTCGCATGTCGTAGTTTATACTATAGCGATAACAATAAAGCTGTTATTGAGTCGATATTTAGAGTTTTCAAAGTCATATAATATTTATTTTAATTATTATTTTATATACAGCTAGCAGTCAAAGTCAATTATTATAATTATTATTTATGTACATATTTTAAAACGTAATTATGAAAATATGTGTTTCACAATTAATTTTATTCTTTGATTCGGTGCTAAAGCGATTTTCATGATAAAATCAATAATTTAATAACACCTGCTGCTACAGTTTATTATAATATTAATTTCGCTATCATATTATAATTAAAATCTTGTAAAAATTGTAACTATCCTACTTAATACAATCGAAAGACTTAAACATACATAAAAAATATTATATAAATTAAGCAAATAAAAATTAATAATAGTTTGGAAGTTTTATTTACTGAACCTTCTAAATTACAGGGATAAATATTTGACCATTGTTTTATTAATATAATTAATTATCAGCAGCTGAATAATCATTATGATCATTTTTGATTCTTTAATATTCTTTCTCATGAACGGTATCGATGCTAATACTTCTGAAAGTAATAAAGTCTAATTGAAAATTAAAACAAAAAAAAAAAACAAAAATGTACAGAAGAATGCGAAGTACAAATACAATTGTTGATTTATTAGTAACATATATTATACAGAACAAATTAATCGAAAATGGGGAAGAAAAACATTACAAATTGGAGTCCCGAACGGATAAATAGCTCGGGAACGGAAACAGCCTATTTAAAGAGATAAATGGAATTGTAAACAACTATATTGGATCGTTTAATTGTTCTTAGAATCGATTTACAGCTGTATAAACCACACCCCAGAGTAATTACTGACAATTCAACAGTACATTTATTTACCTATATATATAACTTCCTCAGAGCTATTTATTTTCAAAGTTAAACAATTGTATTTGTTCGTTATATTATATTACTTACGCCTATACTGCAATCTTATCAGTGTTAGAATCGACAATTAAACGGTCATCATATAGGGTTACATACAGCATTGTAATATTTAATATAAATAAATTCAATTAAAACAGCTGCCAAAACTAAAAATAAATGCAATATCAACGACAAGTTCTAATACTCAACATTTGAAAAAACCTTCGTCTAGGAGCTTGTAATACAATATTGAAGTTATATTTTAAAATTATAATATTATTATAATATACTAGGTATGCGTACAAAAAACGGCATGATATAATATGATGTATCAATACTGAGAATTCATAGTGTTTGGAAAAACAATACCTTACTGCGTATATTCAATAATAATATAATATAATATAATCAAACAAAAGTACAAAAAAATGGTTTCTCGTTTTACTCGGTGTTTTTTTTTTGTGCAGAACGAAAAATGTGAATTACGTCTTTGGTCGAAAGTCTTACACGGTTATACAATGGAAAACCAATACTAGGTATAGACTCCAACACATCGGTTACCCGACGGCCGGTGCATTTTTCAGAACTGTTGTTGGTCAGTCAGATAAATCACGAATTTCTGGGAAGACGATATTGGCCGTCACGGACTTATATGTTTTACATTGCCAAATAATAATAATTTTAGGTACCATCGGATATAATAAGATTATACGACTTTATCTTTCCTTATGGTACTTAAACACTGCAATAATTAATAATAAATAAATAATAAATTGTGAAAACCTAAGTACGATATTATGAACAGAAGAAATAAATTAAAACGAAATTTTGTATTATAATTGATTGATTATATTTTATATTTAAACGTGATGTGACAACGCGTTTTCGGATTACACTAATAGGTTGTTGCCACACGTCCACTAGTGATTTAAAAAAATATGGAATTCTACACAGCTATGTGCCTAAATTGCCTATACGTTGTGCCGTGGTAGGTACTTGACGCTGTTGAACGGATAGGACACGTGCACTGCTACGTGGTTTATGCATTGTATTAGAATAATATGAGTGTTATGTGCATTCATCTGACTTTGAATTTCCATTCGGCTTAAGACAATGGTGTATAATACAAATGAAAAGCAATGGCACCTATTCGATATAGATTTGAATGTACCTCCAATTGCTATAAGCTTGATATGAGTCTTTTTGAAATTATTTTGCCAATCAAAAAGAAATTATCTACGTATTTTGCAATATAAAAAATAACAATCGTAATAATAACTGTAGATGCATAATTTATGTTCTGTACAATGAAAATCGGAGAAAGGTTTAAAAAAAGGTGTAGTAATAAAATATTGCATACAATCATATGAAATAGATATAAACTGCTCATAATTTAATATGATCGTTTATATAAAAATATACATATTTACATAATTTATACTAAATTAATACGATGATAACAAATTATAACTCAATTTTATTTAATGATCGTCTCTCGCTCAAATTAATTTAATTATTGGTTGACATTTTTCTAATTTATTCACGTCTGTGCTATAATACAATACGTCAAAATTTGTTTTGATTTCAGTCGAAGCATATTATATTATAATATTATAATACTATGTTCAAGTACATACCTATACGATTTCATGATATTATTATATTATAATCTCGAACGGTTGCGATGAAAAGCTTAACAACGCGTATACAATACCCTGTCTAATGGTTCTTTTTATTTTAAAAGTCTAAATAATAATTATAATATAATTGAGATTTCGCTTTGCGCCTACCTACATACACGTTAGTTCTGAATTTACCCAAATTAAGTTCTTCCGGTACAATATGTATGAACGCAAGTTGAGCAGGGAAAGAGTTTTCATTGTGACGTTTCAATGAATTCTAAAAACCTACGAACGGATAAAAAAAAAAAAAATAATAATAAAAGAACCATAGTTTCTAACCACCACCACCACCACCACCACCACCACCACCACCACCACCACCACCACTACTTCATTTCCGTCGTCGACTACAACTTACTGTCGCACTCGTATTCGGCATACATATATCTATATATTATAGTCGGCGGATTTGTAAAAACCTAAAGCCGACACGCGGGGACGCCTCTTAGAGGTGGACCGAGTGGGGGTGGTGTCGTGTCATTAATTTTGTAAGACCTTTTTTTTCTTTATTTTTTACACACACATATATATTGTACACCTACACACACACATATATATATTTTACTACCCCTACTGTATAATATACATCTGCCGACGATAAAGACAAAAACTACCGTTGAGCACATACGTATACACACACACACACACACACACACACGTAATAATACACATACGGTCAACGTGAGTAGTGGTGGTGGTGGTCCATAAAATATATCTAAAAGCTCATCTCGTGCTGAGTTAGGGAGGTCGGCGGTGACAATTGTGGTGCAAGAGAAGGCAGAGGAAAAAAATACCACCGGACAGATAAGAATTATTATCACCACTCGTGTTGTTGGTATATTACAGCCGGTGGGGTAGCGGTCAGCGGTTGCTCGATGAGGGTGGAAGGGGGGACGAGGTTTTTCGTTCTACGATCGGCAGCGTATAGTAATAGTGGTTTGGGGAGGTAGAGTTTGGTTGCGGTGGTGGCAGTGAGGGATATTCTGAGAATTCAAATCCGTTTTGGGCGGATCTTCCTTTATCGTGGCTGCGGAGGGTAGATGGAGGGTGGAAGGGGGGACGAGGTTTTTCGTTCTACGATCGGCAGCGTATAGTAATAGTGGTTTGGGGAGGTAGAGTTTGGTTGCGGTGGTGGCAGTGAGGGATATTCTGAGAATTCAAATCCGTTTTGGGCGGATCTTCCTTTATCGTGGCTGCGGAGGGTAGATGGAGGGTAGTCACTACGCTTTTCCTCGCACCGCGCTGTTCATCCAGTCAATTACACGGTCTACTTGGCCCCGACACCGGGCCATCGCTGGACTTCTCCTGTTCGTCGTTTTTCAATTATCAGGGATTCAGTCCCCCCCCCCCCCCCCCGAGACAAAATCGATATGAAAACGTTTTGTGTGCGTGGCGTACAGCGTTTGGATGGGGCGTAGGAAAAAAAAATTAGCCCAATTCAACCGAGACGTGTTTCTTGATGCGAAAATCGAAAGAGAAAACCTTTGAAAAATGTATAATAATATAGTTATTTTTTTCACTCGGAAAATTACTGGTCTTTGAAACCGAGTTACGTTGGGAAATAAAACTAAAGTAATATTCTAAACCAATCCATCTGCTGCTGTAGTGTATATAGAGGTACCTGGTACATATATAATGTTTGTATAAATATATTTTTTATTTTATACTATTTTCGACACAATGGCGAGTCTTTACCCACGATTTAAATATTGTTTTGCTCGCACCTTTTTTTTCATTCGGTAATTTGCAAACGATTGCAATATAAATTCAAAATATTTAATAAACAATATTTCGAAAAATAAATCAAATTCTCTACCTTTTGCAGTATTTATTTACATTCGTTATGGAATATAATTGAAATATTAATAATAATTTTTGTCGGGTCCGACGAAGAGTGTTTTTTTTCGCTCAATATGAAACTCGTCTCATCGTATTTGATAAAACTTCCTTCTGTCGATTTACTATTATTTATTTAATTTGCATATCGTCGGCTTCCTGCTAAAACTAGGTAACGGCATATTTCACTATTTTGAGATAATGGTGCTATCTAGTGTTAAACATTATTTTCAAACGATTTGAAAGAGGCGTCTTAAGTGAAATTCCTACTCTAACCTGTCAAAAACTTACAGTTTCTTATTTTCACTAACGGTGAAGGACATAAATATAAAGAATTAAAAGTCATTAATGGTTTAGTGAGTTTTGGCATAGACAAGATCAATGAAATATTGAGAACCAAAATTCACTATCGGTAAAAATAAAAAGGTAAAATCACAGAATGACTGTGGTAGTGTGGTATACTGGTATAGAACTGTTAAACCCTTATACGGACCTTTTAAGTCTATGATTAAACCTCCCAATATGATTGTGATAAACTGATAATAATATTCTTATTATTATTACCTACCATTCTATTTTCAATTCTATCAGAATTCAGTTTGATTTAATGGTTTGCACCATAAATAAAAGATTGCACTTCCTGGTTTGCACTTAAATTTGTTAGGTACTTTTGTTAGAGTAATATTATTATTATTTTATATTATAAACTACTAATAATTATTTTCACTATTGAGTAATGATGTCATTATGTTTAAAGTCGTACATTAAAGTTATTAAAAGGTCTTGCAAATTATTTTTATAATTATTTTATACATAAGTTGCAATTTCTTTAAAGTTGTAAATCACTTACATAAATGTATTTGTTATTTTCTTTTTATATAATTTTGTATTTTGTATTTTTTCTAATTTATGAGTAATGTTATTATGACAATAGTTTTAAGATAAAACATATCTATTAAAAATTTATTTTATTTTTATTTATCATGATAAACACAACAATAATGATGTTAATAATAAAAAAAATCACACAAATAACTTGCAAATAACTTGATAATTGACAAAAGTACAATCTAATGATGATAATCTGACTATATCCAATAAGCAAAATATTTAATATTAAACCAATATAGATTTCTTCCAGCCAAAACAAATAGTAAAAATCATTTTCATATTCAGTAAAACTCATTAACGGTTAAAATATTTACATACAATACTTTACCAATAAAAAAAACAGTGTTATATTAAATATTTCGAAAAAAATCCAAAATATTTTAATGCAGTAATACAAGTAGATTTTATTAAAAAAAAAACTATGTAAATATCTTAAAAATTAAAGATTTTTTGGGGTTGAGACCAAAAGTGTACTTTTTTAAAAACTTCAAAGTCGTTTATTGAACAATTACTATTTTTCCGTTATCGAGTTTTGGTAGGAAGCCGACAATATTACGTTTCTTAGAATTTTGTAAAAAAGAAAATATGAATTATTATGATGTTTCTATCGACTATTTTCGTATTTATTATACGGACACGGTTCCTTTTCATTCCTCATCATTTCTTATCAATTTTGACAAAGGATAAACATTTTTACATTGATTGATCTCTTATTTAAGTAGCAGTATAAAAACTATTTTGAGTAATAGTGGTTGTAGTTACGACGTTACCGCCCAAATGTATAGTATTTGAGTTGAAACGTACCATTTTTATGAATTCGTTTTGAATTTATAATGGATAGCTGACTTTTTGTACCGTTAAGTAAGTTGTACGGCTACAAGTTTTGGTGATATAGGTAATAATAATAATAATAAACGTATTTTTAAATAAACGTTTTAACTTTGATTCACGATTTTAAACCCTATAAACATTGTGTTATAATTTAATATTTCAGATTCAGGATTACCTGGGTATATTAAAATATAGATATTTTGGTAGAAGAAATTTCTTATTTCTAATTCTAATATTATGAAAAATATACAATAAATTAGAAAAATAATGGCACTGTTAAAGTTTATTTTGGTTAAATAAATTAAGTTATAATTCAAACTTGGTTTTATCAACTACGAAAGCTAAAACACAAGTATACATTTAAATTTGATTTAGTTTTGAAGTTTTGTCTTACAAGATTTACTAATACAGGTATATCTTGTATGTATATGATTCACTCGCTTTAAATGAGAACATATTTACATTATTATAGTGTGAGAGGTAAATCGAAAAAGTTTCACGTCAAAAAGTTTTTTGCTAAAGAATTGGAATATATGAAAAGTAAATAAGAAGAAGTGTTTAATCCTTTTTGATTAGTTTTTATTTTAAAACCCTGCTGATAGATTTCACCATATTGTTTGTCGATTGGAATATCAAATAATAGCTTAGTATACCCAACTACTAGATTTAAAATAATTGATTTACCAGAAAAACAAATAATAATGTTGTAAATGATGTGGAACATAATACGTATATATATAAATATATATTGAAAAATAATCAACGAATAAATTAGATTAACCGTGTTTGATTTAATTTCATCGATTGCTGTCCGATAAAATAATATTTTAACATTAAATATATTATGTTTAACTAACTTTTAATATTCATTATTTGTATAAATATAAATATATTATTTTGTTATAATATATTATTATAATATTACTTTCGATATTCCAACAGCTCTATAAATTATTATTGTAGGTAACTACGAAGTAAAAATAAATATTACATGTTCTTTGCGAAGTAAATTTAATAAACATTTCAGACGCTATTATAATTATTGAGTTCAGTATATTTCAGAATGAGATGACCTAGTATAAGAACAGTGGTTTTATAAAAAAAAAAGCGTTTCTAAGTTTGGACGTATTTCATTTAATTTTTCGAGTGGTTTTCGTTTATGTTATAAGTACATTTTATTCTTTTATTTCAAACATTTATTTTGAACCTATATATTTCTACGCTTTTGGGACAACTAATAGAACGATGAAGCACGTGAACTATACAGATTATGTGGTTAAGAGTATAAGTCAAGTTGCTTTTGAATGTTGATTCTTGCTGTTCAAAATGTAGTATTTTGTCCTCAAAATCATCCATTTTTCTTTTTGAATCAATAATTTATATTCATTCATATAAATCATGACCTAATATAACCTGTTAACTATTAAGTTATTAAGGAGTATTTATTTACAAAAAATAAGTACAGTAGAATTTGCAACAGTAAAAGCAGTTTGTAAAGTAAAGATAAATCATAAGTAATAAATACAATTAGGTAAAGCTGTGCATTTTATATACATATAATATTATACTATTTTCTATCCCATCAAAAAAACATGAGTGTTTTAAATAATATATTATAATTTTTTTCGAATTTTATAAATAGTTGTTTTGACTTAATTTTCAATGTCATTTAATGAAAGGGAGTTTTATTTTAAATAATTATATTTGCTTTATTACCCAAATTAAATAAATAACAACTAGGTATCTGCTAACGTTAAGAATTAATTTATCCGATCAAAAATATCAATCCCTGGGAGAATTTCGCTCATAAAATAGAATAATATTTATTTGTACAAAATATAAACGCCATTTAATGTGTATAGTGTCGATTCATTATATTATTCGTGTAATTTGGATTTTTAGCTGACAAGGAAACAAATAACTACTTATTGGTTTTGGAACAATATGTTTTTCTATGTGAAAGGCAAATATTTTTTTAGTTGAAAGAGTGCTCAAAAACTTTCACACAATTTCTCTATTGATTGCTAATTGAATACTGGTGGCACTTAATTTGTTGAGAGGATGGATCTGGAATTTTCCAGTAGTTTTTGAGAAAATTTTAAAAACTATGAACTAACTGTGTAATGTAATACTATATGATATTTACGTCAGCCGACCGCTATGAATAAAATATAATATATTACAAAGGTAGCCTTATGTGACAAAAAACTACAAAAAAAACTCTTTTAATAATATAATATAATATAATGATTATAATATTAGGCACGTCGAATTGTAAAACATACTTTCTTGTATATTTCTATATAACAGGCACTCAATGACGTGTACGATGGTTATTATTGTATAAAGATCCGTATTTTACTTATTAAATTGTAATATACTGTTGATTAATTTTCTATGACAGTTTTTTTTTATTCGATACGCCGAAGGATCGATCTGGTAAAAATACGATGTACTGCGAGAAACAATACCCGAGGGTTCGAAAATATTTTAATTAAATTACGCGTGTGATGTTACTTTTTGTGACCTTGATGTAAATTGTTTGTGCACGATGATGTACAGCTGGCGTGGTGTAGGTAAAAAAAACTCGTGTAGTATTTTAATTTGTACATCGTGTGCACAGTTTAACAATAATATACTATAATATTATAATATACACTCTCCGGGAAGTAAAAAAAAAAACGGACCACGGGTACCGTGCGCCATTTAATGAAGCGTTCGGTTTGTTCTTAAAGCGACGAGTGTTTTTTTTTCTCTTCATAGATAAAATGTTAAGTTTATCGCGCTCATTCGACCGCATTATATATGTTGAACACAGGTACTTTTCATTTACTTTTCATTTCGAAATATACATATAATATTGTACGACGACTAATAAAATACAGAGATAAGGAGTTGCGTATACAGTGAAGTGTGCAAATAATACCATACCTACACGTGCAGTTATGGTATGTTCATTTTGACAGTATATAAAAAGCTGGTACAACTACTATACAACACAATATTCTTATACTGGTGAGGTTTTCATATAATTTTTTTTTTTAAATTCTTGCGCGTCCATAAACCTCCGTTTTAATGCCAAAACACTAAGCGTCTCTTACAGAGAGCTTCGCGTTGGATATGAGTTTTATTTATTTATTCGCATAAAATATATAACTGTCAGTACATATTGTGTGTGTATATATATTGTATGTATATATATTATAATATTTATGTAAGATGAAACACGCCACGAGCCATTTGCACTGCTATAAGCAAATAAACTGATCGCTCGGGGGTGAAAAATATAAAAGAACGATTGAGTCGGGATAACGAAAATCAAAACGTTTCCGATCATTTTTCAATTCATATTTCATTGAATTTTGATTTGTATCCGTTTGATTAGGTACTATTATAAAATATATAATAATCGAAATTGTTCTTATTAAAAATTCCCTAAACATAAGAACAAAAATCGGCCATGGTAGTCAGCTCGTTGCCTCATTGACTAAGTTTGTAGGGTATCAACTAAGTATCAACTATACAAGCCTTAATGTAAGTACGTACCTACTGAACGCCATCCATATACATCCTGCATGAAAATATTGATCTCAAAAAGTTTCAAACAAAATACGTGCGTTTGAACTTTACCATTCTTATTTGTATAATACATAATATAATATATGACGTAATATTATATACCTATACATTCACGATTAAATAATGGGAAAAAAATTCGGTTTGAAAAATTACACGTATTATGAATATCATCTATGATCATCAACTACAACAACAACAATATAAAGAACGGAGTGAATAAAAAAATGCATGTAACTACATCAATTTATTTCTATTCTAGTAAATTTACTTTTGATAAATGATTCAACGTTAATATGTTTAATGCATTATTGCCGCTTTGTCTGAATTATTATTTAAAACATATTTCAGGTCAACAATACAATTTTTTTGTTTACTTGTTTGGGAGACATATCGTGTCCCCGAACTCTAAACTTACTTGCCAACATTAATTCAAACTATATACCGGATCGTCCTCCTCGCTGTTTTGCTCCTTTTTTTCATCCTACACACAACTCCACCACCAACTGCGGACGTAAATCACCCTTTTGCATCGTACCATGCGTATCATGCGTTTAGCTAATGAGAACCCATCTTTTTTTAATTTATGACCCTGCGATGGGCTCTTGATATATTATTTATATAAAGTTTGTAATAAATCGTAATTGATTTTATCAACCAGCAAAATGAAATAATAATATATATTATGTACAGTGTGCGGTGTGCAACAAAACAATAGACTTTTAGACGGCGTGAACTGATGTATTTAGGTGGAATACATTTGTAATTATTTTGCTGATTAAATTAATCTAATTATTTAATTAAAAAAGTTCCCTTTAAGATAATAATTAAATCAGATTCTCTATCATTGTAATTTTTTTGGAAAGTTTCATAAAATATAAAATAATAATATGTTGCCAAGAAAACATTAAATAAGTAGGTATGCGTGAATGCATGATAAACAACCCAAAAACAATATCGATTTATTCGTTGAATAATAAATAGAAATAATATTTTTATAAGACCATATACTATAATAATAATAAACATACAAACAATGTATATACTATTTACAAATGAAGCATTAGGATATAACGTTCAAACAACAATATTAAGTACAATATAACTCTAGCAGTAAGAAGAAACTACATCATTGTATCATGTTTCATTACAAATAATAGTTCATAATGCGTGTACATAGTATACATGTATGTTTGTATAGTTAATATTATTTATGCGAAACATGGAAATTCATTGATCTTAAAAATGGAATGTTATATTTATTTCTATGATCAACTAATAACTATTATATGGCCACTGGATTCTGGAATATTTGTTTTTTTTTATGTGTATCAATTAAATAAGTACTTATTGTTTCCGTTCATGCAAAACATACAAAGTCATAAACATACAAAAATTGATTTTTTCGGTTTATTATTATATAGAATTCAGTTTAAAAATATTTACAATAATATGCTATACTCAACTAAGTATATTAAATATGTTCTATTTATATTTTTTGAGAAGGAGACTTCAGGCAGTTGAGGGCCGGATGGCCCCCCAAGCCAAATTATTTGTGTCACTGATTCTACATACAAAAGAGAAACATCGTTCTTGTAGTTATGTTACACAACATATTTGACAAGTCTGATTTCTGAACACGATGAACACGTATAGTGTATAAAATGATGTTTTGGAAAAAGTGGGCTATCAGGCAATGTGTACATTGTCCGGGAACTCTGTAGGTACTGTCCGATTATACGTTGTAAGTAAAGCTATACAGTCTAGGTCGGTAAAATATAAGTTACAGTGTTTTACTGTTTTTGATTTATTTAGTATTTATTTTTAGTCAGATATATTATGTAGGTACTACTTTTAATTGTTTTAAACATTTCTTGCTTCCATTTCAGTTAAATGTGAACAATGCGTAAACTTTTTCAGTGCTCTACATCACATATAACTGCACTGTACCACACAAATAGTAGGCAGGTACCAAAAACTCGCATGTTAAATATTGTGATATTGTAATTGTAGAATATATCTTAAATAATAAATAAAATTACAATATCTTAAAAGTTAAAACCACTTTACTAATCATTACATTGACGAGTACTAAAATATTATGTTAAAAATCCAATAAGAATATGTCATATACACTCTGTAAATTAATTAATTTTGCCAAGTAAATAATTTAAGGAAACCTATAACTTCCGTCTTCTAACAATAAATATCCTAAGCATAAAATATAATATTATTTTCTCAGTTCCCCTATTACATAGAACGTACAGCCGGTCACCTTGTGTTTTTCGTTTTCTATATCAGTAAAATATACCTATTGTATAATAATATGCTACATTAATATTACCTTTTCAATAGAGATGGTTAACTATACAAATATATTTAGAACCTCACAAAATCACCCGCCCACCTAAAAAAGTTAGTGCCAGCTGTGCCCCCAAAAATCATGTTCACAAAGGCATCGAAATTCTCTAAAAAATATCGTGCTTTGGAATAAAATAAATGAGGGGTTATAAATGTATGCCGTCATTAAAGAAAAACGAAAAATACTTAAAAGACACTAAAAATATTTTCAAAACATTTAGTTCCCAGTTTCTATATTATTATGTTCTTTATTGATATTACAAGTTTCGCCTCCGGTATAGCTATGTTATTCGTTGTAATATTAATAATATGTAGTACCTATGCACCTACCTACTGCGGCGATACAGCACAGAGCGGGTCTTCCCGTCGTCAACCATGGCCGGTCGTTTATTGCACAGTAGTGGACCGCTGCAATCGTATGGGGTTCGCGCGTGGCCAATATCCTCGTGTTTAATTCTCGGGGTTTTCCGTACGTGTATTCACACACACGCGCACACACCCTTGAACTTATCTAGTATATTCGTCGTTAACCCCGTACCCGATTGGTGGTCTTTTATATATACACATAGAGTCGCCGCTTGTTACGTGGTACGTTTAATACGATACATACATAATATAAACCCGAGTGGCTCGCACGTATGAGTCGTAAAATCCGGGAAAACTGTCTTATACACGGCACGTGTGTGTGCGAGCGCGCGGTATAGCCGTTACAAAGGGTACCGCGTTTATATGTAATATATAGAGTGGTCGTTGTTGGTTGCGGTTGTTGTGGTGAAACGCGCGTAAAAACGTGACGACGGGAATGTTATGCAGTGGCACCACATGCCCGCGCAGAACAACGTTTACTGCCGCCACTGCAGTGTCTCCCGCGGAAGGATGTCCGGCGATTCTCTACGAATCTGTCTTTTATTCTCCCAACGACCGCGATGGCGACACGGACCAATGACAATCTCGGAGACATGGGCCACTAGATGATTATAAATTCTAAATTCGTACCCTTACTTGATAAAAATATATTAGTCTGTGCCAGTCTGTTCGTGACCTAAAATCAAAATATTCCCACGTTGAGAAAGTATTTAAACGTTTTTTTTTAATAACACGGGAAACATAGGTATTTTATTTGTGTTTATATATGTAAATATTATATAATATGGCATTAGGTTACCTCCTATGCTGGGTTGCATAAAACATTTAATGAATCAATAGTGAGCTAATGGTCCCTTAAACAAGATTTAGTGGCCTACGATTGGTCCATTAAATTTTTAGTGAACCGTTAAATTGCATAAAATGTTTATGTAATCCAGTACTAATATGAGGATTTCTCGGAAGAGATGTTTTAAATAGACAGACAGACAGGGATAGGTATTTCAGTATTTGTTGCATACCAATGCTTTGATGCCATTCCAATGAACGTTTGAGGAAACCAATAAATTAAATCACTCACTTGTTGATCTCGCTACAATAATAATATTATGTATAATATTATTCAATATTTTCGCTCATCTATAAACCGAAATAAGTCACACAACTATCTGAAGTTGTTTTTTAAGAAATTGAACACAGTCACAGTCATTATAATTTTATGCATTGTTTTTTGTTATATTTTGGTGTCTCTAAATGGTGTCTCGTCAATATTAGTTGATAACTAATAACTTACTACTAACTGTTAATCATGGCAAAATGAGTGGGTGTCAAAACGTTTGACTTAAAAAGTGGTTTACCGACTTCATTTGCAGGTGGTTAATTAATCATGGTATTACATTTGTGTGAACTGTTGAGTCCAATAGTTGTACACTTTTAACAAAATTAAATTTTTATACTATTTTATTTCAATATATTATATTTCATAGAAACAATTTTTGAATTCGTGAGGATTTATGTATTTATTAAAAAACCATAGGATTATTATAAATTTATAATATTTTAATTTAAAACTTAATAAATGTATATTTATGTAAGGGAAAACTAAATGTTAGGAACGTTATAGTTGTAGTATATATTATACATTTAATGTGAATAATATAGAATGTATATTGTATGCTTCAATTAATATAATTAATATTTTTATACCAATTATATATTTTTCAGTATATTATATTACTAGCTGTATAACATTATAAACCGACTTAAATAAAATATAGTGGTATATCGGTGTATCCTGGTTGTAGTGTGCCTACAGTTCAAAATCAATTCGCATCGGACCTAATTCGACCGAACTGGGCAATCTGTTTGTGACTTGATATATTTTTCAACGTAAATTAATTGCTCTCTAAGCTTTTATGATTTTCCTGAAAATAATCTTTGAAATTTTCGCTAAAATTGGTAATGTAGTTTTTGGGTCTGTTAGCTACGAACTTTGCGTTTTGTTGTACACCACAACTTTTCGAGGAATATGTGAGCAAAAATTCGAAGTTTTAATTAAAATCAATAATTATATTATACTACCTATATAGATGAATATAATATAATACCTAGTAATATTTTTTTTGACAATTAATATTTTTTATTCTTATTTAACAATATATCTTTTATACGAATACTTTTACGTATATTACGTTGTATTATTTACTTCTTGGTATAAAATTGTTCACGCCGTACTATTTTATGCGACGAAATATTTTATTTTCAACCAAATGATATATAACTCTTGCCTCTTTTAAAGCGTGCTTATATTATTTTGCGACTAAATGGCGCCTAATCATTGCATATACACACCACGTCTGTCTGCGGTAATCGCGGAAAATCGGCCAATAGTTAATGAATGTGTTTTTGTTAGGTTAAATTATTTGGTTTGAAGCAAAGTTTCAGTTCTGAGTAATTTTCATCGTATAAGATTTTCCGAAAACCCGAGAGCAGAAAATTCCCAAAATAGCGTGACAAAAATGTCAATATGTCCCCATAATGTTATAACATAATAATATGGAATATTCAAGGCATTGCGTCGTTGTCACCTCAAAACAGCTTCGGAATGTTTGATCATATAATAATATTCAAAACGTTTCAAAACCGAAAACTTAATATTATTTATGATTACGGTTCGTAGCGATATTTTGATAACATTTTGCTGCGATCTCCGTAACGGGGGAGGTGGTGATTGGGTGATATCAGAAAAATACAGAGCATATTATTATGTGCCGTGATTTCGTGTCTGCGAACTCGTAATAAATCGTCACGTCGAAGGACACGTAAACATTTTTTTTTCTATCCGGCCATCCGGCGGAACCGAAAAATCGTTTCGTTGATTGTCGGTAAACGTGTAATAATATATATATGCGTCGCGGGATGCGAGGTCATTAAGCCCG
Source organism: Metopolophium dirhodum (assembly GCF_019925205.1). Taxonomy (NCBI): domain Eukaryota; kingdom Metazoa; phylum Arthropoda; class Insecta; order Hemiptera; family Aphididae; genus Metopolophium; species Metopolophium dirhodum. Next base: position 20,256,812 of record NC_083568.1, read on the forward strand.
ATTTAGACACACTCAGCACAATATGATCGTAATATACGTATAATATGTGTATATTATGTTACCGTAGTAAGTTTGCTGGTTGTCGCCGCACACTCGCCGGCCGCGAGGTCGTCATATCTCATCGCGCTAGATGGACGCTTGCCAAAAGGTTGTCATATTAACTCGGCGGGACACTTGTACAATATTATGATTATTATATTATCCGACAGCGGAACAGATGATGACGACGACGACGACGACGATACGACAAGCTCTATCTGTTTCTAAATTCGTACGATGGCACACCACCACATATAATATATATATATAGTACACCTATGCACTCCATTATGGTGTGTCCGGTCCGTTTGGTTTCCGCTCGTCGTACGCGGCCCCGAGATCTAAAATGTTCTATTTTCAGAGCACCGTGGATACAGATATACAATCATTATTATATTTTCATGCACTTGAAATTACTGACGTTTAAAAAATGTATATAAAAACGTATATCTTTATGTTTGATAAAACACAGTGCCTGTGCACTCGTTGGAATTAACAGGCGGAGGGTAGACCCAAGTGGCGGACAACGTATTACTATTTCCCCACCCACCCGCTCAGAACATTCAAGTAACACCTATTTTAGAAACGACTAAAAAAGAATGAGATGAATAAATAATTTAGTTGATATATTGTATATATTATTATGTATTAAGTAAACCCTTTTAATTTACCACTTATACCAGATACCGCCAGTACCCATCCTTAACTTTTGTTGGTGCAATTGCACCACCTTAAGTGGGTATTCTGCGCACTAAACCATACGTATCTCTTAAGAAAATGGTAAGTGGGTAGTCATAACAAAATTATATATTTATTAGATTTAATATTATGCGCTCCATACATTTATCAACCTTTGCTTATTTAAAATAAGAATACTTTTTTCTGTATGTATGTTGAAACACTAGTGGGTGTAGAGGATGGTATATGGTCGATTTTGCTCTATCTGTTGTAAAATAGTTCGAATATATAGGTATAGTTATAATATAAGTCTATATGGGCACCTGCATTGTACTAAGACAGATTAAATATTTATAAATTATAATATTATATAACTTCAACGGAGATTATCATTTAGTATTGTGATGCCTATTCAGGCGTGTAGTGTTGAAATAAAATGATTCATAGGTAGTAAACTTTGAATTTCCTCATATTAAATGGTTGTATTAGATTTTGGAAAAACATTATTATTTTTATTGATTATTATTTTCACTCATTAGTTATTTTTCCATTACTATCCACTATCACAGAATATAACAATCAGAATGGACACTGATAAAAATTTATACAGGCAGCATAGGACGAAGGCTTGAGTCAGTCACTGCAGGTCCGCAGTAGGGCCAGTTCATTTAACAGTTTGACCATTAATACACGAAAAATAAATATGGCATACTTTTATACGATAAAATGTACTATTTTAATTTAATTGCTTTAAAACAATAAGTTAACTCTTCACCGGACATCCGGACACAACTAATAGTTAATACTAGTATTGGAATAAAGTAGTATTAAAAATACTTTTAAAATACTAGTATAAAAATGCCCTTTGCGATTACTCACTAAGTATTTGAATACAAATACAAATATTTAATACAATATTATAAATACAATTTTTTTTTATTTTTAGGTACCTTAATTATGTTACTACTTACCATAGATTTTAAAAAAATTGAAATAAAATAACATGTCCGACTATGTGAATACATGTTCAGGTATTTCATTCATATTGATTCAATTAAATTACAAAAATAAATAAAAAGTGGTATTAACTATTAATATAGAATTATTTTTAAAAATTCCGATACGTTAATATAATAGAGATAACAATAAAACGTGGTATCATGGCAAATTCAGTGCTACCAAAAATGAAAACGTTAAGATTTCATATTTTCCCAGATCATGCCCCTACTGCGGACCTGCAGTGGTTGATTCTCTATTATCAGCCCGCCGCCGAGAAGTGTCCTACCCCTGCCACTATCCAGTAATCCTTATCGGCTAATTGTTTCCGAGAATCCCTGTCACGCCGAGTCGGGCAACCACCGCCGGAAGCAACTCTCACACGCGCATGCAATTGTCAATCAACGTGAAAAATGACATTTATTCTTGTTTGCATAACTATAAAAACTACTAAAAGTGGTAGTAAATTAAATATACTGATGTTCGATTGTAATTTCAAAAAAAATGTTTGGATTTATATAAGCTTCTAGAATATACTCTTTAGGAATCACTTGATTTAAAATCAGATGTGCCAAAAATAAATACAAAAGTAATGCAATTATTTCTTGAGATTTTTGAAAAAAAAAACCTTGATTTTAAGGTCCTTTAAAATTGAAAATTGAAAATCGAGTTCCTGAGAAGCCCATACCAGTGGAAGTTATACATGCTGTTCAAGGGGGGGGGGGCGAAAATAAAACCAACCCTCTCCCCTTATAGCATTTTTATATATTATATAGTATATACATATAATATAAAATATACACAAGGATTATAGGTATAAAATATAAAAATGTATTATAATGTTTATATATTAATAATATTAAGTTATTAACACACTTTAACATTAATGTTTTTTAAAAAAAAGATATAAATGTATTGCATATTTTTAATGAAAATACTTATAAAGGAATATTATGAAAAGCATAAGCAAAGAAAATTAAGTAGGTATTTATTTTTCCATAATATAAACAAATAATATTTTTAATTTTAGTAGAGTAAAGTAAACAAGAAAAGTAAATTTTTTAATCATTTGTACTGTATACCACTATACATTTAGTAAATATTAAACTAAATATAATAATATAATATACTAATATACCTTGAAATTTGATTTTTTTTTTAAATGTTTATTGAGCAATATACCTAATACTCAAATGTCAAAGCGTAGAAAAGCTTTGTTCTACAGTTCTACTGAAAACTATGTTAAAATATTATCCGTGGTTAAAATAAAGAAATATTTTGCAATTAAATCAAAAAATTCAAAAATTTGCCTATAGGTGTGGTTGGGTCAGCGAATACGAAATTTTAAAAAAAAATCAAATCCCAAGGGAGGGGTAGTCCACTTTTCGCCCCCCCCCCTTCCTTATAACCGCCACTTGCCCATACATAAAATTAAAATTAAAATCGGATATTCCGAAATATGTGTATTTTACCACCACTTATTGGTCTAAAACGTATGAAAAATACGTGTACAGCGATCCCCTTAACTTTTTCGTTAATACATATTTTATGTGCAGTGAAATAACTGTAAATGTTTTTTTTTTTTAGTCATTATACCATATTAGAATAACCCGACTTGAGGTTATCCTGTCAACTGTGAACTCAGACCTGAAGTCCCATTGTGCACAACCTTCCACCAAATTCCTTTTTAGATTAGGTTCATAATATTGCTTCGAAACGTCCGTTTGTTTGGTTCATTGCCTGCAGCAATTCTCAGTGTTTATTTTATTTCTGTGTATATAACATTGTGTATCTTATATTATAACCTGTGGTTCCAGATAGATTTCTCTGTGACTGATTATCTCGGGTGACATCACTGCTAATCCATACTGACACAATGATAATTCTAAATTGATATAAGGGTAACACAATTTACCGACTAACATCAGATAGAATTATTCTATTTCCAGTAGTTTTATTTTATTTATTTTTTCTCTTATGATCTGTTATTACTAATAATATTATTACCTCTATTTTCCTTCAATTTTTAATATTATGTAATGCATAAATATTGTAAAATGTTTTGTAACGTCCAATGGCCACAGATGGCGCGGATAGTATGTTAATAAAAAAAACATATTTATCTTGGCTAAAAAATATATTTTAAAAGGTTTTTAATCTAATAGTTGATACCATATTATTGTTATATGTATTTCTATTGACTATATTGAGAGATAATCCCGTTCAATCATTGAAACGACGTGTATAAAGAGTGTGAAATACACATATACCTACAGACTATATTATTGTGTATTTGTATTTTGCATTATTACTGTTGTAAAGTTTACAGTGTAAGTACCATACACCGGTTACTGCTGATGTGACATAATATTGTCATCGTTTATGGATGTCTCAAAATATTATACGTAATATTGATAATAGAAGTTATAGTAAAAATAATAAAATAAAAGCAATATTAATAATAATAAATAATGAGAACAGTCCGAGAATGATATAAACAACATGGTAATACTATAGATTTGGTTCAAATCTGCGCAACACGTCACTTTTTTACCAATGTTTTCATATTATTAATATACGCTACGCTAAGTCCTACTAAATAATCTGACCGTCAAAAAGTTCCGATCATATCTTGTTGGTATATCATGAGTCCGGGTCTGTTAAGTACACACGTCTTTTTGCGCTCCTGCTGTTTTGTACAGCCCAAAGTCGATAATCGATATGCAGTATGCCTTACAATAGTATGTTCGATATGTGTGTACTGGAAACTGGAAAGGGTTCTTAAACAAGATGGTATTAATTTAAATTTATCAACGTCTGTTTCCCCACGATCGTGTTTTTCTCATCTAATGATAAAATTATACTGCTGTAATCCGTGAGAAACAGTCCCTAGTTGAAAACATAAACAACTCTCCCCGTTATCGACTGAAGCATATTATATTAAAACACATAATCAGCTTTTATATATTGAAAAATGTTGATATTATTTTATTGTATTTAAAAAGTAACACAGACATTAAACATTTTTTATTAATGTTTATTAATATTTTATTATTCATTTTATTTAAAAATTACAATAATAATATCCTATTCACCACGTCAAACACGTCAGTTATTTGTGATAATATTAAAAAAAAAGTCGTCGATATAGGAAACGTTTCAAGTTTCATAAGCGGGAAGCTGATAAATTAAAGTTATCCGACCTTATCTTCTAAGACCGTGCAGCCAGCCAACCAACACATGTATATGGTATATTATCAAATTATTCTATTAATACTTCTATACTTACGAATTTAAAAGCATCATTAGTCCATTAGTTGCACGACTAACGTCCATTTTAGATAAATGTCTACACTCAACCATGTCAAACCCCTAAATCCTAATTATTACAACTATTTACATCCCAGACAACAATTTGTAATGATAATATTATAATAGTATTATAATAACGTTATACTAATATTATTCGTTATTAAAATGTTATCAAACAAAAAATTGCTGTCTGTGATATAATGTGTAAATATATCATTTTTAATTTATCGCTGTACATACACCTATAATTTATTTGTACATAGTATTGGTATAACTTTGTAAAAACTGTCGAGCTTATAATATTATGTTTAGCGATAACGGCTCTTTATAATTAAAATAATAATAATAATAATGACAAGATAGTATGTCAAGATTATTAATAATTATAATAATAATAAGTGACATCAAAGACAACCTCCAAGAAGCATAAAGCCTCGATCCAGCCAACATCAAATCTATCTTTAAATTCCTAAAATTATCGATATTGTACAATATTTAAATATTTACAATTTAATACAATACACATTTATTGTTATGAATTTCTTTTATATTCTACCGTCCAGCTCCTCTTTTCTTTTATTCATACTATAACATAATCATGTCTTAATATCATTATATACCTTGATAGATAAGGCACACATTACTTTAGTTTACTAAAAAATATTATAATATCTTTTACAGTACAACGTATTACAGATTAAATATAATATATAGTTTACAAAGAAATTTAAGAAATGAATAAACTCATTATAAATTCACATAACTGTTTTAAATTATACGAACGTTCCTAAAATTGTAATACAGACACCGTAAATCAAATCGTTAATCTGATGAAGCAATAATACAATTATTTAAATTTTATTCTATGTACGTTAAATTTAACGTGATTTGTATACGCCACCTTTTGATTAAAAACGAATTAGCTTGTAATTACTATATTATACTTTTCGTTGAAACATTTAATATATCATATATTTTTATTAAAACAAGTTGTCATAGTTACTTTATTTATGGTTAGTTGGTTCTACTTATTGATTTCCAATTGTATCGCGTGTTTTTTTTTAAACAACCAGTTACTTATTGTTTAATGTTTACAAGCAAACGGAAATAACTATCCAGTCACCATTAAATTGGGATAGCTTACAGTTATTGATAATCATTAAATAGCTATAATTTACTAGTAAAGCTTTTATACACGAGGATTTCCAAATATTTAAATATAGATGGGTCTGCGGGAAAGGTACTTAAATACGTCAATCACGTAGAATATATTTCTATATCACGACCCTGACGTAGAAAGGTAGTCTATTATATTTATCACTTATAAATGTGATGCATGAACCTTGAAAACAACAATCCCAGTAATCCAAATAGTTTTGTTTATTAACTCGGCCTTTTGTTATGCCTATTAACAGCTAAAAACAAGTCAAAATATTTTATGGTGTATAGAAAATGATAATTTAAACATTTAGTGAATTTCATGAATCTACGGTAGTTTTTTCAATAGTTACATCGAAAACCAAAATCGATTTTGTCGAAAACTGACTAGATTTACTTTCGCATCCAACAAGATACTGAAGTTACATATCGAAGCATTATTTCGACCACTTATCGTGCACACAGACATACACAAAAAAAATCACACCTAATTGTAAAATCAATACATTCATCGCTCCATTCAGAATCTATAATACTTTAATAAATACTATAATCTTTTGTTTTATGAAATTAATTAGTATCTAGGAATAATTTTTGTGCGCCTGGTACCTATCACAGATGTGAAAATGTTTCATATCTGTGTCTGGTACCTAAAATTTGTTGTATGGGTCAGTGGCGTATTTAGGTTTTTGTCTTGGGGGGATATGATTTTATCTAGTGCCCCGCCTTTAAAGTTAGAGGCCTTATGTTAGGACTATGAAAACTTTTGCATATTATATACAGCCGATGGGGGGATTGATCCCTTTGATTCGCCACTGGTATGGGTTCTGTTTAGAAAACTATAAGTCACCTAAAAGCATTTTGAGTTTGTTTGAGTAGGTCGAATATTACATTATTACATTGAAGTTAACTAATTCTTTTGTTCTTAATGTTTGATTAGAAATAGGAATCAATTAGTTGTTTTAGTAGTTATATTAATACTGTATTTATAATATATATATATGAAGTATTTGCTAGTGTTCAATCTGGTATGAGTGAAATACAAAAATGGCTATGTCAAAACAATTTATTCCTAAACTTAGAAAAAACCTACATATTACCACACTTTATAGTTAATTCGAATCAACCAAATAAAACAAATCTATGTATACATGAGGATGACTGTTTAAATCAAAATATATGTACATGCCAAACCTTTGTAAAAATAGTTAAAAACTGTGAATATTTAGGTATGGAAATGTGTCATAATCTTAAATGGAATGACCACATAAAATGTTTAACAAATAAATTAAGAAAACTTATGTATGCATTTAAAAATTTAACAGATATCTTAGAACTTAAGACAATTAGAGTGGTGTATCAAGCATTAATATAATCCATAATTAATTATGGTATTTCCATATGGGGAAGTACGTATGATACAACTATATAAATCCATTAAAAAAAATACAAAACAAAATACTAAAAATTATCTTAAAAAAAGACTCAAGATACCACACAAAATATTTATACAATGACATGAATTTACATAATTAAAAATAACCTTACTTTTAAAACTGAACACGGACATAATACTAGACAAATATCTAATATCGAAGTACCAACTATGTACAAAAATTAACACAATCCACATACTTATATATTGGTCCAAAAATTTACAATATACTACCATTAGAAATTAAACACAGCAACTCTTTTAGGAATCTTGAAAAAAAAATACACTTTGGCTATTACAAAAACAAAATATAGACCGACTCATAATAAACGTATAGGATTAGTGCATTAGTTATCATATAAGTTGTACGACTTTAGTAATTGTTAATTTTAGTTTTATATTACCATATTATATTGCATTATTTAACTACACAATTTTTTTACATAATGCTATATTATAATATAATATTTTATAAATAAATAAAATAAAATATATATTTACTTATATTATTAATATTATAGTTAGGTATGTGAGAAATGTATATTACAAATTGTAATTATTTAATTTATAAGAACTATTTAATGTATTTATATTTCAAATTGTGAACTCATGGGACCCCACACGAACATGTTGAGTGGGGCCCATTATCTTCTTGAATAATAAATTAAAATTTTAAAAATAAAATATATATATTGGTTCGTCCAAGGAATATTTGCTAATTTAAAACAAGAAATGGGAATAATGGAGTTTACATTTACTTTAAATGGTAAATATTAAATATCCGTAATTCACTTTCAGAGCCGTAGTTGCCATTTATTTGTGCGTGTGGGTGTGTATCTGCATGTATAATGAGTGGATAAATTGTAGGTGTATATTAAAACAGGTAAACACTAATAAAATCCTATGTAGATCAAACGGATTGGAAAAAAAACTCTTTTTATATTAACATATTTTATTTAAAATATCTACAACTGGTTTGATTGATAATGTACGATGTATATATATCGACTAAACGACATAAAATTCCCAGCTAAACTTTACCGTGCTTACAATAATATTATATTATGTACATAGAAATAGCCGTGGTAAAATGACGGATCCGGAAAGTTTATTGAGTAGTGGTACAATTTAGATTTTGAACGGATCAATGAATGTATTGGTTTTACAATAATGTGTTTTTTTTTTTATATATTTTTTTTGTTTCTGTCATAAATTTTAGGGGCAGTTAAGCAGTTAGTTCGATTTTCAACTTCAGTATCTTGTTCGATGGGAAAGTGAATCTAAATGGTTTTACCTCCTACCGACCTTAAGGAGTCGCCTCCCAAAAGCCGATAGGAGTGGCCTACGTCGAACACATTCAGCTGTTGGAGCTTCCTGCTGGTCACTGACAATATCGGCTGTTGTTTCTCCGGTATCCAAAGTCTTGTAATCCCACTTTTCTTCGATCACGTCAACATTGATTCGCCGTGGAAAATGCACTGACAGGACAGGTTTGGCTGTTATAGATCCGGTACGTTTTCAATGCTCAAAAAAAAGTTAAGAATGAAAATAAGTATAATAATTATACAATATTATGTATAACAATTATTGTCGTTATTTTGACGTGAAAACCTTACTTATAAATTAATTTAATATTTGAACTACAAATGCATTACTTACTGCCGAGTACCTATCCCGCGTAAATAGAAATCTCGTCTTAGCTACGGCCATGGTATGTGGTCTAGGGTTGCGGGGGGGGGGGGGGGGGGGGTGTATACAACATCTGTCTCGGTTTGAAGTTTGTCTCCCATTCGTATTTCTGTTTGATGCTACAGATGCAGTAAGTTATCGCGTTATAGTTATATAGAGTTTCTATACTGCAGACAACAACTACATACATTCGTTTGTTCTAAATTGTGTTTGTGCTCACGCGTACACCGCGTAAACTATATGCGCGTTTTGCGTTAATAAAACCGGGAATGAATGGAATATACAAGTATATTATAGAAAATGGTTTAATATAAAAGTTTTTACGAGTGGTACATATTCGTGAGTCGTTTTGACTTTTGACGTCGAGTCCGACTGCCAAACCTAAACAGCAATAATTATGCACCGGGATACTGTTAATATAGAAATTATAAATCATTCACATAAAAAGATACGTACCTAATATTGTATTATAGACGTACACCATTTGTTTATACTTAGGCTATTATATCTTTTGAAACGAGTTTGTTCCTGTGCGAATTTATATAGATATATTTAACTTTTCGCAGATTAAACGACGAGCTCAACTGAAGTAGTAGGTACCCCCATATAGTGACGCTACTGCAATCGTAACCGTGGTATACTTTTTCAATAAAATATGAATACTATATTATAATATTATTATACAGAGACTTATCAATTATTATAAAACTAGTGGGAATAACATATTAAAATGTTCCTTAATTTTCAATGGTTTGTCGTCACAAATTTCAGACAAACCATCGACCCCTTGTGTATACACGACCTTTACCGTGCCGATACAGTGACACCAATCCCCTGCCGCACGTTTATACCGTAGGACGGTTCAGATGATAACGTTGTTAAATGTTTTGGCGATCAAATACAAGTGGCCGGTGCTTGGCAGTTGGTAATTTGTTACGGACGACGACGCTGTCGTCGAAGCTATATCGGACGTGCGGCAAAGCCCTCGTGTATAGTGTTGGTGGTGTACACATTTGGACGCGATATTATTATCCTAATTGCGGTTTTCGTCAAAATTGCAAGTTTATTATAAAGTGACAGTGTTCTCTATATATAATGAAATGACCACCGCGGTAGTGCCTCGCGGTCCCAAACGTAGGCCAACATAAAATATAAACTTTAGAAATATTGTAGTTAACGGCAACCTCTTTCCATTATATACTCGTCGAGAAGACGTGTAGAGGTGGCGCTAAATTCACCGCCAATGAGATAGAAAAACACCGGAGCACTTGATAATAGAGACGGAGAGAAAGATAGAGATACAGAGATATATAGAGAGAGACAGAGCGAGAGAGAGAGAGAGAGAGAGAGAGATAGAGAGATAGAGAGAGAACACAAAAGCTTGAAGAGTGACGCGACGTGATGAGAGGTGGAGAAAAAGTGAAAGAGATGAGGAGAGAGAAAGAAGAGTTGGTAATGAACAAAACACCTGCGGGTTATTAACATCGCTAGATAACAGACGAGAATAAGGGTCTCTTTAAGGCGTATGAAAGAGGAAAAAATCCAAATGGGCCTTTTTGTTGTTTTTTTTTTTTCACTCGACTTCATCATCCACTGCAGTGCATCTCTTGTACGCATTTTATAAGCGTAATTGTTCAATTGTGTTATAATTATGTGGAGGGATTAACCGTAAAACCACCTGTTATGAGTTAGGCAACTTTTTATTAATTTGCTCCCCTACCCGTATCTATATTATGACATACATATAAGGACGTAAGTTTATAAATTACTCGGACCACTTACGCGGTCCCACGCACCGCAAATAGGATATTTCGAATGAGCTTACACATTGTTAAAAAATTGGTTTATACACTATATAAGTACGTTTTATTGTTACCGTTTGGTTACACTATATACCATTCTCCACGGTCTGTTCGTTAGTTCAAAAAAATACATTGATTAACACTATTCAACTTACTAATACGTACTTAGCGTAGTTACTAGTTGGGTACGTTAAAAATAAAGCTTTTTTCGGATATTTAATTTTTAAGACTTTTAATTCAAAGAATCTAATTTTTTTTAAATTTCTATTTGACTTTCTTGCAACGGACAAAGACAAACCATACGTTTTATATCTTTTAAAAATGTACTTTCAAACTTTATGAAGCATTTCCTGAAATCTTTTTCAAAAAAAGTTAAAACCACAAATAACAGTAGGTATTCATCACATAAAAATGAATTAGAACACTGTAATACGCACTATGATCTGCTCAAAATTTTATAATCAATTATTTATTTTTTACTAAAAGTCTTCATATTATCTATTATGCTTTTGTTTGTACATAGTATATTTATTAGGTACATATAATGTATTCAAATACAATATTACAATCATTCAACAAATATATATTTATAATTACAAATTATATAGAAACTAATGATAAGAAATTATTAAAATTAATATTTGTTTATTTTTTTTTTATTATGAAATTACGGGTAACGTGTGGATCTTATATTATTAACTATTATTTTCTAAATCAAAGTAAAGCAATACTATAAAACATTTTCAAGTTAAAAAATACTCAAGGTTATAAGTTCTTGGTATACAAAAAACTGAATTAACCTATGAGTATGTTTTGTTTTCTCTGTATAGGGTCGTTTAGAAAATACAGACATCAGATTTGCGTCGAAATTTCATAATTACACGAACAACATAGATATTATTCTGTTATTTTAAGTTAATATTTAATCAGACATATAAATAATAGGTACAGCTATGAATGTTATAACTGAATGGATACATAATATATTTAAAAAATGGATGAGAAAATTCGTATTTAATGTATATATATATTATTTTAAAAACTTGTTTTACATTCTAAAGAATTTCATAACCACGATTGATGTATATATTATTACTATATTATGTGTTCTAAAAGTCCACTTTCTTGTACATTTGAATTACCTTTGTTGGCTTATATATATATATATATATATATATATTATGTATATGTATAAGTGTATAACATATTTAAATTAGTTTTTCTTGTAAATCTGTTCGAGAACAAAAAAAGTTTTCTTGAAATAAAGTGTATAAAATGTAACTGGTAAAGTATAATTGAAACAAATTAACTTTAAAATAATTTATTAATGCTATATACATTAAATTTAGTATATATATACGTATTTCTCATAACGTGTAAAACAACGAAGGTAGAACCGATTTCTCAACAGGATCAAATTTTATAGCTGGTAGTTTGCCATTATTGTTGCCGTATTTTCTGTTTTTGGCTTCCAGTTTGAAAACTTTTGTCCATAATTTGTATTTAACCATTATTTGTTGCATGGAAAAAGTTTCAGCTCTAAACATTTGTTCATCTCTACAAACTGTTTACCTACAACGTTGTGTTCATTCATATTATCTATTTAACACGAACTATATATATATATATGTATGTAGTATGTATACACAATAAAATATATTATTATTTGTACAGTGTGAAAAAAGTATAATATTGTCAAACGAATACCCTATATTACCTATAATTTCTTTCTAAAGTGGTGTAGATTCTTACAAACTTATGATGGGATTTTGTATTGTTAAGTTGTTGGTTTGATATATTTTTATAAAACAGCAGTGTTTACAGCATGTACTATAGTGAAATTTACTAAAAAAGTACCATGGTATTTCTGCGATATGTAACATGAGGGTGTAGTATTACTGTATATATTTGTATTGACATTTTTTTAAACTACAGACTCGAGGAGTCTAGGAAAAAAAATTGCAGTACCTTCCATTTTTCTATCTTATTATGGAAATATAAAAATAGTACGTAGCTATTGCATGAATATCCATAATAGATTTTTAGTGAACGTATTTCCAAAGTCGTCCAAAGTAATTATTTGCAGAAATTAGATTTCAATAATAAACTAGTTAAAAAATTAGTTGGGCCATGCATGGTGAGACTTAATTTTATTTATTTTAGTATTGAGACCTGTTACATATTGTATATGTTTAAAAAATGTATTTTAGTATAGTACTAGACACTAGTAGAGTACATATTATGGTTATTGTCATAAAAGTTTGGGGACCATTATGATCAATGATACCATACTTGATATAATAAATATTTTATTTTTATTAAAACTTATTTTAACAAAAACATAATATGCTTATATGATTTATAATTTATAATTTATAATTTTTATTATTCAATTAAAGGATAGTTATTCGAAAAATAACATGTATAGCACATAATAATACCTAAATTGTTACTTTATAGTGATTTTATTTAATTATTTTTTATTCGTGACGTAAGTGTACAAAAAATAATAATTACAATGAGAAATAGGTATTATTAAAAAATCAAATATCCTGTTTTCACAAAAGTCTGATGTCCGTAAATACTGAATTGTAAGTGTTCACTTAATAGGAAGTAGCATAGACTTATAGGGGAATCTACCGGGGCACTCTCCGTATTTGCACCTACATTAATTAAGTATACAGATTATAATTGAAGTGACTTATATTAATTATTATGAGTGTGGGGATGCAAAGAGTCAATTCTTATGTTTGAGTGAGACTTAGTGTAAATGTAATATTATACGCAGTTGGTATGTTTGTGTTATAACTTATAATAAATAATGGACTAGCCAAGAGATATTTTTTATAATGTATAATTTTAAAACTACGACGAGCGAACATATTAGATCAAAACCTCTACGATACCAATAATTTACCATCATGTAATAATAATTGCAAGAGCACTAGGTAATTTAAAAAATAATAATAATTATATTAAAAGTTAGATATATTTATAAAATATATAAAGTATGATTTTTTCAAAACAATACCTAGGTAGTATTAAATTTTTTAACAAGTCTGTGTTTATTATTACCTCTCCAAAAGTTGACATCTAAAGACCAGTGTAAGATGATAGTTATTTCTATTTTTTTTTTACATATGCATGGAAGATAAATATCGTCAATGCGTGATAAATGTTATACCTGTAAGGGCCGTTCTTACAATGTCCGGTAAAGTGTCGGTTGACGCTAACCGACTGATAACAGATTTTATCACTGGCAGAATTCGGCCGGTTAAGTGTCGATTAACTTTAACCAGACTTTGTAAGAACGGCCCTAAGTTAGTCAAATCATTATACTTAACATTGCAACTATATTATAATTTATTAAACATTTACATCATTAAAAAAATAAACATCGTTAGAAATTCATATTCTTATATTTTTTATGGACATAAAATTACTAAAATAAAACTGCTGTCTTTGCAATTCATTATTAAATATATAATTTAAATGTATCCTTTGTAAAATATAAAATAAAAATAAAAATCTGGACGTATTTTGCTACCTATCGATTAACTGAAAAAGGAAACTCAAGGTACAAACAATACTCTATATAAATTACCTTCATCCAAAAAAATACCTTAAATATTTTTTTTATTGTTTTTATCAAAGATTTTCAAATAAACAATAACCGAGTTATCGGAATAATGATATTGAACAAAGTTCAAAGAAGAACAAATAATATGAAACCGATATTGTAGTATAGTAATATGCTGTTTATGAACAAGTATCGTGGTAAATAACAAGTGCATCATACTCACCCTTCAACTCCTATCTCCTATACCTAACTATACAATAATCATCACTGAGTAGATTACAGTAATGGATGTTTTAAATTTGAATTTAATGCACACGAATAATTCTGAGGGAAAGCTCTGTCAGTCTATATATTAATTCTAAGGATATTCTATCATATGCTTATATCGATAAAGTAATTCCTTTTTCTATTAATAATATGGAAGATTGAAATTTACGAGGAACCAAGTATTAAATGTTTAGCGTTAATTATCGGAAGAAAAAATTGAACTAAAAATAGGTATGTGATTTCATGAATTTTAAATGCTTATGAAAAATCCATATTTTTTAGTGTCACAAAAAATACTAATGAAATATCTTGTAATAAAATATCAAGCTTTTTAACCTTGCATTACATTTTTATTGTAATTTATGGAAAAGTAAACGACATTGGATAATGGAGGGGGGAGTTAGTAGTTTGGCCAACTCTGAAAATTGATCTGGGACAACTTGTTTTTTTGTCTTGTTGGAGCCATCATAAGACTATTAAAATATTTTAAAATTTTTTATTATATAATTAAATAACAAATTCAACTTGTAACACTTGAAAAAATACTCATTACCATTAGTTAGGTATAAAAAAAAGGTGGACAAGTGGATACCGGTCTGCTATACAGTAGGTGTCTAAGTGGGTCACTAAAATGCAGGGGACGTGATCGACTGGTCGATCTTTTGAGTAATATTGGGCGATCGTATTAAAAATTAATTATACCATTATCTGTTGATCACGTGCGCAATCATAATGTTTAAGACTTAACCACACTGTTATACTTTATATATATAGTAAAGTAATTATTAGCGAAAAACAAGACATACAATTATGGTATGGAGAAAAAATAAAATAATATTATCATGCAACATGTAGTATACGTATATGCCTAAACAAATGGTGGTCGATTACCAAGTATTTAAACATTTTGATGCAACCCAATTGTTAAAAAATGTTGGCGACTCCTGCTATAATAATACATGCGTTAAATTAGAAAGATTTTGGTAAATTTTGTCAACATATGAACTTCAAATGCATATAAAAAAAAATCGTACTGATGTATCTCCGATATTTTTTATTTGCTATATGAAAAATTTATGAGGAACTTTTTATTAAATTTTTAAACTTTTTGTGCCAAGCAAAACAATTTTTACCGACATTTATAGAAAAAGAAAAAAATTTTAAGTATCCATAAATAGTTTAAAAAGAATTGAAATATCTTAAAAATCTTATCTTATATGGGAAATTATCATATAAACATTTGGCCAAAGTATCTATAGTATCTAAGCTCTTTCGTTTTTTAATTACTAAATAAGAAACAAAATTTGCCTATTGGTGAAGCAGATCAACAAAACGTGCTCTGGTGGAAAACAATTTGTACCTTCCGATTCGGGATGTATAGAAATATATCTATATTGGTTATTTTACGTTTATAATAAATTAATTCTGTTATCGAAACTTTAAACGCTTTTATGGCGAACTGTATACGTTGGTAAGTACAATTTCTACTAATATTATCAAATAGATTCAAATACACTTCACTTAAAACCAAATGTATGCGAAATGTCGGGAAAATACATACAATCTCCCGACTCGAGCCCCAAATCGGCGTAGGGGGGGGGGGGGGCACCTAACCATCAGTACGATAGGCGTCGACAGCGCTCCCAGTGTAAATCTGTCTTCCCAATAGCTAGTTTTCCGTAAAAATTCCCGATTTTTCTTAATTTTTATTTTGTCCGATAGCCAATAGCCAGTCCGACTAGGGAATACTTGTACATAATAAATTAATTTCTATAGAAGGCATCAGGACGATTCCGTTTGGTTGGCTGGTACCTATACTAACAATGAAATTTATAATCCCCCTCCCATCAACTTTTAATCAACAACACTATCACAATTTTTTCAAATCAATTGGCCTTTATGTATAATTTATCAGTTTTTCATAAGTGGCCAACTAAAAAATGTATAAAACAAATTATTATGGGGCCGTGGGGGAGTATTATGACCACCCTACCATCCCCCACACTAATCAACCTATAGAGTTATTCTTATCAACCATATGTGGAATCACTTTACCGTTAGTATTGTATATTAAAATATCAGCTTAGTATATTTTTTTATTGAGGATTCAAAATTGACCTAAGATATTTTTACGCTCTTCTGGAAACATTTTACTGTTGGTAAAAAAAAATTTCTAGAATATTTTTAACGGGGAAAGGGGGCATGATAATTGGCCTTGCTTCTTATTAATCCCAAAATCATTATTTTCTACACATTTTAAAGCAGAATTCATATTTACTGAGGTCAGGTAAGAATATTATTACCAGGTGGTAAGAATCGGCCGTTACCGTGGCTGTAATTCAAAACAAAGGTTTTCGACCACACGCTCGATGATTAGCGATAAAACAAACTATTTTTGCTTCGTTGTTCACGAGTGCGCGTAGAGTTTTGTTGTACAGTGACCAGTGTGATAGAATTAGAGAAACGCAGTGTAGTCGACGACGTCATTTTTTTTACTAGGTTCCGTGGTAATAGTAACGATCGATTCTCAATCAAACCATTGGCGCGTCGCCGAAGCCGCGAATGCGAATATTATTAATGGCCGTGTGTTGCACGACGAAATTCCATCGCTACGAGTTTATTACGTACTATCATTATTATTAATTAAATAATCATCAATGGCATTATACTATTTGCGATCCTCATTATTTCTGGTCCGATGAAACGCGTCGCACGTTTCCCGAGGATTTTGAACTGCGAGGGCGGCGCGCAGCCCGTTAATATTGTAAGACGCACATCACGTCACCTATATGTTATTCACAAGTCCCTCGTAGATATAGACAGGTTATTCATATTATTATTCTAACGCTTCTACTATCGTTATATTATATCCCTGACATTATTTAGTTTATTGCATTATAGGTAATATTTACATATTATAATAATGTACTGCACTGTAGTATATTTGGATACATTTTTTTTTTTAATTTTGGCGATCAAAATAAAGTCATAGAAAATAATATTAATATGTTATGCTTTTTCAGTCGATTTTTATATGGAATATTTTAACAAATTATAATTGGCTCCTCGTAAGAATTCGTGTAGATAATTAATTACGTTTACGGTTATTAGTCATACACTCATACGTGAAATAATTAGTACTTACTTATTTTATATATCGTTTTGAAGTTGAAATACTAAATAGTATGGAGTGATTCTATACTATTTTCACAAAAAAATGAGCTTAACATTTATTTATCTAGATACATTAGTTGGTAAGGTTAGCATCTAAAAATAAAAATATATTTGTTCGAGACGTATGTTTAAAATGATTTATTAAATCTGGCATGAAAATATGATTACTATGCAGGATTTGTCGTTCATTGAATACTAGATGAATTTTTGGCTTCAAATTTCCACCGGACAAGTTGAATATTCATCATAAAAATACCTAATATATTATTTAAGTATCAACTAACTATATATTATTTTCACAATATTATACAATTTGATAATTTAAGGGCACAATAACTAATAAGTATACGTATGTAAAACATACGGGCACATTGTAACTGTGCAATTAAGCGTGACATAGGTACCTACACACTTTTAAAAATAAACTTCAGCCATACAGTGGCGGATCCAGGGCTTAATTTTGGGATGGGAATGGGGGGATAAAAGTACAAAAAGTTCCAAAATTGGCTACAAAATTGGCTAAAAACAGTGTAAAACAAAGGAAAACTACGGCGATTGGGGGGGGCCCTTTGCCCTCCCCCTGGATCCGTCACTACTGAGCCATAAATTATCTCATAATATCATATTATGAAATATGAGTAATATATAGTTACAAAAATATTAAACGCTATTTGAATACTTAAAATAATTTCCATTAAATGATGTGATTTAATATTTTAATTACTTGTTTGAAAATTATATATGGTATCCCGCATTATTATTAGTAGGTTAATTTTATTTAAAATCGTGGACGCATATAACATGGTTGTGCGAAAAATATAATAAAACACAATTTTTATTATTGCTTATTGTGGATGAAAGTGATGAAACCACAGGAGCATGTAAATTTCGCCCGAAATGAACTACAGGTAAAATAAGGTACATGTAAATTCAACCCGTAAAAACTACAGGAGAAAAAAGGTACATATAAATTCCACCCCAAACAAAAAATATAATTAATAAACACATCCTACCTATAAGTAAGAAGTTCTTATTGTTTAATGAAGTTTAAAAGTTTAAAGTTAGTTTTTTTTGTGTTTTTCAATTAAAACCATATACCTATTTTCTACAATGTAGTTTTGAAAATTTATTTATTTATTTGTATATTTAAACGGGCGTAATAATAATATGAATAATATGAGTAGTATGATTAATAATAAAATGAGTCATAACATAGATGAATCTTAAATATAAATACATTTATATTTCACAAATTAAGTCAATACAATTATCACATAATTATAAGTCATATATAATGAATAAAAGTCCTACGAATAGTAATGATTATAATGATAAAGACGAGTCAAAATATAATCATCTAAAATTCTAAAATTAAAACTAAAAATCAATCAAATCTAATCAATTCTAAATTTTTTTTTTGTCAAAATCTCCAAAATAATGAGCTACGTTTTCTACATAATCATTCATAGATATTTAATATTCTTATATTTTCTAATTATATTTTGAGTACAGTACAGTCGCGTTATACAGTCACGGAACGCTTAGTTGAAAAATATTAATTTTTTCCTAGTGGAATTTACAAATCCACATAGGCGTGCGCAGACTTCAATTTCTGGTCGAGCCGGGGAAATTATAGTGCCCTGATATTTGGACAGTGCCCTTATTTTTTTTAACATATCAACATACGTATGTTGATGTATTAACCTATTAATGTCTATATAGTACTATAATTATTGTATTTGTATAAAGGTATAATATTTTTGCTAGATTAATAAAATGTGTGTAGCAGTACACACAAATATTTTTGATTTTATTATACTTTCACGACAAATAAAATTGCCATGATCTTCAGGAACATATTATTATAATATAAGCATTGTAATAAAATATATACGCATATTTTACCGGAGCTAGGTAAACTGGGTCCGCGATAATTTAGGTTCGTTTTGAAAGCGGTAAGTTGAGTCCCGGGTATAAAAAGGTAATAGGTAAGTTGGGTCCCGGCTATAAATCATTGGCGCAATTAGGTCTAAAATACTTAAGAGAACAAATGATGAAATATACTAATAATATAATAACTCGATTAGAATTTGTTAAATGTTTATCATTTAAGTTTTTACCTAAAGCATAATATTTCTAATTATTTTTTGTAAAATTTGACGTACTATATCATTTAGCGTATTAACATTTTATACCAGTACACAATTTTTTAATTATTTATACCATATATTGTAAAATTGTACGTACTATAATATTATTTAGCATATTGACATTTTTTTCCCGGTACACAATTTTTTAATCATTTATACCATATATTATTTATTTAGAACAAAATATTATAAAAACCACTAATTTTTTTTCCGGGACTCAACTTATCTACAACCTTTTTTTATCCGGGACTCAACTTACCTACTACCTTTTTTTTCCGGGACCAAATTTACCGAGATAAGGTCATATGGGACCCAATTTACCAATCCCGATTTTACCATGCCCCTAAAAAGTTTCAGGTCGAGCCTGGGCTTGACCGGCTCGCCCCATACGCACGCTTATGGTTTTGTAGGTATACGGGAAATGTTATTTTGTAAATGATGTCATGGTAAAAATAATAATATTACCTAAGTTATAAAATATTATAATTATTAGAATAACTATATTTAAATTTTTTTTTATTCATTGCTGAAACTCCTTACTCAGAATTCCGGACAGTAAACTGCAAATTCAAAATAATTAAAACATAAAATATTTATGTGGTTATATATCTAGGAACCTATAATTTAAATTTTAATAGGTACTGTTTTATTTACACTACTTAATTTCAAAATGTATACAAACAAAACATTTTTTTTAATTTTAAAACGGAGTGAACAAAATGAGATGTTCTTAAAATTCAAAATGCAAATATTTAATTAAAATAAATGGTTTTTTTTTTAATACCTATATAGATTTATTTAGTTTTATTTCATATTTAATAGCTTTTTTTTAAATTCCAACAATTAAATTTTATTTATCGGCAATGGCCAACTAATTTACTTTGAATGCGTACCTCTTAATCACCCAAGGATCTTTTTTTGAACATTTATTGCTTAATTTGTTTCAATTTAATCAATAAATACCTTGAAAAAGTAATTAAGTAGGCATTAAAAACAATTATTTATAAGCAAAAAAAAATAATTAGATTATTGTTCACCTATTATTGTGCTAGATTTATATTTTACTTAAACAACGTATAAATTATTAATAATAAGGATTTGTTCTAGTACCTACTGTAGTAAGCAAATAATATTTCAATCATTACTTGGCTTAATAAAATGTAAGAAAATAAATCAAAAAATTGTTATTACCAATTATTATTTTTCCTACGTTATACTTACAAAATGTATATTAATAAAAAAAAATAATATTTAATGTTTTGTATTGTGAATCAGAAAACAATATTTCACAATTTGTTGGTTGAGATTCCCACATTTTAGGGTAACTGATGAGAAAATTAAAATATTATCTCTTTGAAGTAACTACAGTTTACAGACTAAATAGGTAACATTTCTGATCAACTAAAAAGGTTAAATGTAACATTTGGAACACTTCTGTCATTAGAAAATATAATAACCAACAATACTAAAAATAGATTACTGTAAAACCATTAAATTAATTATTGATTTGCTGAAAGTATAACATTATTAATATTAAGTTACCTTATGAATCTGTTCATTGTATTTGAGCTGTATTTTATGTGAGTGCTTCTGTGATTTCATAAAATATTTATTTTCAATTTGTATGGGTTTGTCTTAGCTATTATAAATACATGTTCATATATAATATTGTTTTATTCGTTCAATAAAAATATGTATAAAACAAAAAATTTGTATGAACAGTACATATAATATATTGGTCATGTATAATATAAATGCAACTATATTAAGTTTGTAACCTATATATTCCGTGATGTTTTAAAATTAAAATTGTTTTTCATTTGCGTTCTCGTATTATGTTTAATAAATGTGTACGATTTAATATAATGTCGTATACTTCAAAAATGTCATGTAGTACCTATATATATACCTACCGGCTACCGCAACAATAAACGTGAGTTAAAGTTAAATGTCAAAAAAACACTTGTAATACAAGTCGAATAAAGTTACTTCTACTATTTAAATTGCATCAGGAATATTATTGTACGCACAATGAATAGATTGAAATTGTGTTTTTTTTTGCGCTAACAAATAACCTTCCGAGTTCTGACAATCGATAATTGAAAGAATAAATGTATAGGTTCTTCGAAGTTAGCGAAATGGATTGTTGTAGAGTGGCTAACAGCCAAACAGCTTTTT
Source organism: Metopolophium dirhodum (assembly GCF_019925205.1). Lineage (NCBI taxonomy): Eukaryota > Metazoa > Arthropoda > Insecta > Hemiptera > Aphididae > Metopolophium > Metopolophium dirhodum. Next base: position 20,279,270 of record NC_083568.1, read on the forward strand.
CGAATAATCGTTTATTTTCATTCATGTGGCTAAATAGAAAGATTTACGAGAAGCCTAATTTATGGTCGACAGACTAACAGTTAATTCGATAAATCCATTATAAGACAAATATCGTGTAGGTTATAGTCGGTGGTGTGGCACACAGTAATAATAACGAGTAACACATAAGCAAAACAAAATAAAACAAAACTAATTCAATTAATATAATCGATATTTTTTATGAAATCGATTATGATTAGCAAATTAATTAAAAATGACAAGAATTCCATGAATGTTTTATCAAAATACTGTTTATTTTGATATTTTAAACCATCCCAAGTTACTGGTTGATGTGTGTGTAACGTATACATATTATTCAAGTAAAACAATTATAAACTATAATATTATGCTGTTTGTATATTATAATCGTGTATTTAGGCAGGGTAGAAATTCTTATGGAGAAGGTCGGCGAGGGATCTTTGAAATAAATTCAAATTATTACATAAATTCTATGATTATTAATTATGATTTTTTTGTAGTATTATTAAAATTAAAAATATTATAAAATAAAAAACATGAAACATGCTTAACATTTTTAAAGTTTATAGGTATATTATCTAATTAATATACAATATATAGGTTGGTACATATAAAATATTTTTAAAAATATAGGGTTTCTATTATACTATAGAGTTTCTATCGAATCTTAATATATATAATTGTTGACAATTTGGAATATCAAAGATAATTATATATTTTTTTTGTCCAAGTAAATTTAGTTTAAAATTACTTATCCGTATACATTTTAATGTTCTTTGACAGTATTTCGCAATTTTCTCGAAAACTTTAGTACTGGAAAATTACAAAAACAGCGTGTTAAAGTATCATCACTTGTATCCAATTTCCAATCTATTAAAAGATTGTAAAAAACTTACGAAGCAACCCTAGTTGATTTAGTAGAAAAATAGTTGAAACTAAAGAAAAAATGTACATCATCGTAAGACTAACATGTTTCGCTCTGCTTTAAATTTCAAATTTTAAAATGTACACAAAAATCCGCTACAATTTGCTTTAAAATTAGGATATTTTTACGTTATACCCACGAACCGTATTTATAAGTATATAATGTTATAGTAATACGATATATAAAAAAAAAATATAATATTCTTGTGTTAAGTATTGAATTTTGGCCAAATAATTGTTCGACCGTATTATTAAAAAATATCCAAATCTTGAGCAGCTGCTGTTAGCCTTTCATCGAGAGTATGATGTAATTGTGTGACTCGGTGACTAAATCTGATTATCATAATATCATACCTATACGATTTTGATCTTAATTCAAGTCATCGATTAAGGTGACAATAATTATATTTTAATGTGCCAATTCCATTTTACGATCAGATATTGTGATGATTAATGATATTATTATTTACAGGATACGCGATGTAAAAATTAAGGTCAGTTCATTTTAGAGGTAGTTTCATGATATAATAATATAATATAGATCAGGAATTGAAAATTTTTCTAACGTTACGTGCCAAAAATTACCAGATATTTTTGTTTTTTCCTACGTGCTATGCAATAATGAAAAATATTATATAAATATGAAAACAAATTTAAATTTAAATGTATTTATGAGAGATTTAACAAAACGTTAAGACAAAACATAAAGTACTTGCGGCACTGCATCATTCATTCGTTAGTCGGTTTCTTAGAACAGATTTGATACAATTAATTTCTGAAAACAATGACTTGCATAAATATAGCTCAGTCAAACTTGGTTAAATTGAATTTTTTTACCTCAATATCGTCGATAATCGTCGATACTAGTTTTTCCTGGACTTTAGAATATCCTATTATTGTATTATCTTTGAATAACTCGAATTCTTGGATAACTCGAACTTTTGTCCCTTCAACTTCGAGTTAACCAAGTCCGACTGTATTTATTATTATATAAATTACAAGTAGGTAATATCGTTATTATGCGTAATTAACATTTTTAAATGTCGTTGAAATTCATTTCTTACTATTTCATTACAGTTATTATATTATGGTGTTTTTGAAGAAACAAAATATATAAAAAAATCCATACGTACGAAATTTTCTTACGGAGAATTAATTATTTTATAATAATATATTATAATATTGATTTTACAATGATGTATGTTTTTAAAAACGAACAACAAAATTACGGAAAACTAGGATTTTAAAAAAATTGTTTTTTAGTGTACCTAACTCTAAAGATACTTGCAATTTTCACTGAATGTTTATAATGGTAATTTCTATGCACCAGTTTTCAAAATATTGCGACTCATTTGGAGTTATTTACAGGCATGAGAAAATTTTCTTTTTAATTACCTAGTTTTTTTGTGGGCAAGTGGGTAAGTGGGTGTCGCTCTGCTGTACAGTAGGTGGGCAAGTGGGTGTCGTTCTGCTGTACAGTAGGTTACAAGTGGGTCACTGTATAATGGATGGTATTAAATTTGAAGTCAATGATATAATAATATAATATCATTGTATAAGAAAAACGATTCTGACTGGAGACGGTCAGACAGCCTAGGATATTGCTAAGTATATTTGATGATATTATTGTGAATAAAGTAATTTGTATGTAAACTATTTACGTGGAACATTGTTTTAAATTTTCAATCCTTAGCTATAAAAGTTGAACATTTAATAAATTTTTAACTACAAAGTAATAATTACATTTTCAATTTAATAAATGTTGACAAAATTCCCACCTTAAATGCTTATAAAAAAAAATTGTGCCCATGTATTTTTAATATTTTCTAACTGCCATTTAAGCAATATATCAGGAGTCAAGTATTAAATTGTCAAGCATTTGTACCCAACTAATAACATTTTATTGACAATATAGAAAAAAAAAACCAAAAAAATTGAAAACTGACAATTCCAGTAAACAGCTCAAAAAGAGTCGAAATATTTTTAAAATTTGATGGTGTATAAAAATTGAGAATATAAACATTCAGTGAAATTTTCATGTATCTACAGTTAATGGTTTTTGCATTACAATAAAATAACAAAATTGCCGGTACACGAGCAATCGAGTGAATATCCAATCTTGTAAAAATATGAACTTTAAACGCTCATAAAAATTGTGTCAGTGTACACGATAAGTAGTCGAAATAATGCTTCGATTTTCAACTTAGGATCTTGTTCGATGGGAAAGTGAACATTGTTGGTGCATTGGGGAGGTCAAAATTTAAAATTCCCAGTAATGTTCAAAAGCACCGTGAAAAACAAAAGAAATATTAAGAAAAAACTAATATATTTTAGCGTTACCAACTTACCCGATATTTTTATAAAACTGACATTTTAAGTTAATATTTAACGAAATTGGATATTTAAACGGTAATATTAACAATTTTAATTATTTTGTTATAATTCAGAAATATTATTTGTGGGGGAAGTGGGGATTTGAAGTATTTTGACACCGCATCTCAATGTTATTATATTTTCTATACACGACGACATTTTCAAAAGTTGTGATATACTTTCATAGCTAAGTCTTTGAGCTATAGATATGATTTATGTTAAAATAGTCTGCTGAATAATTGAACTTCGATTGGTGACTTAAAAACACTTAGTAATACACTACATATTCAATGATAGACTATATTATTACGTACCTATTCATTATGCTTTGTTATTTTTACATATTTAATTTAAGTCACCAAACTAAGTTCAATCATTTAGCAGACTATTTTAACATAAATTATATTATATATAGTTCAAAGACTTAGCTATAAAACAATATCACAATTTGTAGAGCCTTTTTTTTATACTTAGTGTTTTTTTTGACGGAGTTTGGTGGAGTATTTTTGTTGGGATATCACTCATTTTTTGTTGATACCTTATTATTAATAAGTCATTGTTTTTTTTTTAAAGACTTACGTCTTACGTGCATTTATAAGATATGGTAGTTACAGTCGAGAAATACGTGGTTTTAAATTTTAATAATATGATATCGTGATTAAGAATGAATGTGTGTTCGATAATGACGTGTTGGGAGTAAACATCGTGGAGACATCATAGATAATATTAAATAATATAATATCTATAATATGTATGGCAACCCGCGTGTAAAATATTGGTAGGTTAGTCATAGTATCTGGTGGGGGTTCTCCACCGATCATCGTGTCCGAAAGTGCATTGTAATGCAGGCCGTGGGGAATATTATCTAATAAAATGTTGAAAATACGCTACAATAATTTCTAGTTAAATTGGCTATAACATTGTTGATATTGTTCAAAATGTTTTGAAAAATACATGCACTTATCCGTAAAATTTCCAATTAGATGACTGAATTTTTAAACTTCATTATTTAACATCAAATTTCCTATGCTTTCTCAAGACATTTTTTATCGTGAATCGTGTTCCTGTAATTATTATGTCTGGCAGTTTCTGCATGTGTTTTGCCTATGTGTGCATTTTAAGGCGTTCTTTTCTTTTTGTACTTGCGCGACCCTGCCGGGTTGTTGGATTACTAAATACTTATCTAAAAAATATAAAATAATTCATATGAATATAATATAATATGAGTATTTTTATGTTGTGATTATTTTGTTTTTATTCTCTCAACGGTTCTATCTTTTTATGACCGTTTTAAAACGTATAATATCTACTGTTTGAAGTGTAACTGTGGTAGTTTGGTAACATTTATCTAGCAGATTTCTGCACAAATAAGAATTTATCTAAAAGTAAATCGAATTTACTTACCATACAAATGAATATTAACAAACCACTTGAATACTATTTTAAATATACATTTATAAATTTAGTATCTTAGAAATTATTGACCTTCATTGCTTAAAAGGAATAATACATTAAATTCAATTATTTACTTATGTTTATAACGGTAATAATCTTAATTTTGTATTTAAATTATTTCAATTTAGTCAAATGTAAGGAAACGTAATGTTCAGTAATAATATAACTAACTTGAGTATAATATTCACGTATAATACCTGTCTAACTAGCATTATAACTTTATCCGATTGTTGATACGTTCAAACACTTTAAAAACTTGAATAATTAATATAATATTATCATAACAGAATAATATTTTAACACATGGATTATAATATCATATTTCTCCTGTATCTGGCTACTTCCTTAAATATTACAAATAATTCTTTGACTACATTTATTGTTGTTTTTTTTTATTCAAATGACTAAATAATATTGGTAATGAGGTGTAATTTTAATTGGCTACATGTATGATAAACCTATGATATATCTTATGAAATACCGTTCAACGCACAGCAGAAGTAAAAGTGTATACAAAAGTGTACATTATATAACTTCTTATTTGATGTACCTAATGATAATAAAATTACGGATAAGTTGACAAATGTGGCAAAAGTTTATATATCCATTTAATCTTATCTCTTTACAGACGTTTAAAGATAAGACTTTAAGGACCAACACTTGAGGAGGTTTCCTTTGTCGTAAAGCTACACAATTGTAATGGTACAATCTCTCATTTTAATTTATCAAACATTATCCAAATAATTTATTTTGACGTTGTAAAATAAGTTTTAAAAAAAAAAAAGTTTATTATCGTTGTATAATAGATTTTCTAGACGGTAAAAAAATGTTGTTAAGTTCATTATATCTATTAAAAAAAAAAAGAAGTAAAATAACCCTTCTACCTGAAAAAAATGATCGCAGTACTTACTTACAAATAACACAACACATGAACATTGAACTAAAATCTCAAAGCTGTTTGGTGAGAAATCTTTATATAATTTCAAACACTTGTGATTCGTTTATAGATAGGCATGCAAAAGTGAAACACATCATAACCGAATGCCTAAAATTCCAACGCGATCGTCAAATCATCGGATTAGATTCATCACTGGACACCGCACTGGGACCCAACACCGAAGAAAACTTTAAGATAATAAAATTCCTGAAATTGACAGGCCTTTACAATTTAATATAATAATATTTAACCCGACTGTACACTATGTAACCACACCTATTCTGTAATTTCAATGTTAATACCTAACTTATATATAAGAATACCTTAAAACTGTAAATAACTATTATATACTTCATATTTGTAGCTAATGACCATAGTTGTCGGGCATTATATTAGATCAATAAAAAAAAAAAAGTTTGCGTAAAATAATATTGTAAATATAAATGCAAAAATATAATTAAATGCTAGTACTTTTTTTCCGTGTTATCGAGAACAAGAGGAGGAATTGTTGTTGCATTAATTCTCCGCTGGCTCCCATCGTTTTATTGGTATAAACAACAATGCATGTTAGCTTACACATCAAAATGCGAGTGCCTATATGTGACCGAGTTTGCTTACGTTTTTCATCGTTTTTCAGCAGTTTTCTTCAGTTGGTTTTTTTAAAATAAATATAAAACAAATTGCTTATTTTAGAATTGCATAGGCGTCAAACTAAACAATTAACATGAAGAAGCTCGTAGAAATAAAAAGTTTTTAAAAAAAAAAAAAAAATAATGGCGTTTATTGAGGATTTACAATCTGTACATTATATACAATAAGTAAATATGATAAGGTATAATAAATAATATAAAACAATGGCTTTGAGTAACGTGTAGGGAGGTTCGCAGTCGAGTCACCCTTTTACAATGAAATTCAATTTTTATGAGTAATATAAATGTATTTTATTGGTTAAGAAGATCTCTGCACCAGTTACGTTTGAGACGTCTTGTGGGGTTGTCAGGAAGAGTTTTTGAGGCCAGAAATAAAAAGTTATACAAAATATTATAAAGCTATTTGTTTTTTTGTATTCTTACAGTGGATAATTTAGTTATTGTAATTAGTAATATTTTTATTTTACTTTTCCACGTGAAATGGCTTTTATTGAAAAATAATTATACTTATCAGACATGATTAGGTAAATCGAATTTGTATTTATGTTATAACATTTTTAAAGTGATAACTACTAAAACGTCGTTACTGATTTCATAGGTAAACAAAATGAAGCAACTATATTATATTGCCTGACAAAAATACTCACGATAATAATTATTCGTAATGTTTTTCACTTTTTTTTTATCTCCTATAAATCTCAGGCACACTAATGCACCTCTATTAGGAAAACGTCCCGTTTGTTTAGAGCAGATTGTTAAAAAAAAAAACTAATAAAAACTAATGGTCATCAGCGCGAGCAGCCCAACTTGCGAAAAACAAAATGTAAATCGTATTTGCGTTATATATTATAATAATATTATGTAAATAACAATAATAATAAAAAAAGTAAATAATATAGTTACTTTTTATTGATGGATTCGAAAATTAAGTTCACCATACAATTATTACTATCGTAAAATATATTGCATAGTAGTTTTGCATTAGCATTTTGGTCGTAGCTTTTATTTTGTATCACACTGAAATCGCATACACTTTTTTTGCCATTAAAATATTTACAAGCGCGTCACATTTTTGACGGGATCGTCCGGAAAGCCGAGAAAAAAAATCTATATCTATAATAATATTATATACCTACACAATTTTATAATAATAATAATATGATGTCGCACGATTGTTAGGTATGAAAAAAGTTTCCCGAAAAACACATCGGGCGCGAACACGTGTGCTCACCAGGCGTCGTTGCGGGCGTCCGGCGACGTACCCTCGGCGGCGGTGCCAATTAGCGGCCGCCCAGAACGCAGTCTGCTCGCGCGCGTTGTGGTCCACTCGGAAAGAATTTACAAAAAATAAAAAATAAAAATAATAAAAAAAAAGTCACCATTAAAAACGCATTGGCAAAGACTATTTATTTCGATTTCGTCGTTTTAAATTTTTTTCCTCACAACAACCACCACTGGTTATTATTCAAACGGTACGACTATTTCGACGGTGTGCAGTTATATTATTATTATTATTCGTCATCATACCCGCTGGTGCGACTCCGGCCAGGAATGATCTCAACAGTCCGACGATTACTACTGTACAACTGTCGTTGACTACCCCGCGGACAGACGGTGATCTCAACAGTACGCGACACTGATACATCGACATACGCGTGCACTGCAATATTTCGATAAAAATAAAAATATCGTATAATATTATTGCATAATATATTATTATTATTATTATTATTATTGATATTATACGTAACGCGCGACGACATGTTTACCGGCGAATCCGCCGCCGCGTCGGCCGACCCGTTCCGGCGTCGACATTGGTTACCTTACCGCGGTAACCCGTGATGGAGGATACGTATACCGTACCGCGACGTCAGAACCATGTTACCGAGTCGTCGTCTGAACAAAACCGCTCGCACGTACTTTGCGATCGTCGCCGCCGCTGCCGCCGCCGTCGTCGCTTTTCGAATTCCGAGTAAGTCGTTCAATATAATTATACAATAATAATACAATCATTATCTTAATGTCTTCTTGCTATCGTCACCGTCATATTTTGTGTGTAAACATTATACCCCTACCAACTATGCGTAAAGAATCGTTTGAGTATTTTTCAACTTGTCCGTCGTCCGACAGCGTCAATGACAACTTACTCTGATGTCGCGTTGTACCTGTCGAGTCTTACCTGCGCCCAGAACGCCAACCCGAAACCACTTTGTGTTAAAACCACTTTGTAATAATATTATATTTAAGTTTTTAATGGCAATCGCACTAACCAATAAGATTATTTTAAAGCTCACGATGCAAGGACTTTGACTTAAGCCTTGCGTTTATTAACCGGGCGATTTATACCAATCCGAAGTAGGTAATATTGGAATAAGGAAATCGAGAGTCTGAATCCGATTGTTCGAATTGTGCACATTTCCAACAGATAATATTTAATTGCAATGAAGAAGCACGTATTTTGTGATATTTATTAATTATGTTCAATTCCGAAATACCAGTAGACAAAATACCGCTATTCTACATCATCTAAATCTGTAAATCTAATACGATCCGAAATAATATGCAAAACTGTATTAAATCTTAACCTTTTTATTTATACAACTAACTACAAGATGGTTTAAGAGGTAAATACATATTATATTAAATTAATACTCTAGCCATTGATCAAGAACTTGCGTCGGTAGTTTCGTTTACAATTTTTGCATTCCTGTTTTAATATTACAATTAAAAATTCAATATAATATAATATAAGCAAAGACATCTATAAATCGAGACTGCACACCTGAAGGGCCACGGACGACACCAATCAATTGAGGCAGACTAGAATTTGTCACGCTATTAATTTACTGTTTGACCGTATTTCGTATGTAAATATGAGGTATTGTTGAACATAGCTAAACTAATACCTTTATAGTTCAGTCTTATTTCGTATATTTACATAATACATATACATTATAAACTGTTTTCTATGGAATATACGTATGAAAATGAATAAAATTATAATATACATTATTCGATTTTGGATTATAATGATGTAAAAATATGATACCTACATAAAATACAACTTTTAAAAGGTCAAAACTTAAATATTTGCCTTCAATATTAAAGTACCTACCAGATTTTTCAATAATATTAGTTGATACATATTTTATTTATAGTTATATAAAACTTTTAATTTTGTAGTTAAGTATACTGGCAGTACTGCAATTAAAACTTAATGGTTTATTAGCATAAAGCATTGGAATAATTAAATATTGGTTTTAAATAATTTAATTTTTATTTGTATAATAAAGTAAAATTGAAAGACAGAAGACACTATAAATATTTAGTTTTATGTTACACACAATTCTTAAAATATTTTATCCAATGTTATTTTTGTTTTAAAAATAATTATTTCATAAGTAAATGTTATGTTAAATAAATAAAATACAATATAAACAGTTGAACTTTTATATTAAATGTAGTTGTGTATTGAATATTAAGCATTTTGGCATTAAACTTTGAAACAATGAACTATATTATGTATATTATATTAGTTCTTTTTTTAGAATAAATAATACCATGTAGATGTAGGTATGTTACAACAATATAAATAAGTCAAAATATTGATCTGTTTGTGAAATTAGTTTATTGTCAATTTAATAGACGTACCTACTGTTAGATTTTTATTTAAGATATTTGCAAAATATAGGTTAAAATATAATGAATTAAATTCTCAAAAAAGTATTTACTTCTACACGTTAAAAGTTATATACGCTGTAATTTGTAGTTGTTTACATAACATCACGTAATCATGAATTATAAAAAAAAATGTCACGGAACAGACAAACCATAATGATGGACATCTAAAATATATCGTAATAAACGCATACCAGAACGAAGAAAATATTTGCTGTATCCTTTCACGAGACTTCATTAATTTTCTTTTTGAATTTAATTTGAACTCATTAATAAAGTACGATTTTAATTTAATAATATTAGAAGCGTTTTTATATCGAATAACTTTGTGCTCCGTTAGATAATTTAAGTGCATGTAAGAATGCTTATACAAAAGACGTGATATTATGATAAGAGAGTTTAATAACACTTTAATAAACTTTTACACTAAAATATTTCTATAAATTTAAATTAAAGTAGTAAGATTATTATACATTTAATTGAAACATTAAAATTTTTCAAAATCATAAAGCGGACAAAGGAATAATAAAAAATATTTTACACATTATATAATATTCTCCTATTAAAATTGTTTTAAATACATAGTTAATAAAACATTTTTTTGAGTAGATAAAAGTTTTGTTTATAATGTAGATTTTTCTTTTTAATTAATTAAATTGAACCTATTATTTTTTGTCAAAGATGTACTGTATATTATTATGTAAGTATTGCAAGTACCTAAGTATAACTATTGCATATTCTACATAGTTATTTATTTGATTCTAAAGAATGTTTTTATGATTTTACATTATGAAATTTATAAAATGATAATCGAAAAATACGATTTTCTATGATTCAAAATACTATTAATTTTTAATGGTGTTATTCCAATTTCAATTTATAACAATTTATTCATAGATTTTAGACAGATTAAAAATAATGTATTTTATACTGGTCCCTGATACATACTATATAAATGCCTATACCTATATACATTATTGTAATCAAAAATATTAATAAAATATATTTTATTCTTGTTAATGTATGCGTCAAAATTAATAGAATGAAAAATAAGTTCACCATCTAAACTAACAAGTATATAAAACGGGAAATATCAAATAATTTATCAAACATTATAGAAAAGCATAATTTGATGTATACTTTAGCAGTATATTAAATATTTTATACATAGAATAATATAACTAAGAATATAGGAACTTGTCTACTAATCACTTTGTAACAATATCGTGTAGGTACATTGATAATAAATAATGCAGTATTATAATTAGTATAGTCATTAAAATAAAATATATTAATTGATTATCATTGTGGTTAACTTGCAGTAGTAGGTAGTCAAGAATTAAATGTTCATACAATGACATTTTTGTGAAACAGACTCATCATAAGTCTGAATTAATAAAACAATTTTTGGAGATTTGTTATTTTTCTTGACCACTAAAGTGTCGCTTACACAACAAATATATATATATTTCATCGTGAGTGGCCGTCCAAATGCTTGTCATTAAAACTTTAGTCTGCTTGCCGTATTTGATGGGCTTTAGGACACTCAGATATAATGCAAGCATTGTGTGTCTAAGTAACTTTATTGCATGGACTATCTGGAGGAAAAAAATACGAATTTCTACGATGAATTGACAAATGTGCAAAAGGTCGATATATCCTCTTAACCTAATCTTTTTTTTCAGACCTTTAAAGATAAGCGTTCAAAAAAGACTTTTATAAAGGTTATCCTTTGTCGTAAGGCTATACTATTTTTTTTGCGACTACAACGGTTCAATTTCTCATTTTTATTCATTAAATATTTTTTTTAGAAATTTAACGTTACATTAAAAAAAAAATCAACAGTTAAGGGTTTTATCAGCATATAATGTATTCACTTTTATATAATCATGATAATATACACACCATATAAATGATAGCATATATATTTTCAGATAAAAATCAATAATTGGAAACGAAGTAAATTCAATACGTATTATGAAAGTATAAAAATGTAATTAAATATTTATAATTTTTTTTTTTTTTGCTTTAATTTTAATACGACAATTGTTAATGGACTGAAACACATTAGTCACTATTAAATTATAATTTTCAAAATAAAGTGTTAAAAACCATTCAGGTAATATTTTAACATTATTCACGTTAGCTGTGGTGTACCCCGTAAAGATGAAAAAAAATAATAATTCCAGAATCGTATTAATTTTAATCGTTAAATTAAAATAATATAAGCAAAACTAAAATACGATTGAATTTTATTACATGAAATGTAAAGCAACCTTCAAATAGGTATATAATAAATAATAGTTTGTGTATTCTTTTTTATTATTATTTAATAAACCTACGGAAACAATAGTCATAGAGTAATGTTGACAAGATTAAATTACATACAGATAATATAGAAATATAACGATGCAAAAATTATCATAATGTTATAAATACTACCTACTTAAATACTAAATGATACGATTGGTATGGAGATGAATTTGATTGAGGTGGAGTCAAAGTTGTTGTCTTGGTTGAGTGATACACAGGTACATCCTGTAGAAGCATAACATTTTCTCTGTTTTGGGTGTGTCTCTATATTATGCCATATGGCATTCGGTGAAAGAAAGTTAGATATCAATTCGGACCTCGCAGGCCGTGCATATTGGGGCCTCCTCTTTAGACTTTAGCCATAAAGAAACGATGTGCAATTTTTGTTTCACTGATTCTAAATTCTAGTGATAATGACTTCTTTGCGTTTTCTATTCTAAATCTAATATTGAACTACTTAATATTTAATAAATACAATTCTTCCATCATTTTAATTGCATTATATAAATTGTTTACAATATTCTAGCATTAAAGTATTAAAAAGCGTCAATTTTATTTTTAACAACATTTTAAATTTATTTATTCAGAACTTCAGAACTTCCATAGGTTATAAATATCAGTTATTATGTCATTTTGAAAAATTTTATTTTATAAATATGTTATAATCAACGTTTACCTGTTCAAACTATTTTTTGTTATAATGCAAAAGTTAGAAATTGTTATTAAAAAGTTGTATTTAATTATAAAGTATTTCCTTTAAATAATCAACTACTTTTGTTACCATTAATTGAATTTAAATAGTTAAGTTTTTAATTTAAAAGTTCAGAAAACTTTAATTTCTTTGTACAGCGTCTTTTAATTTAATATTTAATTTGTTGTATGCATATTGATTTTATAAATACAATTTTTTTAGACGATTTTAATTAGCAATCAAATGATGACATGCATATTTTTTTTAATAACAAAAAACCACCATTATAGTTACATTATTTTAGGCTCTGGTACTATACTAAAGTAGTTTACAAAACATTTCTTTTCTTTTAAAATTATTAAATTATTAGGTATTCATTACTATAGGAGATATAAAAATTGATTTGGTATAATTGAAAAATTTAATATCTTTATATAAATACAATTTGTGGTGGAGTGTATTATTTTTAAATAAAAATAATTAAGTGTATAATTATTAAAAAAGGTAATTTGTGGTTGTAATGTTTTTCATTAATTGTAAAAAGGATAATTAAATAATTTATTCAACAACTTTTATAGTTCAAATTAGGAATAAGAAGCACAAATGAACCGAAGTCAAAAACGCTGTCTAGCTATGTAACCATCATTTGTATTTTCAAATCCCGTCTTTATTTGTCAACGAGACATAATCCTATTTTTCCTTGAATTTGTTTTGACATCTTGATTTTAGCTGAAGTAGGGGCTTTCCACTCACAAACATGCAATTTGTATATTATAAAGTATAAATATTCTATAATATTCTGTAAGAAAAAAAAAACAATATAAATTTAAATGCAAAGTGTTAATAAATATAATAAACAATGTAGGTAACTAATATCACTTATTTTATGTATCATATAAGAAGAGTTAAAATTACTTACAGTAGAATAATTAATCAGAATTATTACAGTAATTGAAAATAACTAAAATAATGATTAAAATGTTGTTTATAATACTATGCGGTTAACACAAACATAATATTACTACTGTTAAGTAGACATATTAAATAAAAGCTGAGTAAAAAAATGTTTGGATTTGTGTGATATTTTTATATTCTTAATTGCATAACATTTAAAGTCGTGTATATTTGGTTAGTTAGTTATTTTTTTGAAGATAATAAATGTATTAAAGTTATTACAAATCCCGTTTCTTATTATTTTTATTTTAAATGGAATTTTGCCAAATTTCTTATTTAGGTTCTTTATCAGTAGCTGTTCAAATAAATATAAAATGAGACAAATTCTCTATGTAAACTATTCGTTATGTGATTTTATTAGCGTTTGATTTGATTGTTACTTCATAATTGAAACTTAAAATAAACAGTTCCAGGAAGAACTTTAAATCTTCAGGCTTTTAATTATACTACCGTAATGTATTTGATATTTTAATCATTTTCTTTTTTTAATGCATTCATTAAAAATCTTAAACTATGAAAAATGTTTTATTTTCATAAATGTGTTTATAAAAACTGACCGACTGCTCTGTGCGTATTACAATAATCTCTCATTTAATGGAATTTTTTAACATATAAAATTCACAATTGTTTATGATAAATTATTATAATATAGGTTTTATATTCGGCATTAGTGCATATTATAAATATTATGCTTACAACAAAAAATAAATTAATTAAAGCAGGTATTATGCGCAACTACAAAAGGAAAAATAGCAATATTACAAAGATAAAATAAATATACAAAAATGTGTATGTATCTAACCTATATGTCATGTTTAATTGAAATCTATGGAAATAATATTGATTAACCCCTACAATTTAACAGTTATATTTTTATTCACCGTACTGTAGATAGTATATATATTATACTATAGGCATCTACCATCTTTTAAACAGGGCTTGAAACCGATTAAAATAATTTCGGTTTCGGTTTCAATTTTGTACACAGGTTTTTAATTTTTTCGATTTCGGTTTCAATTTTGTACACAGGTTTTTAATTTTTTCGATTTCAGTTTCAATTTTTCAATACCGGTATTAAAAATGTTGGTTTTGGTTTCGATTTTGTATACTGGTTTTGGAATTTAACGATTTCGGTTTCAACTTAGCAATACCGGTATTAAGAAATTTCGGTTCGGTTTCGGTTTTGAATACCGGTTTCTAAATTTTTCGGTTTCAACTTGGCAATACCGGTATTAAGAAATTTCGGTTGTGATTTCGGTTTTGTATACCGGTTTCCAATTTTCTTTTGCGAATAATGAAATGGTTATCAACATTTTAATCATGATCTCAATTTTATTATGAGTATTAATTATGCGTATTAATGGAATTTACGGATTTAAAAACACGTCAATTAAAAAAAAAATAACGATTTCCAATTTTTTCTGATTTCGATTTTTAATTTAATACCGGTATCCAATTTTTTTCCGGTTTCGGTTTTGATTACGGTTTTGGTTTCGGTCTTAAAACGGTTTATACCGGTTTCTGAAAAAGGTTTTAAGCTCTGATTTTAAATTTCATCAAATTTGTCCCTAAACGATTTACCTGTGTTGAATTCTTCTGTGACGAGGCCTTAAATTAATTTTCTACTAGGAATGTTTTTATATATTAATTCGCTGCTTAAAAACTACAACATTCAAATTAATATATATTAGCCGACCATTTGAACTTAGATCGTCTTTTCATGTTCACGTCTGGTGATCTATTTTCCAGTTAGATCTTAGTGTACACTGTACAGACCTGCTTTTCTTTTGTCTACAGACCGTTGAATATTTAGTTTTAAACTTGTTTAATGTTAGAGTTTATTATCAATTGTATCAATATAAACTGTAAAGTGTACGTTTAAAAGCTCAAGATGTATTTAATACGATTCATCGGTTTTTCTCCAGCCTTTTTAGACTACAGACTTTTTATAATAATTATTATGGAGTACAACAGATAATAATCTTTTCAATATAGTTGTAACATTTTAAATCCATAACAGTGGTATTTATTTTTATGAATTTGGCTGAAAACTTTTAAAATACAAAGTTTTTGTTTGAGAGTATTATACATTATATGTAGACATATAGTACTTTTGAAAATTAAAATGTCGTGGATAAAATCATAGAATCTATTCAAGTTGTAGGCATAATTAATTGCTTTCTCAATGGAAAATTAGTATTATAAATTCAAATCTATTTCATAGTATGAATATTATATATTATAATTAAGTATGTTTTTTACAATTTTTCACTCTAACAATATGCACTACCAATTACTATAAAATATATCTCATTTCTGTTAGTTTTCCTAGTATTAACCCTTTTCTTTTGACAGTGTTGACGGTTGAGACCTTACATAATTCTACATAAAGTTTTTTACCCGTAAAGCGTATGTATAGTATAATTTACATGATATTTACATGATTATTATGAATACATGAGGGGACCTCTGTCAGGTTGTTTTTTATATCTATACATAAATACATAAAACATATTATATAATGTTATAATATAACAAATATTATTTAAATTAAACCCTCACATATTTAATGAAAATAAGTAAATATAAGTAAACAGAATATTTTCGAACACGATACTGCACGGCTGATGCGGATTTAACGATATGTATATTTTATAGGATCCATCAATTTAATTATAAATCCATAATACACTTTTTTTACTACATTTTTTTTTTAGACATTTTGTAATACATTATACTGTAACTATTTAAAACTTAATTAATCTGAAAACTTTATGTACTTCATGAAAATTAATATATAAACGCAATATTGATACACATTACACAAACACTCACAAGGCCATACGATGATTCTTAATTAAATTAAATTATCTTACCATTAATTATTTAATTTTATACATTTAGATGACAAGTAGGTTAAAAGTTCTTGAAGAATATAGACCATAACTTCTTTAGAAATCTATAAAAAAAAGGTCTTGACTTTCATTATTTTTATTCAATCATATATGAATATTATTATATTATTAATTAGCTTTTAATTTTGTGTAACTACTTAAATATATTTTATATACATATAGTGAAGACGTTTTATGTTTATTTATTTTTAACATTTAAGTTATATTATTCCAGTAACGTTGTTAAAAATGAACTTTTTTCAAATTTACTTTAATGTTTTACTTTATCTAATAAATTGCAATGCGTTTTTAAAATTTGAAATCAATGATCATCGAAGGAGGTATGCAGAATTTTAATACCTCTATGTATATTTTATATTACAGTATTATATTATATAGGAAGTTCTATAGACTTAGCGTGTTTAAAAAATTAAAAAAATTAAAAAAATTACCAATGATTTCCAACGGTTTTTTTTTATGTGTTTAATGTAATTTTGTAGGTATTTACATAATATTATGTAAATAATATATCTGCATATTTGTATATTATTATTATTATTATTTACATTTACATTAATTATATCCAACAAAAAACTTAAAAGTATTATCGAAATAAATGTTTTTTTAAGAAGCACTTTAATCAAATTGTATATGTTTATAATACATATATATATGGTATATTAACATTTATTCATTGTTACAATTTATAATTAGGTACATCATACTATATCATAGTATAATATATTTTAACTTCGTGGTTATAAACATTTCAATTTCATATTGAGTTAAATATAAACACAACATTTTAAAACTGTTAAAATTAATTTGATCAACAACCCATATATTAGCTAAGGCTTTTATTTTTTGTTAGTTTTGCTTGGAATTTTTATGGATAAATCTCAAGAATATTTTTGTTTTTCATCATGTATTATTATATTTTCTATATACTTGTTCTGTCGATTATATCTATTAGTATTCAACAAATTTCGATGAAATAGATATTGAATAATATACACAAATATTCGGTGGAATAAACATAATAAACAATGTTAATATACCGTGAAATCGATAAAACCCAGTGATTTAAATATTTTAGGAGTGCCTCAAAATATTGTCGATTATAACTTTGGTTATTAATAATAATACTAAGGGTTTCGGTTGTGTTTCATTCCCTGCACAGGGTGAGACGTAGTGTACTATCATATTATATTTGTTGTTTGATATGTTAGGGTAGGTTACTGCTGTTATTGTAATAATCCACAATATATATTAAAATATTATATTATGATCATGTAGCGAATCTTCTTTTTAGCCATTCGTACAATTACCTATTCGTAAAATTGTTGGAAACAATCCACTGCGAGTTGTTATAGTGTAACATTGTAACGTGATGGATTTACGACGATTATTATTATGCTCGAGGATATATTATAATATTAATATAAATATATATAAATAATAAATATATAATATATATACGCATAATATATAATATGTTATATGTGTGTGTATCTAATAATATAAGCATACAACTACCTACGCGAAAGACGCGTGTCTTCGTGTTTTTCGTTTTTTGGTGTGTACTCACACATAGGTACGTCGCCGCCATCGATGGCTGTTCAATTTTCAGACATTTCGGTGGACATTTTTGTTTATAAATGGTTGTTCTGGGTTTTAAAGCTATAACAATAATAATTATTGGTTAATCGTTAGTTAAATTATTAATATTATTAATAATTATTAATGACGTATTAGTATTCGTATTTTATTTGTATATTGGTAAATCAAGCATGCATCAAATAGGATTGACGCATATTGTCTACCAATATGTTGCACTTATAGCCACTCATCGGCGGTGTCTGCAATCCACCACAGGTGGATTGTCTACTTGATATATCGTTGCAAATTGTTCGCGATCCGACGTAGTCGGATTGCCTACCAGGGTGGCTGAATTGCACTTACTATTGCGAGTTACATCCAAAAGAATTTGAACAATCACAATTTGTTTAAGAGTTGTCATTTTTTAAGGGCAACGAAGTGCACGGGATCAGCTAGTTATTATATAATATTGTATTTATGTTTTATATTATATTCTCATCTCACGATTTCTGAATCATATTATTATTTGTTGACCCAGTCGGCGTGAGCCAATCTCTTCACGTTTATGCGCACACCATTAGGGGTATAGGTACGTGCATCGCGTTTATAGACAACTACATGAACACTGTATGACCGAGGGAGGGGGAAGGAGAAAATGAAAAATAAACGCAATACTAAAATATTACCTTGATTGAGTTTCTTAAAGTATCCGCGCATGCGTTTATACCTAAAGACTATAATACATATTTCGGTTTAAAACGATATTATGCGGTTATGAACACCGGTATCTCGACATTTAATTTAGTAAAGATAATCGCAGAATTGTGTGTGTATAATATATTCGATTAAAAAACCACGGCTATTTTAAATCCACAAAGAGGTATTACACAATAATATATAATTTGAACGAAAAAAGAAATATGCATATTATTGTAATTCAGTATAATATTATGAGAATGTGTGTGCATCCGTCATACTAATATACTATTATGATAATATCTTAATACTGGAATGACATTTCGAGTGAAAATTTTCTACAATGATGACTGCACGCAGCACGCGAACCTGCACCCGCCGACCACAATAGAGTCGCCACCGTGGCACCGTATGATTACTGACACGCGATTAGGTACCTCCCCCAACATTCGGCGTCGATCTAGCAAATTTCACACCACGGGAGTCGACGGTTGTGTGAAGGGTGGGTGGGGGGGTTAGGAGAATTGGAGACGGCTGTATAACACCCCAGAGACGTTTACAATATTATTATTACGTGTTATACGATTATATTGTTATTATTATTATTATTATTACTATTATTACTATTTATGATTATTATTATGATTATACGGTCCTGCGTGCGTATTATAAACGTGAAGTGAGCGTTAATAATATACAATACAATATAATATTTTAGCTGCAGTGTTGAACGCTATACGTATGGAGTAAGGTGTCGGTGAAAAAATAAATTACGCGCCCTCAGAACTGTCGTCTGATTATCATATTTTCGCGTACGAAGTGTCGTGTGACATGACAGCTATTCCATATAAATATGTACATCATATATTATAATATTTATGCGCGTGTGTTTTGTATGTGGCCGTCGAGATTTGTCGATACAAACAACAGATGTGTGAAATTCACATTGGCGCAGTAGCAATATACAACAAGCCGTAAGGAAAACCTGTGTAATGTACCTATGTAGTATCATGTACGTACGTATGTATATGTACGTATATATGTATGTATGTATGTATGTATGTATGTATGTATGTATGTATATTTTTTGTAAGTGTATATAAGTGTATATAAGTATATATTATATTGTATACTTAATATGTATAATATATATGGTACATCGGAGTATCGTGCGACGTTGTGCGCGTGCCGAAATCAAATTCGGAAGCAGATTGATGAAACACACTTCGCGCATCGTCGCTTTCGGTTCAGCGGCGTTGGTAGGATTATTACTAATATTACAATAAATTATTACCTACTATACTACTTTATACTGTATTAGAATCTACAGCGTAGATGAAACGAAGGGAGCCCTAAGACTGTTAATAATGGAGCGAGCCCATTTTTTTTGGTACAAAAACTGACATTATGTAAACCAGGCAACGATTTTTAAATCACGCGTATGCACGTGAACCGAGTAAAACTATAAAAATATATTGCTAATGATTTTAATAATAATTTAAGAGTAGGGATGGACATTTTTCTGTTCGGATGTGTGTGTGTGTGTGTGTGTGTGTGTGTGTGTGTGTGTGTGTGTGTGTGTTGATTTTTCATATTACGCCATCGTATATTATTATAGATGGATTGTACTCAAAATTCGCCTAAAACGACAAATAAGCGTGTGCGCTGTGAACATATGCAATATCATGTGCTCAATATACATACACGTCATAATGTACACACACGATTTATTAATATAATAGGTAATGTATAATATAATAATATGAGCATAACGTTCATTGTAAAATAAATGAATTATCGCCGGCCCACCGCGGCCGTGTATCATATTATTACTATTACTATTATTATTGTTATTATTATGTTTTCACGTGCGTAGAACATTGTTGCTCGCCGACAGCTCAGCTGCGGCGCGAAAACGTATTATTTCGTATTACTATTATTATTTATCTACAGCGTTCACACCACGTATACTCGGATGCTGCAGGTAAGATCAGATTTGGGTGAATATTATATAAAATATCGTGTTGTCTGTTTACCTGCCTGCAACGTGTACATACTCGGGCTATAAATTATAATACCGGCAATCTGCTACATTCTTATTATTGTTGTTGTTGTTACTGTCATTATTTAGAACAGATAAGTTGCCTTGGAAATCGACAACAAAAACAGGGGAGTCATTTGGGGGATGCATGATGTGTGTGCCTTTGAATCAATCATAGCTGATGCTTTTTAAATGTTTCTATACTTATACATTCGTTTTTGAAATATCGACAGACGATTTTATAACGCAAATAATAACATTTTGATGGTTTTAGACATTTTCAATAGATAGGTACCAAAAGTATCATATTATTGTATATTTCAATTTTTCTTAGTTATTTTTAAATATTTTTTATTGAACATTTTAAGTATTTGCATTGTCTTAAATTATCATCTTCTAAATTTCCTTTTAATTAGTAATGTATAAATGAAAATCGTATTAATTATATTTTTACACTATTTACTCGTTTTCTGATTTATTAAAAAAAAAATGATCAATTATAAAAATGTCGTAATGATAATCTCTAAATAAGTACCTATTTTACGAGCTGACCTAATTATGATTAGTTGACGCTAATTTTATTTTGCATTCAACAAAAAATTCCGATATGACACTTTAAAACAACTCCCAAGAATATTCGTGATACAAAAAAATTATAGTATACACCATTCTATATCCACGAAGAAACTACTTGTATAACATAATAATATTATTATCCACACACTTGTGTAAAGTATGCACGTGGACGAAATTCTTTTTGCGGAATTATTATACCTATAACAACGTAGGTACTTTTCCACATCATACTAAACCGGTGATATATACTACACAATAAACAGTGCATTACTTACCTCTTCTGTATCCATAACCTAACCATCAGTTATTTATTTTTGCCGTCAGAATTTGTCTTAGTGGGTTGTCAACTTGATGCACGTATGAGGTACGGCGTGTACCTCATACCATATATTATACACTGTGCAGTGGTCTATTATTTTCTATGAGGAAATTGTATTATAATTTTGTGCATATACTCATCCCAAAAATAAATTGTCAGAGTTGAGAAAATCACATGAAAAATGAAAACAGACCATGACATAACAATATCAAACAATATTTTTTGATCGTCCACCATACTTAACTTCTCCATTATATCCATAACCTAACCATCAGTTATTTATTTTTGCTGTCAGAATTTGTTTTAGTGTGTCGTTAACTCGTGAGACTCGTACGACTTACCTAATATCATATTATAAAATATACACTGTGCGAGTGCAGCGATGGTGGACTGAACTATTATTTTTAGTAAAACAATTAGGTGTATAACTGTGCTGTGCATATATCCACCCACAAAAGACAGTTGTCAGAGATTTAAAATAAAAACAAACTGTGACATTATTGGTAATAATATTACAACATTTTTTAACTACTCACCACCCATCACAACTATAAAAACAGGTGGGTAATTGCGTCAGAGATGACTTGCACATCGTCCTGCAGCAGCTGTGCAGTAACTGTACGCCTCTCTTTTGGCCACACTACCAGTCATTTGACCTGCATCACGGGGTTAACACGGAAACAGAAATACTGATAATCGCAAGACAATCATCGGGACCTTTCAAACGAGACGTATAGACTTTGAGACATTAGCATCATCAATATAATAGGGTGTGCACTGCAAAGTCGAAGCGTATATGGACCCAAGCGTGCAAACTGTGGTATGGAAACCAAAACTAAAAGACACACGTGAAAACGTTAAACACACACACACATATATATGTATGGTACTAAGCCGATGTATTATTGAGGCATACGTGGAGAAAATAAGCGCTTGTGCCTCGTGTGGTAACATATTATACATAAGACACAAGACGTAATATATGAGTGATATGTACTTAAGATTTGTGCTGTCTGAGTATTATATATTTATATTATTTATCACTGTAGTTATGTAGGTATACGTGTATCTACGTATGTTTCTGATGAATAAGTTATGGATTTTTTTTTATCCTGTGGGAGAAAGTTAATAAGAAGAATTTAAGTATTTTACAGACGCAAAAAAACCCACTATTAAGATGGTTTCAGTAAGTATACTGAAATGTAATTTAATAAGACAATGTTTATTTCCAATTGCACTCGAAATTTCATGTATATATATGAGTAAAATATATTATTGTATATTATTATATAATATATTTTCTGGTTTATACTCGAATTCCTGTCCGCTATTACTTTCGTCGCAGTGTATAATGCATACTGAAGAAGCATTCGTATAGCATTTTTCCACACGCGTTTTAAATTCAAATATATCGCGAGTTCTTTTAAGCTCGTTCGTTATATTGTCAAACGGACATTTTTATTTCGTCGTTAAACAACAATAAATGTATACATGTATATGTTTTATACTAATCGTATATACAATGTATAAAACTCGATGTTTCGGCGCTCGCTTTACACATCTCGCGTGCATATTTGGAATGCAAATAATGCAATAATTAAAAAGGCGATGGAAAATCGAGTATCTGCGTATAGTGTAAACCAAATAGATTTATCGTGTATAATTTTTTTCTTATTCAGTTTTTATTGCACTTCTCATATATTATATTATAATATCGCGCACATTTGAACAATAAATTATATTATATTATTTACTATACTATTCTATAATAGTCATGACCATAGGCGCACATTGGGTGTGAATTTAGAGGGTGCTGGATTCATTTATGGTACATTGGTACACAGATACGTGGGGGCTTTGCCCACTACACCCCCCCCCCCCAATACTATAGTAAACTGTATTGCAATAAATTAAAATTTTTAAACATGCAAATACTATTGAATCAAATTATCTGAATGATTATTAAGAGGACGTTACATCCGCATGTGTTGCCTCCGTCTTACAAGTGTAAAATATAGCTAAAACTGTTTTGTTATGGGTAAGAACCCTTCAGGCTATAGTCCAATCTAAGCAACCAAATTTTCACAATATAAAGAAGAGGACATTTACTGTGCAAAGTCATTTTTATTTTTTTGATATCAGAACTAAAAAAAAAGTTATTTAAGTTTAAAAACTCAAAAATAATAAATTTTTAAACAATAAGAACTTTTTTCGAATTTGTGTTATTGAAAAATTAAAAACAACGTTGCACAATCAATGTTCTTCTCTTTTTAGTGTGAACATTTGGCTGCTTATCTAATAACTTGGACTACGGCCTGAGTGATTCTTACCCGCAAAAAACCGTTTTTGCTATGTTATACATTTGTAAGACAGAGACAAAACGTCATGCAGGTGTAGCGTCCTCAATAATATTTGTTATTCCGCATTAAATTCAACGTAGCACGCAGGTTCAATAATATAAGTTAAAACTAAAAAGGAAAAACCAAATAATAAACAATAATTTACAAATGATTGGCGAAATGCTGAAATAAATTTTACAGGGAACTGGGGGAGCTAATTTGAAGTCTGGGAGTGCTAAGCACCTCCTAGCACCCCTCTATGTGTGCCTATAGTCACGACGCGTTAAATATTTTTTTAAATCATTGATCCAGTATATATTATTAATAGTTTGAGAGATTCCATCGCAATAGATTGGAATGCTTTCAGAGTTATTTCAATTATTAGTCCCGCATGCATAATAATATAATCTAATCTGATGGCCGCAGTATTTGTATATAAGCTCCTGTCTCATTAACTTGCAAATATAGTAATAATGTATATCTATGTTATAGTATATAATAATTTATTGAAATTCGAAGCTGGCGCGTGCCCGCGGTTCAGAGGAACAATCCAACTACCAATACCGATTATTGTTATATACTTATTATAATCTTTTAGTGGTGAGATTTTCTTAGGAACTAAGATATTAATTTTACTCTATATGCCAAGTTCTACCAATATATTATATTAAATAATTTATCAGAATTTGAAGACGGCACGTTCCGGAACAATCATACCTAATGCTTAATATACCATTTAATGTTATACCCTAACCTATCCCTATTATAATCTTGATTATAATAGGGATAGTGAAGCTGCAGTACATTGTACATCATATACATATATATATATTATATTACTATACCTACATATCATCGATATCGTATTATAATTAATTTTTTATACTCCATCGATTTATCGGTCCAATCAAATTCAAAATTGTCGAGCGTGTATAACAGGGGTGGCCAAACTTTTTTTGATTAAGATCTACTGATGGTATATTTTTTCTTTTAGGTTCGACAAATGTAAAAAAAAATATTTAATATTAATCATAAACATACTTATATAAATGATAAAATTAAAGTGTTAAATTATCTGAAATGAGTGTTTCACATTAAATTTCTAAATAATTTTCAAATGCGTATTAACATTATACTGTTGTAGAAGCGTGTCGTTGCATATCATGGCCAATCGAAGACGCTGTGCTAAAGTTTAAACCTAACCTACTCCTTTATAACTTTCATGTGAGAAAATGCCATTTCATACTAACAGGTTAATCCGAAATATATGTATTTGATAACTGTACCTATCTACTAAACGACAAACATAACGATGAATAAATTCTAACAAGGGGGATCGACTTAGAAATCGTCCAAGATCGACCAGTCGATCGCGATCGACTGTTTGGCCATCCCTGGTGTATAACATATAATATACACATAATATTATTATACGCACGCACACATATATGATGCGACATTATTTTTATGAAATGTTAAAAGTTTTCACACCGAGAGGGACAAAAAGAGACGGAGAGAGAAAGCAGAGAGAACCGGAGTGAGATGTTAGATGGTTGTGTAGGACCGGTAGGGGTGGTATATATTATATATTCAAAGACTGCGCTTGCCGCTACGCGACGCCGCGTAAACCACTACCACGGTCGTCCATCGTCAACGGCCCTGCAACAGCGGCAGTAGTGTTGGTGGTAGTATATAATATTTATATAGAGCAGCCCATGTAGTAGCGGCGGTTACCACTGCTGATGAGAAGTTCAACGATACGGAAATTTCATTAGTTCGGTCTCCGGCTCGGCAGAAGTATATATATCGGCGCCACAAAAACCAAGTACCTACCTACCTACCTACGGATATCGTATTTGTATTATAAGACCTTATGTATTGTATATGTGTGTGCATTTATTACTCCTGCACACACCTTTTCGCTGCACACTCGACGGCGCTATATTATTATATAGGCACGCGTTGTATTGTATTTCGTATTTTCTCCAAGACATAAATAATAAATCTATTGCCGCTGAGTATTATTATATAATATGAGATGCGATTCTTTCTTCTTTATACAATATGTAATCACTTTTTCAACTATACACTACGATCCCTCTAAATGTTTCATTATGACGGCTGACATACACACATCACATTAGGTATTATCATTATTATATCAGAGAGAGGTACTTTTTGATATCGTGAACAATATTACATGAGAAGCCGTGACGTATCGTTGCTGTCGGGGAGGAAAACTTTTTTTATAAATCCTGCAGCGTCTTTGTATAGAGTTTTACCGATTATATTTTATCGATCGTATTATATACGGCACGCGTGACAATAACGCACACATTGTAATCGCCTACAAAACGTTAATAATAACAGCTCGTATAAATGTCTGCGGACTACGTGAAGGATTTTGAAAACGTCGAAACGCGTAGTGTAGCAGTGTGTGTCCATCTTTTATTGTTTATTTTTAAATTTTGAGTATGTTATACACGAGTCTTATTTTATAATGATAGTCAAACGCATATGATGAAACCATATTCGACTAAAATCTGTACAACCAATGCACCGCGTTTACACGTCGTCGTCGTTTAACTCATAAATAATAATATTATAGAGCTGAGGATTTAATGCAGTTAAAAACCTTAAATAAATGCAATACAAAATACACTATAAATCCCGAAAATGCATTAAAATCTCAAAAACTGTAGTATAATGTACTGTAAATTCTGAAAAGTACATTAAAAGTCAAAATATACAACGTAAAATCTATCAAGTTGCGTATATTAAAAAAAACAAACTAAATCTTTAATTAGTTTTATTCACTTAAAAAAATGTAGAAAAAAAGGTATGTAAGACATTAATTTAAAAAAAAGCCTAAAAATTACCTAGAAATTCAAAAATGTCATAAAACGCCTTAGGTATTCATAGCAATAATATTATATAATACCCTGTGTTACACCACCCCATGCTCGGCAGAGTTGCAGGTGATGAGCAACGAGAACACTTCAGGGTGATGGTGTCCGTAAGTGCTACGTTTTGTTTTATTTGTTTTCTTTGGCACACATAAATACATAATATACCTAGGTATACTAAGACACATATATACCTACCTACACTCTTCGTCGCGCTGGCACTCACTGCAATTAGCTGTCGAGGGGAAACGCGTTTACACACGTGCGCGGCGCATCCAACTAAACGAACCGTATGAATGACGTGAATCGCACTCGGCCGTGTGTGTGATTTGATTTCCGAGTCCGGTCCGGCAGAATTGCAGCGCACGACGTTCGTATACCATACACACGGTATAAATAGGTATGTGGATCGCGGTCGGTGGGAGCCTATATTATTATAATAAGCCAACGTATTCCGAATCACATCGGATCGTGGCGCGCACACGTTCGTCGTGTCCCTCGGAAATGCAATTTGTCGCGACCCCTTTAAACAATATAATAATAATATTTCGGATTGTGTAAGTACATCTATACACAATGATATTATTATACCTATATATTATTATATATGTACCGAGCTATTCGCTATTGTCCTATTCGTGGTTCCATGTGACGGTTTCGTGCCAAATATCGTAATGCAAATTTATTGTTAAATAATAATATATTATAATATAAATGGTGTAAAACAATAATGTGTTTTTCAGTGCGATAACTCGCACGCAATATTGTTTTATCGTAGCGGAAACGCGCGCACCGCCTATAAAATGTGTATTTTATATATTACGATTATTACTTATTAATATATTGTTATTAAATCGTTTCGGAATTGCAGTCGCTGACAGACTCCACCGCTTCCGCCGCCGCCGGTTAACCGTATAATATTATGTGTTTGCGGTGTTTAACGTAGGTACAATATTATTATCGTATTCGGCTATGATACAAATCCACCGCACGTATAATATAATCCCCATGGTTGATGATAATATGCGTGCATAATATATTATTATAATATTATTATCGTGGTCGGCGACGCTATTACCCAAATAACAAATAAATAACAACGACCGCGACACTCCTAATATCATATTGTATTTATTTAATAATATTAGTTTTTATTATATATTATTATGATTGAGACGCGATGCTTTTTTTAAAAAAAAGAAACGAGTTGCGAGATTTTTTAAAACGCTGATGAAATGTATTAATTGAAATGGAAAAAAAAATTATGCTATTTATTGGTTGCGTTTAAATAATTAATATAATATATCTCTTATATCTATTCTAGATAAGACTACGAGATGTAGGTGATTAGATTATAACTATTGAACGTACAGAATGTCTTAAAACGTAGGGTAGTTTGACGTGTAAGAATGTTCCCTTTAGTTCTATAAGAATTACGTAAATAATAGTCCATTACGCCACTTGCTTAAGTCATCTAATGAGTTTATTCATTTTGACTCAATAAATTA
This sequence comes from Metopolophium dirhodum, assembly GCF_019925205.1. Lineage (NCBI taxonomy): Eukaryota > Metazoa > Arthropoda > Insecta > Hemiptera > Aphididae > Metopolophium > Metopolophium dirhodum. The sequence continues at coordinate 20,308,141 of NC_083568.1, forward strand.
CTAAATTGAGATTGTAAATTTAGTTAATCATACTTGTTATATCAAATTATTGTATGTATGTCCATTCAGAATAGTGTTTTGAAAGTAATAGAAACTTACTGTATTTATTGGTGTTATTGTGTTAATTATTAAAAATCAATAAAGTGAAATACAGTATATGCTTATTATGAGACGTAAAATCGATAAGTCTATTTATCACGTTTGAAGGTACTGATATACACAGATACCGCAGTGGTCGGCGGCTATAGGTATTGTTTTTTTGTAACGTGCCATTTTCACTCCTTTGTTTTTTAAATTTCTTGAATTCACTTATTAGGTATTTAATATTTATTCCATTTTTTATGTTTAGGTTTGGTTGTTACATTTATCTCGTATATGACATGTATTTTTTGTGAAAAACAAAAAAAAAATGTTTTATTGCGAATTGGTAGTCGGTATTGACATAACATCTGGTCACTAGACGGGTTGTGACTATAATATTATAATAGTGAAAAGATTACAAAATGTCAGTTTGCTCAACATTTAAAAAAAAAGTTTATGCTGTTGTATGATTGATAAATAAAAGTTATAAAACAGAAAAATCTTTTTAAATATATATATAATATTTTGTTATTCATTATTTCTTTAGTATAATACTTACCATTTTTGATTCAACATCAAGGGGTCGTAATATGTAGAGTGAAAAATGAAAATGTTTGATTATACGCTATAAACATACATTTTTAGCATGCTATAGTAATTTGCTATATTGTGTGTACACCTAATGTAGTGAAACTATGTTAATCCCTACAAATAATGTAATGTGTTACAACTTACAACTGTAGTGTCGTTGAATTTAATTACTTTGGAAATTCTTGTGGATAAACGTTCATATACCATTTACTGAGATTTGTTTTGAAGATTTTTCTAATTTCATCTTTACCCCAGAACGAAATCATGTAAATCCATTACGATGAATAAGAACTAGTAGGTACAGTATAATATATTTGTGAATTTTATAGACTTAAAAAATGAGACTATAAAAATAAACGTGATTTATTATGTCAATATATAGTCATAAAAGACGGTATAAAACGTGACGATAAAATTATATGGTAGTAACGTATCTTAAAAAATAGTAAACATACTCAAGTTCTACTAGGCGAAAAAAAAGTTATCCAAATCACCTATATTTAATAGCAGTCCGGTGCAAGCGGAATGCCATCAGTTTTTATTGCATATGTATAATATTATGGATGTTTATTACGTACGTACCGAATAACTCAAATGTGTTTAGATTTTCGTTATTTCTGCGAATTAAATAATATTATAATATAATTCGTATTGCGTATATCAGCACTGGTGAAGGGTAGCGACCGCAAATTTATTATCAGCTCTTGTTTTCATTTGTTACCAATTCAATGATTCCTTAAAATGAATATTTTTAGTATATAAAATAATGTAACGTAGTAAAATCGAAGAAACTTCAAGTGAAGGCAAAATAATTCTCACAAATATTCATCAGTAAAACCAAGAACATTTCTTTTTTTAGCTGGTGAACTGCGTGTTTTAATAGCTTAAAAATAAAACTTTATATAAGATATACATATTTTATGTTAGTTTATTTATTATATATTTATTCATATTGTAAATGAATTATTAATTGAATTGTCGATATTTACATTTTGTTGAAAAACAAATTGAGGAATCAAAAATGATCAATACCAAATTAATTATTTTGATATTTTATGATTTCTGTAACTAAGCAATCACTATTTTAAAGGCTCTAATTATATTTATTTTATTTATTCTTTTATGTAAATTTAACTATCCAAAAAGATATTTTACAGATATTATAACAGGTAATAATACATATTTTTAAAATTATTACTATATAAAAAGAAAATGTATAATACACCTAATAATTATAATTATAGTTTAAGAAATATCCATTACAATATTTTTTTGGTTTGGCTAATGAGTAAATACAAAAATCAAAATTTGATATACTATTACAATAGTTTAAAAGTTGATACTCTGTACTATAAGCAATTAAGTTACTAGAACAATGTCAAACTAAAATGGGAGAATTATTTCTTAAGTTAAAACTGTTACTTTATAATTAATTTTTAATTTTTTTTTAGGAACTTAGTGCAAATTAATAGCTCAGAAATTAATTTATAAATAAAAGCTGTATCGTTAAATAAACGTTTGGAAGTTAATGATTCTAAACCAAATTTGATAGCTATAACATCCAAATTTATTTATGATACCCATTGAAGAAAAGTGGGGTTAGTATTTACATAATTTCTATGTCACAGTCTAGGTTCATCTCCAAGAAACAAATTCGCACCAGGCCCGCAAAAAGATAAGCTGGAATTAATGTATATTATAATATATTATAATATAGTATACTTATACTTAATATACCTATACAATAATCGTTTTATTTTATTTACATAAACACTTAAAAGTTAAATATAATTGCATAATATAATATTTGTGTATAATCGTATAATCGTTATTAATTATATTGAATTGTTTTGATTAAAATATAATAAACTAAACTAAAATGTACAATCAATGCTAATTTTTCCCAATGAGTTGATAATTTTACAGTGACGAGAAAAAATTCATATTTTCATAATATTTCAAATGCCTCAACTGTATATTGTAGAACAAATAATTTAAGTGCTAACCGTTATACTTGAAAACTCAATTTTCGTCCTATAAAAACGAAAATTATGTGGAATACAATGGAGCAAATGTAAGGGACATTTAAAATGTTGAAGTAAGGTCTTTTTACTTAAGATCACTTTGATGGAAAAACCGATTAATATCTTTCCATTAAAAAGAAAATCTTCAATAACAGAACTAAAAACCAAATTGTGTTAAATATAAAATTTGAAAAATAAATGTTGTTTCTGGGAATCATTTATTTTGACCCTTTTATGAAAATAAAATATAAATAAAAACTTCGTGTCATATTAAAAGTATTAAAACCGTGTGTTGCTCTTAAATTAATAATAAAAGTTTTTTTTTCTAAAGGCAATCTTATCTAAATTTAACTTCACATTGTCAAATCAGAACTTATACGTGAAATAAATAGATATCTGTACGAAAAATAATTTATTATCCGTGCGTGCATTAAAATATTATTTTACCATCTTCGTGTTAGTTGTTAATACACGCTTTTCATATTATGAATGATCAAAGTATGAAATTAATAAAAAAAAAATTACTTAAATGGATTTGGAAATGGTCTTAAACATGACCATAATAATTATGTAATAGAAATTAGACGTGGGAAAAAGGGCGAGGTCGGTGGATGTAATTTTATTACGGCTTGATTGCTATTCAGTATTAGCCCTTATATACACGTACCCGATCTACATAGACCTTAATCCTTATTACTGTTACTATTATCTTGATCACAATTACGTAGTTCTCGAATGGGACGTGTAAATTAAATTTGCTTTAGATTGAAATGCGTTGCGGTATAAAATACAAATATTACAATGCTTATTACCAGGAAAACGCATTTGCTCGACGTATTTGAGGAAAGCTCATACCTCGAGGCGTATTAATATAGTACGTTTTAATAAATGGCGACCGAATATTATTATTATCATTATTTATAGGTAGGCACGCATTGCTTTACATTAACACGTAATATTATATTATAATGTAACGCGTAAGTACCAATAATGTAGCACCTGTTTATATTTATATCCATAATGTTAATCAATGGTCGGAATATAAAATAATATATTATGCACAGTAGTAATGTAAATGAACAGATTAATAATGTCCACCAATCTATCCGACTCAAATACCGCCGCCGCGGCCGATACCATAGAGTATATTATGATTTCGGCCAACACGACACGAGTGCGCAGTGTCTCGACGTTTTCGGTGCTCAATAATGTAACGTTGGTTAAACATCAGGTGCAGTTAGGTACTTATTTTGTAAGTCAGCATAATTGCAGAACGGCAGCTGCAGTACCTACTATATATACGTATAATAGATGGCACGCTCGTCTTGTGGACGTACATATATTGGATATATATTATACATTATAATATAATATTGAGTTGAAGTTATTTACATATAATTATTATTCAAATATAACTTCAACTCGTATATAATCTTTGTTACAACTGAAACAACTATTACTATTATTATAATAGTGCACCTACGATAGTGGTTCGGAATACATTAAATACCTATTGGCAATTGTTAAGTTTTGAGTGCGCGTTTCAGCAAAAGTTGTTGAAACGGAAAAACCACCAATGAGGCCACACACAAGTTTGAAAGTGGCCTGTATATACACTTGGCATAATCAATTGGCATTAAAATCGTCGTTCGATATTAAGTTAAGACATAAATTATATCCTGGCAGTATGTGATGCACTGATGTTGCAGACATCAGCTGATGTGTGGCACTCGTCTAGATTTTCACACTTTTGCTAATGGATCGTGCATATACTGATATATATATATTGAATGATTTTAATAGAAAAATAATAATCATCTTCTTGCTTGAGTTTCTTCATTTATTCCACACTCACCTTTATTATAGTTATATAATTGTCCTTACGTTTATCGAAATACATCTATCAAACTGTTTTTTTGTTTTCGAAAGACTTAGGTATATGAAAATTACTAAAATATCTGCCTGTAGAGTCTACTCTAATCCATTTTATCATTGAGTTTTTTATAAAATACAATACGATTACAATATACTGAATAATAATAACTTAATAAATAAATAAATAAAATAAATTATAATAAAAATATAAAATACAAAAAATTAGTATAATAGAAAATTTAGTGTGAATTTTGATTTTGGACACTGTTGCATAAAATTTCCCACTGGGGTACAATTTTAGATAAACTAATGCGCATGTCATGTGTGACATCTAATCTGTTTCTTTGTTTTGTTTTAATATTGGCCATGGTAGAAAATCCTTTTTCGCACAAATAAGTGGTAGGAAAAAGTAATAGTTTTTTTATTGCATTAATTGAAAGTTCTGGATATTCATTATTTACTGCACACCAAAAATCTACAAGAGTTTCATTTTTAAATTTATGTTCATAAGTTTTATCACAAGAATGATCGATAATCTGAGTTTCAAGAAGTGTATTGAAGTTCAACTCTTCAATAGAAACAGTAAAAGGATTTTCAATCCATTGAAAATCGTCACGAATATCTTTTGGAAAATAACTATTCAATGCAATTGATATTTGATTTAAATGCAATGAAATAATTGTTTTGATATCATTAACATTCACTGAGTCGTCTTCTTCTAGAAACTCGCTAAGTACAAAAAACATATCAATATTTCCTATTTCTACTTTTTTTTTGTAAATAATAATTTTTTTTTTGAACGAAGCAATTTTTTGATTGATCAAAAATGTCAAAATTTTTACCTTGCATCGAAAATTTATATAATTAAGTATAGTAAAAATATCTACTAAATATGCCAACTCTATCAGCCATTTATACTGTCACAAAAATAGTTTTACGACTAAAATAACTGTAAACGTAACTGCTAGTCGCTACCCATCAGAAAAATTTCACGACTCAATGATGGGTCGCGACCCATGGTTTGGGAAACGCTGCTGTAGACTGTAGGCATAGTGTTTACCCGATAACTTTTACATGCAGAGAAATCAATAATATTATGATTTTAAATATTATTATTTTATTACAGAAATAAAATGTATATTATACAGTATACAACGACATTTCTTCGCTCGAAATCTAAAATAATAATAATCAACTTAACGTCAGGTAATCCCAAAACAAATATTTTTAAAAACACTATTTATTAAAGGTTCACAAATTATTGCAGAGTTTATAAAAGAACTAAATGCATTAAAAAAATTCATATTTTATGGTAGCACTTACCGATAAAATATAGTTTTTATGCTACGATAAAATTCATAGTAATTATTAACATAAATAATTTCGTCGGCTGGACAAAGACGTGAATAAAACCCGGGTTCAGATCCACCCTTTGGCCATGTTAGATTATCCATTGAAAGTGTGCTAATTAGTGGATCATTATTTATAAATTATTAGTCAGACGACTGAAGATGGAAGTAAAATGGATTTATTTTTCCTTTAAAATATTATTACAGAATGGATTTATCATAAAAAGGTGGGAGGTCAACTGTTAAACATTTTTAATTTTTGTTGGACTTCGTTAAGGCCTGTTGCTAAATAATTGTCGTAAATCATTACATATTTGTCTCTCTTAGATGTTGGTTGTAAATACTCGTTTTTTAGTAGCTGAACGAAATTTTATTAAACACGTAGGTATAAAATATAATATATTTTATTACCTATTATTTATTATTTATATGTTTAACGTGAAATATGTTATACTAAAATATTATTCTTATTTTACTATTATGTGAGAATTCGTTTTGTACTTAATGACTATTTCTTTGACGTTAATTGTTTGTACATAAAAACAAAATTTTAAAGGATAAAATTGTATTAAAAAAAAATACACATTTGGAGTTTATGGGATTCACGTATTTTACATCAGTTAATAATTTACTCATAACTAATTGCTCGGGTTCAAAAAACAGATATAATTTCCGAACTTATAAACAACGTTTAATATTAAAAGCTTTTGGATACAACTGACAAAAAAAAACCTATTTAGTATGTTTAATAGAAGTAGGTACCTAATATTATATATTTTATATTATTAATTGGGTTGAAAATGTAGTTTCCTGTGTCATTTTTTCAAGGTAAATTATTTTTATGGTAATATTAATTGCATTCCAATTATTTTTTCGTGTAGGTATTAAAATAATAATCAATACAATTAGTCATATAAAACACACTACAAGCAATAATTTGTATGCTAAAATTATTATAATTGAGTATAACCTATGATTAACTATTATTGGTTTTTACATCGATTAATCCATAATATATTATATTGAACATAACTAAAATATACGATAGTTAATACGGGATCATAGAAACGATTTATTCTATAGTTTTAATTGGGTATTGTATTTTCAGGCCTAAATCGGCACGACAAATACAATGTAATAAATTCCCATAATATACACGGTCAGGTATTAAAATGTTGAAATAGAAATTCGTTGACTAATCAAATAGGTCGCTCTTGCGCGTGTGGAATCGTAAGATAAATGTAGCGAAATGATCGAATTCGAGTTCTCGGCTAGGATTTATATGTGCACGTAGATGATAAATCCGCAGAGTGACAAATAAAATCTGGAAAGAAAATCTTATGAATTAATGTCGTTTCGCGTATACCGGTCGGAATAGAATATTCGACGGTTACCGTCACGCGTAATATTTACCGAAGCACAGATAATAAGTGTATGATTTATGTTTCCTGTTGCGACGTGTAGACGCGAAGACGTCGCACATTGCGCATATAATAATAATATGTATTAGGCACATACACGCCGTTTTTTGCGGTTCAATTCGTGATGTCGGTGGCATAGGGGGATAAGGAACGTGTGTCGTTTTATATATTTCGGGAATACGTTTTAACAAAATTGATTTATCGAGCGATATGTGTGACGCGGTTGTCGTCGGTTTACAAACAACATCTGTTACTACAACAGCGGTGAGGTATATCTATATATATAATAGTACACAGATAGGTTAGGTACCTTCTACCTACCGTTTTATATGGGCCCGTGTACAGTATTTATCTGTTGTACCCACGGTACACGAAACGGAAATATAATGCGATGTAATAATTAATAAATGTCAGGTGATACGGTATACGACATGATTAAAATATTATAAAGCCCACCTACTAATATATATTACGTATGGATTGTATAGATATGATACACGTTACGTGTATAATATTATATATACTGTATGCTGCATGGAATTTAGACCACGGTCTGCCTGCAGTGCTCACACATCTGGTCGAGATAGATATTATACTTAAGCTCTCTCTCTATATATATATATATATATATATATATATATATATTATGGTATAAACATGCGTGTTTTATACTCGCCGCATAGGTATATAATATACCATATTATCATCATACGCCCGACGTACGTACGTTCGTTTATAATAAGTCTAAGATGACCGTTAAATATTATTATGACATCGTACAGCCCGAGTTTGATTGGATTCCGGATCGTTAAGAAGAAGAAATAGGACCTCGAAGTCAGCATATAAAATATAATATAATATAGGGTAGGCATAGTATTATGGTATACGCGTAATATTATTATATTATAAACCTAAGCGTCGAGTCACGATATTACCTTATAATATGTAATATGTATAGTATACAGTACGAAATCCATGGTGAAAAAATAAATAAGAACGAACAAACGATGATGATAATAAAAATAAAAATAATAATAAAACTCACGATACGAAGGTGAGGGTGGTGGAGACTAGAGAGCGTGTGTGCCGGAAGTGCGAGTCCGTTAAATTTGATTATCAGGCCATTTCGAGCCTGCAGATTCGGATTACCGCCTACACTATCAGTCCACTTTTTTCACCGTCCCTCCAGCAAAGCGTGTACCCTATCCCGTGCCTGACAAGTCGTCGGAGTCTCCCCACTCGGACCAGATCCTCCAACAACCCATATTATATTCTTCCACCCCGGATGATCACGACGACTTCGGTGGCTGCGATGCCGGTAGTCGACGTCGACAACAATGCAAGATCGGAAGTCGCCGGCAAGATCAGTGACACGAATATGTAAATGTCGACGGAGGCGAACCCGGAACCTTGCCAAAATGTTTCCCGGCACCTGTGCGTAGAACGCGTTTAACTACACATAATATCATAATATAATATACAACAATATAAAAGTATACATATAAATGTCTACGTGAGTAAAGAATTTTTCATTTCCTCGAGTTCACCTCTTCCGTAGGTATTCTATTACGAATAAGACAGCAGTTCGTCGCCACTTGGCAAAATACCATTTTATGCGCAATAACATTACAAGCATACAAATGTACAACGATAATATTATTATAATGGAAATATATTTTATTATACATCATTTCACATATTATACAATACCAGCAGTTGTATTATATTATATAGATATAACAACACCAATGACTAACGATACTGTAACTAATATTATGTTTATCAAATCGTTGTCATGCCTAATTTAGTAATAGTCGATTGGTTTATTTTTATAGTTTTTCGGTCACAGTAATCGTAAGTAGATATTTGCATCGTTACCGTGGTAAATGCGGTACGCACCTACATGACGGCGACATTGATTTCACGAAGAATCCGACGACCACAACTATAAGCTAATATATTCGAAACACAAAATATTAACCAATGATTAATGTTTCAAGTTGAGTTTTCTCAATGGATTGAGATTATGATTTTTGTTTAGTTAACTACCTGTGATATCTGTAAATAGAAATTACACTTTCATTAATAAAACCAATTGGCATCAATATTCATAAGACGTGCATTAAAATAAATATAATATGTGTAATACACATTGTGTATACCTACATAATACATATCATATTTAAATAATGAGGTTGACACTACGACATTCTATTAGATATTATTTGAATGATTAGAGATTGATAAAATTCATTTCAAAAAAAAAAAAATGAGAGAGTACGAGTGTCCATATGCACTGGCGTTATTTATGTGGTTGATAACAACAATTAAAAGAGCAAAGTCGATTTTTCTGATATTACTTGACGTTACAACTTAAGATGCATAACATACAGTATATATATATATATATATATAATATTAAATTATTTCACAGATGACTTCTGATCGTCAGTCGCGGTGGCGGCGACGATGGCAACGGTCGTGTTTTAACGATCGCTAAAAGACGTTTTCCCAGGACCCTCACACGTTCCACTCCCGTCCTACGGGAAAACGGTCCGCGAGTATCGTTTTCATACGTATAAACACAATTCGTTTTAACGCCTATTCAATATATAACGTCGCGCCGGTACCCTTTTTATCGTTTTCCTTTACAATCGAAACGCGCGTGTACCGCATAAATGTTGTGTTTGATATGTGAATGGCTGTTCTTTTTTTTTCGATTTTGATTCTAATTGATGCCTTTTAGTTTTATCCCTTTCCAAAGAGATGTTTTTTGTTCTGTAAAACGGATTAAATTCGCTATAATATCATTATGAAACCAGACAAACTCCAAACGATTAATGCGTTTCATGTCGTTATTTTATAAGTTCACTAAGCGAATTAATAATAGGATAAACGAAAATAAACGAATCCGTGTAATTTGACTAAAATTAGCTTAGATGCTTATTTTGATAAACGGTTTTGGTTACTCTTAAAATAGTATGGAATAAAATTATTAATTATTTACAAGACAAAAAAAAAAAAAGCACGCGATGTTATAAAAGATTGTTCCATCCGTTATTAAAATTATGTAGATTAATATACGTACACGTCGAGGGTTTAAAGAGATTATTATGTCTAATATTTTGCGGTTAATCATAAATAATATTTATCTGTCCCCGGTGATAATTATTATGGTGCTAAATCATTAGCAACATTATAATAATATAACCACAAAACTCTTGTTAGAATAATAATTATAGTTTTAGAAAATGATACTGAGGCGTTTTAAAAATAAAATCGTATTTACTCCCGAAACAGAGATACGCCGCTATCAGTTTTACTTCTTCTTCTTATCGTGTTAGGTTAGTTTAAACTAACATTTATAGTTTTAAACGGATCAATAAAGGCCGAAGTGTCGGTGAAGTTTGTTTTTGGACATTGTACGCGTTAAGGTTTGACTGTGCTAAACAAATATAGTATGTATATTGTATATATTCGCATATTATTATGGTGAATGGACAATAATTATTAGTGGTAGCATTAAAAAGTCTATACAGTTAATGTATAACATATTATCTTCGCACGAACATTCTTTATTATTATTTATTATATTATTATATTGATTAGCGATTAGTGATTATTGTAATTGATATTATTTTGAACTCATTACACGATGACTGCAACTTAATAGATATTATAAATACTTAGGTAATACCATAGGTATAATCGACGATTTAAGGATGCTTTATTTGTTTTAACAAAATATAATATTGTAATTTCAGGGAAAAGGAATATTCTGCATTCACGTACGGTTGTTAAAATTAATTGGTACTGACCTCGCTATAAAATGCACTTAACTCGAACTCGGTGATTTCGCTTATTAATTTTGTAAAATATTCTGAGAAATGAATCATTTAAATTTTTTTAGCTCTTTTGTCGTCATATTCATCGATTATCGAATGGCACAGTTTTAGGAATATTTTAATTATAAATTATAACTTGCTGCTTTTAATTTGAAGATGCGTCATGAAAAATACTTGAGTTAATAGAAATTATTTATCACTGTGCACAATCGGTATTAATTAAAACAGAAAATATTTTAAATTTAACTCTACAGTCAGAGAAGAACATATATTTAACAACAAAATTAAGTAGGTAGGTACCTACAATGTATTATAATCTTTAACTATACTATTGTATTGTTTAAATTTTATGGAAAATAAATTACTTTAATTTTAAAGGTTTTTTTAAAAAAAAAAGTGTTCAAGCTATATTATTTTAGTAAATTACATTACTTAATTAATTCTAAAATATAATATGATGAGTGACGGTATTCTGTATCTAATATTTTGATATGCCCGAAGAGCGTATCAATTATTTTGCGTCTCAAAAACATAATATTGTTCAAACAACTTTTTTTTTATATACATTTTTCACAAGCTTTTATTCCCCGAGGATGAAAAATGTTAATTAACGATTAGGGAAAATCCGTTGTGCCTGTTAATTATTATTGCCCCCTCAGTCCACACTATGTATATTCATAAAGAAAATAATATAAAACTGAAAGATAGCAAAACACTAACACGCTATATATACACACCTATACCTATATAAAAGGGGTTTATTTTTTTTAATGCAATTTCACAACAATAATTAGTCTGGCTATAGCACGGTTTTATCGGCTTTCAGAACCACACTTTCGCGCAGAAAGCTTATTATAATATAATAATTTAGTTTTATTCATTGGGTGTTATAGTATACATATATCATATTATGTTAAGTAATATAGAACATGGTAAGCTGGTACGATGTGATTTTTTTTATATCATTTTCGCATCTAGTCGTTGCAGATATTAAGCAGGTAGACATTATTTTCTCAAACTAATGGGTAGAGGTATAATAAATGCAATAAATAAAAAAAAAATACTTGATAACAATGTCATAATTGGAAATAATATAAAATAGAAACAAATTATTTTTTCCTTTAAAAAAATACAAGTTTAATCGAACGTATACCTACAATGTATGCTATTTTTTATTCAGATAGGTTCATGTATTACATTTCAGCTGGAATTTGACGCATATTTCCATATTTTATTAGTACTATTCTACCAAACAAGCTGTGTTCATTTTTTTTTAGTCCCAATTCCAGGATAAATGCTTGAAATAATAAAATATCTTTCATGTATTTTATCACTATAATACAATGTATGTATATTGTATATATTATATTATAGTTATGTTTCGTGTTCAACGTGTCCAGAAAACTATTTCGAAAAGTATTCAATATATATACAATATACATCGGGATACTGAAATGCCAATGATAATACAGCCATTGTTTCCAAGTTAATAGTTACCTACCTATAGGGTTTGGATTAAACTAAACCAAGCCCGATAAAGTTTAAATAATGTGAATCTAAATTGTTAAGATAATTATAACTTATACATTTACCTAAATTTAGAGCTCTCGCTTTGATAGTAAATATTAATAATAATTCCTTAACTTATTGCGTGTTGCGACGTATTATAATTCGCGTTCTATACCGTGGTTTTTGCAGGGGATACCAATGACACACTAAAACGTTTATATTTTATGTAGGTAACCAAGTTGTATCTTTTACAAATTATTTTTAAATTAAACTGAATCGTAATGCATATATTATTATGCACCGACAAGGGATTTAAGTATTTAACATCGCTATAAAATACAACACGCGTTCTATGATAAAAATTACACAAACATAATATATAATATATAAAGCCGTTTTGATTAAAATACAGATTTAAAAATGTGTTGTAAAATACAATTTCATTGTATGTAAAACATTTTCGTTATTTTTTTATAACATGTTACATTTATGGTATTATATTTTGTTCTATATACCTATTTTTTGTCCGTAAAAATGAATTGGATGTGAATTAACGTCGTACGTGACCGAAACATTAATTGAGGGGAAAATATTTAAGCTTAAATATTATAACTATAGTGAAGTTCAACATCGTACAGTTAGAATATTACTGTATGTATTACGATGATGCTTTTGCGGCACAGCGATTAGGGAAAAAAAATTATCGGACAAACGCGAAACACTGTGCAGTAAACAGTAGTTGTAGTCTTTATAATGCAAACAAAATTGCTAAGCTGAAGTGATGGCCTGGTCTTTTTAAAATATTTCTATCACGGAAGAATATCGCGCACGTTCTTTGTATTATGTCAGTTAATTTAAACGGAGTAAAAATGAAAAAAATCGCGTAAATTGTATTAATCTCAAATTAGATGCACAGGAGTTACGGCTATATACATGGATATCGGGTGGGGGTGGCAGGGTTCGGTCGTGCAACGATAGATTTTTATATTCATGAGCCGTTTATTTGAAGAACTATAGTTTTCGTTTCTTTTTTTTTCATTCTTTCGACCGTCTAGGTATATTATATAAAAATTGCGTTTAGTCTGTCCCCTGCAAAAATGAACGTGACAAAAAAGGAGAACCGAAAAACAAAAATGTTAGTTAAACAAATTTGTATAATATACTAGATGTACCACGAAATCGTCGGTTGGCTGAATAATAATTTAGGCGTAAGTACGAAAAAAATCTAAACCTATCCTCGACTGTCTCAAATTCCTAGCATACTCATATATGATATGGATCTTCGCAGTGATGGTGGGGAGGGGAGTGTGAAAACCACCCTCGTACACAAGATACAAGCACACGGCCAGTGAGCACATATCGCATAAATTCCACCAAAAATAATGAAGACTTAAAGACAAAATATGAGTACCTGAAAGGTAAATACCACCAGGAAATGTTTTGGTGTATAAAATAATTTAGAGCGTGTGCATTTTTCTCAGATTATGTTTTTTTTTCTATAATTGTAGTATATTATTAAAACTACTTCAATACATTTCAGGGAAATAAAATGAAAATTTCAAATGTTAGTATTTTGATATTCCGAAGCAAACATATAATTTTTAATTTTTAAGTTTATAAATATTATCAATATATAATTATTGTTGAGACTAATAAAATGGTGGTGTGATACTCTTACTGTGATTGGGCGATTGTTTATTTACTAATATACTGACTCCCTACATTTTGGGACCGTGGTGTTACAACCATTAATATATTGTGCACGTCAGTGACCTTTTTCGAGCACATTTAAAAACAAATTATTATTTAGAAAAGCAAAAGAAAAGTTATAACAATTGGGAAAGACAATTTAATTGCTTTAATAAAGAATTGCAAAGCTTCGTAGCGCGTTTAAAACATACGTAGTATGACAACAATTTATTATTGGAAAAAATCTCAAGATGAAAACCTGGCTTTGAAATATACGACGAGTATCACGTCAAAACTATTAGGAACACCTGGAACACGGAATGGAAATTTGGCATGAAATTAATGTTATTGTTCACGTGTGAGTTGGAAAAATATTACGAACTAGGCTCCAAATAGCGTTTACAATTATATTTTATTTTTCTAAATAAAATTAAAGAAGGAATAATAATATCAACCTTTTTTCATTTTGAAAAAAAAATACGGTATGGTACAAATACTTGATGTCCAGCTTTGTACTGATAACGAGACGTTCGTTCGTTATTCTAGATCCGTCATATTATCAATCCAGTATCGGAATCTCTAAATACAGAGTTTATTTAAATACGTTGTTTAAAATTTAAAAATAAAACAAGAGGTAAGAAAGTAAGGTTCTCTAAAAAAATTTTAAAAAATCAATGTTCAAATTGCACGCGTCTGAACCCCCTATACATCGAACGAGTAAACAAACAATTAAACACTTGTCGAACATAATTTTATATTAAAATAATTTAATATTAAATTCTGAGTTTGACAAGTATAAAAAGTTTTTTTTTTTTGAAAGTCCTTCCCTTATCCGCGAACAACCTCTGGATCCGCTGCTGATTGACATATTATTATTATTTTCACGTATATTTTGAATTTTAAAACAATATTACCTACTTTACGCAGAAACGACTTTAATTGTTATTTGAATTTTGATTATTGAAATTCATACGATGTAGGTATTTAATATCATTATGTTTTACTAATTGACCCTGTAGTAGAATTCGTTGAATGGATATAATGAACAGTTTTATTAAAACGTGAACGCAGTAAGATTGCGTTTATTGTTAACCAGTCAAGTCATATATATATATAATTTATGCGCCACAACATTGTCGAGGCGGAGTTTACAACGTTTCATCCGACCTTTTGTGGAATTTACAATCGCCACGATCACCAGCCGCCTGGTCAAAAGACACCGCCAAAGCTAGATGACGCTCGAAAATCCCAATACGTAATAACAATAATATTATTATCCCCGTGACGGTGAAAACTCCCAAAGCTGACCTCTGGGCCTACCACCGTGAAATACTTCTATCGCCTCGATATACGTAATATATACAAAGTAAATCACCAAACACGATCACCCCCTTTTTCGTTCAATAGGCAATGTAATTATTAGAATTCTGATTTTTGGATCTTTAAAATATACTCATATGAGTATACAGACCAATTTTTTCAATTATTTTAAATACTTGAATTTTTTTCTACTATACTTTTAAGGAGTGTCCTGTGGCGATACAACTTCTGTTTACTGTCAGTTGTTTAGTGGATAGTATTTTTGAAAATTTAGATGTATCTAATTCAATATTCAAAAGAGTAGTTTCTCAGTTATCATAATAGATAAAGTCCTTAAAAATGGTTTTACAATAGCATAAGATAAATGTAATATTGGATATAGTATTAATTATACTTGGACCATTTTTTAGATTAATATTAATTACTACATTTTTAAAACACCATTATAGTCATTATATCATCTGAACACATTATCATGGTCCATGTACCTATTATACCTAATACTAACATTTTAATAACTGAAAACCACTCGAATGTAACGATCGTTAGAATTTTGAATTTGATATGTCAAAAATGATCCGATTTATAACGCTAATCTAACCTAATTTATAGTAATAAAGGGGGTTTTCATTTGAAAAACAAAAGTTTGTATGACCACAGGACACTAGTAAATCTAACGAATTTGAAAAAAATGGTCTTTAAGTATATTTAAAATGTCCAAATATTAGAAATTATTATAAATAAAAACTTTGAGATAATCATACTCGGTGAATCACTTTGTATATTATACAATATAATATATATTCAAAACATTTTTAATAATAGAAATAATAATTCACATACGAAAACAAAGTTTCGAAGATGTATAGGCAAAGTGCGCAAAGGTATATTATATATATTATATATTTTTTTTAATTGTTTTTTTTTTTTAAAAAACATCGGCTTCTATTATGGCCATTAGTTTGACATTAACTTAAAATTAGTTTACAAAGGTATGTTTAACTTAATATGTTATTGTATGGCCTAAATTAAGTTATATAGCTGAATTTCTTTTATAAATTGTAGGATGTTGATGAGTGATTGAGGGTCAGGTCCAAGCGCTTCTCCGATTTGTTGTGATGTATGTGTTTTTTTCTCGTGTCTTCGTATTTTTGGCATTCGGTGATAATGTGTTTGACTGTGTAGTCCACTCCACACATTTTTCATATGAGAGGATCGTTTTTTTCTATGAGGAGCCTCCGTGTGATGATATATTATATTTATTATTTATATAGATTATAGATAGTATGGGTAACAACCATCGTGGTCCCGTCGACTAAAAACCCAAAGATCGTTTACTGAAATCAACCGTGTATACGACTTGGGAATACTGTCGAACCTTTTAACAACGACGTGGCATATCGTGGGTATCTATTAAAACAACCGTCGCGATTGTCTCTGGAGAGGTCGCCGCGTTTTGCTCGGAAACGGAAAGAAATTGATCCACTTTGAAGTGCTATTTGACGATATATTATTGCGATCAATGGCGTATATAGGATATAATTTCAGTGGTGGGGTAGAAACCAGAAGTCGGGATTCCAACTGTTTAATTAATAATATAATTCTACACACACATGATAGGTACTTTACATTTGGGGGATTTGACCCCTCCCCCAAATATACACCACTGATTGAAATGTGTGTGCATTGCGCCCGTATGTAAAACTTTGTCGCCGTTAATTTTGTGTACAGCGGTTAAATTATCAAATATACGACGTGCCCTCCGTCGTGCGCATGTGTACATGATCGATATATAAATTCAAAATTATTATTATTATTATTAACACAAAAATACCTGCAGATAAATAATAATATCGTATTTCTACGGAATATCCCAGAAGAATATTATCTGCAATAAATTATACGTTTATTAATATAGAAATAAAAAGTTTGTACAGCAATATGTTGTTGGGTATATAATATATTATATTTTAAATGGAGTTAGTTGCCCGACGATAAGATCATCATCATAATGTAATATCCCTAGAGATTTCCGACAAGTCTTTTCATATCACAAAATTAAAAAATATTATCAATTTTCAATTTTTGTCACGTTTGCCGTTTATGCGATGATTAGATGAGTTTGCTAATAAATAAAGATAATTTATAAAATATACATAAAAGTTTTTTTTTAACGCACTTGATACGTACACCGAGTATCTTAATCGTGTCAAGGTTTCGGTGACATTTTTATGGGACACCATAAAGTGTTTAAATGGATAAAGTTTTGAAGAACAAATTTCGGAGGACTCGTTTTGTTTTTAAGGTGCTATAAGAACCGATGGAAAATTACTAGATTTTACGATTCTTTTGGAAAATGGTATCATCTATTTTGGGCGATCGTAACCATTTATTTTTCGTGTTTTATTGTAATACTGTTTTGTGTACTTCGATGTACCATCGTAATAAATTACATCGTATGTGATTGTACGGAAAACTATAGTAGAACACCATAATGTACCAAATGCAATTTTCCGTTATTTTTTTTTCATTTTGAATTATTATATCAAACGTTAGTGCTTTTAAATGTGTTTTAAGCCGTATAAATTATAAATAATCGTATTTTCTTTTATGTATAGTAATATTTATTTATTATGTCATGTAAAGAATTTTTAAAACCAGCTGTTAGTAATAATATCACCGCAAAGGTCCCGTCTACATTATGTACGCTAATTTTAATTCGAGTGCTTATCTATCGAGGTAGCATTTTTTTGTTTCAATGGTTCTTTAAAATAAAATATATATGCCAATACATTTTTGTTTTTATTAGCCACTTAGTTTAATTTTTCTCACTCGGCGCTTAAAACACTTGAAAATATAAAACACATTAATATAATATAGTAATTATGATTATAATATAATAGGTACAATGGTCCTATACTAATTGCTTTTATAATATAAAATATTTATTGTGAGACGAGAGTTAAATTAAATGTATTGATATAAATGCTATTTTTTGTAGTTGGTACACAAATATAGAACACATCCAGTTAAAACATGGACGGATTAATATTAATTTAGTGGTTTGTTATAAAATAATATTATGTTCTTTTACAATTGCGCGTAGACTTAAAATAATAGATTTTTTCGATGAGTTGCAGTCAACAAGTAAACAAGTTCTAATCTTCTATTATTCATATTATATATTTTATGCTATAATTCATTCGGTGGTTTAAATTTTTGGATTTTAAGCTCTTGGCTGATGCATTATTCAATTATAAAATTATTGAAACTTGTACAAAGAGGAATTATGGATGAACATGCCGGGCATTAGTGAATTCTGAATAAAGCACTACCGCAGGTTCAAGACTTTAGGCGATATTCTAATATTTAAAAACAGAACTCTATACACCAGGAACACTAATAGAGTCTAGAACTTTAGTTTCACGGCGATTTTTTCCTTGAGTTATTGTTTTGTTTTCCAGAAGTTTCATGTTAAAAACGAAATTTTTAAGACAATGGGAATACGACAGACGCGTCGGAAATAACGGGCAGATGAAATACTACTCCCGGATGTCGAGAATGTGAATGGAAGAAATCTATAAAACAATTTTCAACTTTGAACAAACTATTTGATATACCTCTTTCAGATTGTTTTCCAGATATTGGACGTACGGATTAAAATTACTACGGTGGTGCGATCGACATTATCGACGCATAAGAAATATATTACAAAATACAAACGAATCTTTTTAAAAACTAATTACGTCATTATTAGCTACTAACTAATAATATTTGAACGAGAAATATGTCGATTTCGATCTTTTTGATTTTTTTGTTCACGGCCCACTTTTGTAATAATTACCGATTTTTATCGCTATACCCTTTGGTAAACCTACCAATCTATTAGGATAATGCCTCGCTACATTTATTTTAATTTAAGTCGTTCCTGCAGTTTATTCTCTGAAAATTATTATTATACATCTTGCAAAAGTAAGTTTATATCTTGATGATGTAGTTTTTACTATTTTCTGTTTATAAATTATTAAAAAATTTGAATTGTTTAAATTTTCATAAGAAATTCACGACGGGGGTGTTTAAACTATTTAATTTGAAATCTTGTTATTGTTAACGATTTTGTGAATCTAAGTTTAACGTTTCAAACACACCAACATAGTTGTGCGTTGCTAGTTTATTAAGTTGTATATTATATTATGCAAACACAGGATGTATAACGTAGAATTTTGATTTCTTAAAAATAAAACGGAGTAACGGCTCTGCATAATCATACTGCTCGAATAAGTTGGTATATTTTACTTCAATATACCTTGAAATTAGAATATATTATATTTTATTAACAATATACACAGTTTAAACAGCTAAGATTTCATAATGTAGAGTTGTATAAAGTTGCAAAAAGCACACATTGTTAAGGACTGTTTTTAGTTCAATAAATCATGCGAACAATAGGTGCTACTAAACGAAATAGCGTACTACCGGTGTAAAATTCTGTTATCTTTACGTATATTATTTTAACCGAACCCTTAATGAACTACCCCGTAACCTCGCACGGGAATATCTTTTTCCATATACATATTATTATCTACTAAGTGTTTAAAAATCGATATTTTTTCTCCGATATTATATATAGTGACACATTTATCTTGTGCACAGACATTTAAATTTTTTTTCAAACACACAATATTTATTACATTATATTCTGATACAAAATATTTTTGTAGTCGTAAAAGATGTCAGTAAATCACTTTGAACTCGACCTCATCAAATACGTATTAGTCCTTAAGAAACTGTTCGAAAAGGAAAAGAAGTAGAAGATGATACATACTATATATGGCATTTTTCTCTTTTTTTTTTATAACGAAGATGTAAGAATATTTCTACGTAACGTTTCTTATGATCTATTTTTTCAATCATATTTACAATAGTGATGCATAAAAGAAAGTGTACCTACAACCTAAACACATATTATTATTATTCTAATACGCGTTTTCAAACGGAGGAACCGAACGAATGAGTTGAAAAATACAACAGTAAATCTCCAAAATACCCATATAATTATTTTAAATCGCATTAGAGTCTGGTTAGTAACAGAAATAGCAATAATATAATTATACCGTGTTTGAAATCCTGCGAGGAGTCGTTCGATAAGTATATATTAGATAGTGCGTATTAAATCATTTGTTGCAGTATTGTCGATGTTTGAAACATGCTTTAATTAAGACACGTGGATGTTACTTAGATATTATTGTGTATATATATGCATTTAATTACGATTTTCAATTAACTTACAGTTGTATCAAAACCGTGTTGAACCCAATAATATAGTACATAGAGCGAAATACTTTGACATGATTTATGACGTAATATATTGTACATAATATATTATGCATACATATATTGTGTGAGTGTGTGTGGGTGTATGGGTACGAGTTTGTGTTTTGAGAAATAATATGTTGTGCTTTGTCCTCTGCTATTATTATTGCCAAAACGCGGTGGAGTAGTACAACTACTGCTGTTTGTGGTGCTCCAGTTAATCGATTCGTACGTCAGTCTGTCTCCGGCTATAGTCGCCTAGTAGTAGTAATAGTAGAAGTAGTAGTAGTTGTTGTTGTTGTTGTTGTAGCATGTAGTCTCTGTGTACATTTGATATTGTTCCGGCTTATATTTCTTTAGATATCTGACAACGTTTGTTTGGCTGTTGAATGCTATTCATCTGGTTAACTCGGAACGTCCTCTTATGTGTCTCAATCCTTTTATCATAATATATACGTATATGTACTACGGACATGTGGTTATTTAGTTATAATTAGTATTATTATTATTATTATTATTATTATTATTAATGTCAGTTTATATATAAATGGCTGAGCATTCCTCTTAAATCTTGATAGTATACACTATACATATATATAGCTTCGTGTCCCGTTCTTTATAATAATGATTGTACATACACGTCAGTAAACATTTGTTGTGGCAGATTTCCAAACGGACGGGGGTGAGTCATATTTACCCCTTCCTGTATGTCACTGGAATTGTACGATTCCGAGATGCTCAACATTATTATGGTCCATGTACGCAATCATTATAATTGGCAATAACAATTATTTTCAAGTCGATTCTGCGATACCGGTGGCTTGAAAATGTCTAAATTGTTTTTAAACACATTCGAATGAAATATATCAGTAAGATATTCAATGCTAGCGGTAAGCTTTATAAGATCTCCAGGTTGATTATTTTTAAATTAAACTTTGAAATCCCGTATTTCTTACGTCAAGTTTAAGATTCGATGCCCCCATAGGCTGTATATAATATGAAACATTGCTCGGAGTCCTAACTTTAAAACCAGGGCTACTGGATAAAATCATACCCCCCCCCCCCCCATGACAAAAACCTAAATACGCCTCTGGATTAGTTTAAACACTCATTCAATGCATATTGTACTATTATGTAATGACATTTTTAATAATATTTTTCAATGCTTTTGAATGCCCCAAGTGATACATGTAGGTACCTACCTATAATATCATATAAGTGAGGTAAAACTTTATTACTGAATTCTGATATCTGATGTGTATACGTTTGATTGAATTTTATATCTCCTGCAGCTTATAAATTTTTTTTTTACACTTTTACTTTCAATTATAAAGTTTTATTGCCCATAAATAAAATAAAAATAATAAACATTCCAATAATCATATAAAAACTTCGATTTTAAAATGTTTTTCTTGTTTATAGCCCATAATCGATTGATTAAAGAGAAACAATTATAGTTAAGTTAGATTAATGTAGGTTATCTATATCTGTGCAATTTGTTTAGCTAATTACTTTGAGTCCGTTTATAATACAATACTATCGAATAAGATTAAAACGTGAAACTATTATAATAATAAAACAAATTTTATCAAGCCGATAAAAAGACGATAGTTGATCATCGAAAATCACAACGACAGCAACAAAAAGTCGGTGGAAAAATGAAAGTGTCTCGTATCGATCAATAACCGTCGTCCGGCACGTCTGTCAAACGGTCACACATTGCAGTCGGATTCATAAACGATTTGTCTCCTTTAGCGCGTAACATTCGGCTGTAACTTTTCGTGTTAATTTCGTAAAACGCTAGTCGGGTGTTGTAATCGTATAATGTATATAGTTTGTAGTAGTTTGGAGATCGTGTGAGAAACACTTGCAGCGTCGTTCGTGGGGCCGCAGCGCGCGCCACTCGGATAAAATAATATATGGCCGGCCCGGGTTTCTAATTCGCGGCGATGTTTGGCGTCGGGACCAAAACCGTTAAGTAAAATAAAATAATAAGTGGAAACTTCTCTCCACGAGCGTCGAGTGGGCGCCGCCACCGCCAGTCGCCACTGCTTATGCGATCCGTTACACTGCGCCACAAGGG
Organism: Metopolophium dirhodum; assembly: GCF_019925205.1. NCBI lineage: Eukaryota > Metazoa > Arthropoda > Insecta > Hemiptera > Aphididae > Metopolophium > Metopolophium dirhodum. The sequence continues at coordinate 20,331,241 of NC_083568.1, forward strand.
CGTATATAGTACGACGACGACTTTTATTATACAATGTCGTAGTCGTGTGTTTCGAGCAAATCGGCGGCGGCTGCGGCGGTGACATTAGAGAAACGTTCTCGGTCCCCCGAAGACATTTAAAGGAAATATATTGTATATTATATTGTGTGTATATACGCGCATTTTATATTATTTATGGACCTCGCGGGAAGGGTTTTCGGCGGTCGACACAAAAATATAATGCACGTTTTCGGTATACACACCCGGAGCAGCTACGGTACTACCACTACGGCGGCGGGTTGCGTTTTGGTCGCGGGCGGTGTGGTGACGGTGAGAAGCACTGTCGGTTATGTGTTTCGGGTGAAGCAGTGTGGTGTGCGTGCGTGTGTGTGTGTGTGTGTGTGTGTGTGTGTGTGTGTATGTGCAGACCGATATATTAAAGAGTGCGAGGAGTGCTATTGACATCCGAGGGCAGTCCTTTTACCCGATATTCACTTCCCTCCCCCCTCTCGGTTGCTTTTCCACACCACCCTTATAATCGGCAAACCCACCCCCACCCCCGCCCCAACGACAACCCTTCAAATTGGAATGTCCTTTAATGTAAACACGCGCGCCGGTGGTAATGGATTCATCGCTTACTCATCATTGTCGGAGATCGACGCGACCGTTTAACCGGGCTTAATGTCTGTTTGCGTGCGTGCGCGTGGGAAATGTATCATTTATATATATATATATATATATATATATATATTATATAATACATACTATAATATAATATATATTGTATACACAGAAAATATTATGTATTTATATGTTTAATACACTGTACCACAGCCTCAGTCATTCGTTGAATGTAACGAGGGATGCGGAATGCTGAGGATTACGTTGGCCACCGATTTAGTTGTTAGCTATAGTTATTATTAAATTATTAAAAGTGTGTATTTTATAATTCAAGCCGTGATATGGCCTGCAGGATCGTATATAGGTTTTTATTGACGTATTTTTATTATTACTATTATCATGATTATATTAAAATATAATCTTTCTCTCCGAACGGGTGTTTTTCGGGTAGAAGAAGTGTGCTCCGATAGTTTCACGTGACCCTGCTGATTATCGATTGAAAATCGAGACTATATTAATATAGTATAGTTGGTACTTCGAATACGGAATAGGTCATTTTTCAAAAACACTCTCGGGTTTTTTCACGTACACCTACACACGTGAGGAAAAACTACACATCATATTATATAAGTACGCGCGTTGAAGAATAGTAAAGGGACTTAAGCTATAGCGCAATTTTAATCGAGAATCGTTTTTCGAACTCTATGATTTATCATCGATTTCAACATTATTGAACATCACGAAGCACTATGTAATATATTACTACTGTCCCACACCCCGTATGGTCACCGTATCCACTTCGGCTTTGTTCGTTTGTCAATGTATTATTGCGTCTACAGCCATTGATCGAGTTATAATATATTGTATATTATGTGTATAAATTATACTATATATTATGCGTACTGCCACAATCCCTTCCAAAAACATAACGCGGACGAGTTTAGATATACTATTATATTATCGTAATTATTAATCGTTGTTATTGTTCGGTTATATTCAGTGTGGTGGACGAAAAACTATATAAACGCGCTTTCCCTCTCGCCCGAATCGATAAACATAGTAATATTATTATGATAATATTATGCCGTTTGAAAATTGTGTTTTTCCGGAACAAAAGCGGGGTTTAGCCGCACTGTAGATGTGTACGCAGTGTTGTTGCCGCAATATTTAGTATAGTTATTGTAGCCTTGTTGGACTGACTACGGTATCTAGAGAAATCGATTATGCATACAATATCATACCATACCTATTTTATAACGCGTTGATGGATAGGTTGTATTATAGTTATAGTACCATAATAATATGTACACTAAAGCGAGATGATGGTCCTCTGCAGTACAGATAATTGGTTGTACGTTTTTCTGATAAGTTTTGCATTGAATCGAACAAAAATAATAATGAAAATTAAAATATGTAACCACAAATAACGAACCATTGGATTTCAAGGTTTTGATACGTTTGAATCCATTTTTACGGCTAGTAGTGGCGTGCCCAGAGGGGTGGGGGTTATATACTCCTGCTACCATTGTCCCATATAATGCCGTTTTTTGCAACCTCATCCCAAAGCAAGTGGTAATGAATGATAATATTAAAAAAAAAAAATATAGGTACCTACTTGTAATTATTGAAATTAAACTGTATCCATTAAAACGAAAAAAAATTAAATTAAATTGTGATATGCATTAACAAAAACAACAAAAAGACACGATAAAATTATGATATTGTGGTGTTTAATATTACTTTTATTTGAAAGGGACGGTGTATAAAAATGCCTTTCGAATATTTATTTTCATAAATAATTATTATGCCGGAACGCTCGAGTGATTGTGTCTGAAAAAATGGTATTTATTGCAGTTTAATTAATGTTCGTTTTTAAAATTGATTTTTTAAAACTAAACCCCAGTTTTTATTATTATTTCTATTTTTAATACATATTATTATAGTTGCTGCTTTTAGTTGAAAATCATAATTAATCACATAATGTAAAATGCTTTTAGTTATACCAGCTTGAGATACCTAACACCTATTATTTACATTACTACTATTTCATGTGTAATTTATCATGCAGAACGTTTATGTGTACGTATATAATATATATATTATTATTTTTTAATAATAATGGTTTGCAGATGATGTTCGAAACAATTGTAAAATAATAATTTATCGAACAACTTTTGTGGTAAAAATTAAACTAGAATTAATCGTTTCACGTATTGTTACCGAAAATAATAATACGGCCGTATGAATCATACAATCATGATGATGTGATTATTAAATTTTTTTTTTCTGTTTTAATATTAAGTATATTTCATACTTAGTATTGACAAGATAAATGTATTTTTCAAATTTTTAAAAACAAAACCCGATGATTTTTTTTAACGGAATAAAAACAGTAACAATAATTGTGGTTTGAGCAATAACATAAAAATAATACAAACTACTCACAGAATAAACGTGTTCACGTATTAAAGGTGTCGCAAGTGAATTTATTACACACAAATTTGACGGAGACTAACACCTTATTCTATTAAGTGAACTCTTTCCACTTCTATTGCGTGAATACGATAATTTAAATTTGTATATATTTTAATGAAACAAAAACATTTGCACTATCGAATAATGTGTTACATAAGTAAACTTTTGAATAACAACTTATGAAAATGTATACATATTGTATACACTATAGTATATAGTCAAATGTCAGAAAATATTCAAGTTTATGAAAAAATTGGATATTTAAAATTTAAATAAATAACGAGTGTATAAATTACTGTAAAACTATTTAATATGTTGCCCTATACTGTCTTAAATATTAAAAAGTAAATACAACATTTGTATTTGTTGTGTATAACATATTGTACTCTAAAAGTAAAATAATAAAATATGTTCAAATTTTCAAACATCACTTAGTAAAATACTAAACGGAATGTATAATGTAACATATAAACAATTTTCTCGGTAATACATTCTACACGAAAAATATAAGTTAAAAAAAAATTACAAAATATGTGAAATTTCTGAAGTTTAAGCAAGTTAAGATTTATTATATGATTGAATTAAAATATTTTTTTGTTTAAAATCATAATATTTGATCAATTGTGTTAAAAAAATATTTTTAATTAGATTATTATTAATTTAAATTTAAATATACATTTTATTCACTAGTAGTTGTTTTAAAACTTCTATAAAAGTGTTTAAATGTTATTAATGTCTTTTAATGTACTGCTACTATAAAACAAAAATGGATGAATTTTGGAAATCACATCTTTGAATACGAAGCTTACATTTTTTATACCCTCGTATTTTGTTCACATGCGCTTTTTTAAATTTAAGAAAAACTTAGTTGAAATTAATTTTGGAAAAACTATGTTTAGATTAAAATAAAATCGTGGTATGCAATATATGCATATTTTATAAAATAAACAATAGTAAGATATTGTTTGAAAAATAATTTTTATAATTTTATTTATATTAGTAAGAACACGCCAGCCATGGCCATATCAAACAGTAGAATAATATTATATATATAATATATATTATGTTTAACATAAGTCACCGTAGTTAAAATAGTGACGATACAGCATTTTTTGAACGATGATCTTGAAGAGACATGATGATGAGAAATGACGAGAACTTATGACTTTACAATTTGAAATGTAAACACATTAACGGTTGTATATACTATAACATATAAACATAATATATGTATAATGCATAATATTATACGTATATTAATGTAGACATTTATAATATTTTATATACCTAATTTCAATGCTATAAGTTTATAGTATCAGAGTAGTTCTCATTGCAGCATATGGCTCTTACGCCAGATGTTAAGTACATAATATACACTAGCTGTATGTTAGTGCAAAGCCTGCAGAGATGTGTTTCTTTTTATTTTTTTTTAAATTACAAAATAAGATGTGAAACGTATTATTTATTTACAATGTCTACAAAATAACAGTCACGAGTAGTTGTTGCTCACATTTCCCAGAAGTTGTAGTGCGCAAGTAAACTCTATTCATAATTGTGTACACTATTATTGGACCGTTTGTTTATTTGTCAAACGAACTTTAATTTAATTTCGCAGGATGATTTAAGAATGAAATCTGACGTCAAATTTGTAGTCTGTACCTGTTTAATAATCGCAAATACAGTGTTTAACACAGCGTGAGTTTTCAAATTTTAGTTTTACTTACGTTTTAAAATACTTTGATAGTGTTATAAGTTTCGGTACTTCATCGTAAAATTCATTGCAACAAAACTATTTAAAATCGTACAAAACATATCTAATATATGTTCTATTATACAATTGTTATTGTTTGTCGACACTTATTTTTTTAACCTACAATCCTAAAGGTTTTAATAATTGTTATTGAATTGAAATTATATTATCAATTAAATCTTCTACAGTGTAATAGTTTTGTGCTTTTTTTAAAGTGTTTTTAAGCTTTAAATTGATTAAGTTTTGTTAAATCGCTGCTATTGAGTTACATTCGCTAGTATAACATTGTCTACAATAGGATTCAAGAATGTGTTTTTCCTTATTTCTTTATAATGATTAATATAAATTTTTTGAAAAACTAAGCTTATTGTAGGTCACAAAGTTGTACTTTTAATAATACATATTTTTTATACGAATCATGTCAAACTTTTAATATTATACATTCCCAAAAATTGTCATCAGGCAAGTTGTAGAAAATACAGAAAACGTGAAATTTGTTTTAAAGTTTCAAAATATTTTATGTGTCAAGAATAACGTAAATATTCAGTGAGTTTCCAAAACGTGGAAGTAATCAACTTTCGCTTATATTTTTTAAAGGTAAAATAATCTACATTAAATTATATTATTTTCCAATCATTGGGAATCAGTGATGTATTAATGTATTATATTGTAGTGCGATCAATCATAAACCTCATGTTATTTTATATCTGACAGAAGACGAAAATATTTTTAGTTTTAAAAGATAATAATAACATATTATGTACAATGAATTTAACAGGCCTTGTGAAGTATGTCACGTAGTTGATGCATGACAAATATTGTCCGTACGCATTTTGTCTTTACTTCTCGAAAAACGGAAACGTTTAACAGAAACTACATTATGTTTAAACTATCTATGCGTTGAATATATATCCTAGTACAAATTTAAATCGTATTTGATTCTATCGAGTTTCTATCGGGTTTCGCTCGTAAATATTTGCACATAAATAGCCTTTTAGTAGAAAAATTAAATTAAAGTCGAATGACCCTGCAAATATAAATAAGCACTGAATATACACATTATTCGGACGTTCGAAACCGTTGCATAAAACGCCACTGCTTAAAAATAATAACATAGTTTCGGTGACGATAGGTAGGTACATTAATTATATGACGTATTACGACCACGATCCCGGACTCGATGATGTTTACCGGATAATATTTTTTTATTTTATGTTTTGTATTTGTTCATTGATACGACCCCAAGGTAGTTATAAATACTAATCACAAATGGGTATTAGGGAGATCATGTGATCTATGTATCTATGTATATATGATACTACCTTCCTTCTCCCAGATGAGACATGTGGGGTCTTCACTGTTCAATGTGTTTGCCGGATAATATGAACGTGTTTTTATTATTCTTGTGCGTCATTGTGTTACAGAATGCGACAGTCTGTCCAACATGAGCATAACGGTTCCCGTGGCCGTGGCGTCCGGCGAGTCGGCCAAGATGACGTGCACCTACGACCTAGAATCCGATCCGCTGTACACGGTCAAGTGGTACAAAGGTCGGCAGGAGTTCTTCAGATACGTGCCGAAGGAACTGCCGCACACCAGAGTGTTCCCGTGGCCCGGCATAAACGTGGACGTAAGTGTACTGAAATTAATGACAATATAGGTACAATAAAAATATTACAATCAGTGCTGATCAGTAGCTAGGGGGGGGGGCATTGGGAGAAAGTGCCCCCCTAACATTTTCTGGCTACGGCACTGGTAACAATAATAATAATGATATACAGTTGCACAAATTATTATTGCTTGGGCCACTTATTATTCGCGTATGTTTTCGGACAGTATAGGTGATTTTTTGCTCACGTTATTATTTTGTTAGGGCACCCGGTGCCGATGCCATTTTGTCCTCAAAAATACACTCTGCGGGAACAACGATACCGCCTTATAAAATCAACCAAATTTCATAATTTTTTTTTTTAATTGCTAGAGAGAAATATTCTACAGCCCGCATCGATCTCTGTTTTTCAATATTTTATTCTCAAACTTTATAATATGTCTAAAAAAATATAAGATAAAAAGCATTTTTTTTTACAAATTTTTTAATACAATTATTTGAAATAAAATACAAAATCAGAGATCGATGCGGGCTGTAGGAAGGAAGTCTTCTTCTTGCAGAAAAAAAAATAGTCAACAAAATCTGACAATTCTACAAAGCTTGAGAGTTATTCCCGTAAAGTAATTTTTTTCGATATAATACACCCTATCAAGTATCAACCCCCCCCCCCCCCTCTAAATAGGTATCGGGTAGTAGATTAATGGAAAAGTCTTATAATTGAGGTGGCAACTAAAATATAAAATTTAATTTTCAAATTTTATAGAATTGTGGAAAATTTGAAGAACTGGCACCGAGACCTTTAAAACTTAAAAGTGGCACACGTGCGTCGGACGCGTTCTTTCCGCAGTGTGTATAATTAATGACAATACAATAGCAATAACAATTAGTGCCGTAGTCATGGGGGGGGGGGGGGGTACTGGAAACAAGTGCCCTCTTGTATATTATATTTTATTTTAACAATGGTTTCATAGAGTAACAGGTGATAATTATTTAAGTGCCCCCCTCCCAAAAAAAAAAAAAAATAAAATAAAAATAAATGATCTGGATACGGCACCACTGATAACAATAACAATAATAATAATAATAATAATAGTAAAGTAGGTACTGTTATGCAAATTTTTATTATTTGGGTCACCGTGTAGGTACACCTTGCGGTGCATGTGTATTTGCGGACAGTGTGGTCGTATTGACATTTGATTACTCGCGTTATTATTGCGTTAAAAGCGGCACACGTGCTTAGGACGGGACCCCGCCTTGCAGCTACGTTTTTACATCAAACCCCTAATGGAAATTTATCATTTACTATTCGGAAACACTCCGCAGAATACCATTATAAATTATTGTATTTATATTATACGAAACGTTAATGAACAATCAAACATTACAATGGAGAATACCTGTATTATATTATTATGGGTTGCGCTCCGAAACGTGAAATAACTCGGTCATGTACATTTATATATTATTTTATATGCGGTGTTTAGAAATTGTTATACATATTTTGTAAAAAACAAAATAAACATAATATTTTGGTATCAGGCAGAAATTTACCTAAAATATAGTTGATATAACCGTTAACTTTTATTATGTCACGACACACAATTTTTTTTTAATCTAACTACAATTATTATAAAATTCTAATATTATCCTTTTTGTTTTATGAAAATTGTAATTTTAATCAGCACTCTGCAGTATTAATTAAGTTTAACAGCAATTGTAGCAGTAAATAATTGTTCAATTACAACTAATCTCCAAAATGAACAGCTTTGTAGTCTTTTTTTAGTATACATTTTGTATTTACTATATGTTGTACGATGTATTATAATATTATGCTAGTAATTACTATTAAGTCATATATTTTATTTTCAATTCAGTATCAGGTAAATACTTTTATGAGTCCGCAATGAAAGAGTATCGTAACTTTACTCTTTTATTCAAAGCATTAAATAAAATATAATGTAAGCTATTTTTATAAATGTAAAACAATCATGATATTATATTTGCATAATACGTAACCTTATACTTTTCTAAATTTCAAATTATTTCGTACAGTTAATTATTTAGTTAAAGTATATATATTTTTTGCGATCTTATAAAATGGTTTTGTTGGAACAAAAATGGTACTTTTTACGAAGGTTTTGAATTCTTTATGGGTATTTATATTTATTCTTACGTAATCTTATTAAAGTTTTTTTCTCTGTCAACGGCGTATTGTTCTCATTTTATACATGGCGATTCATCTTAAAAGTTTATATTCAATTAGCATACTTAAATTTTTTCTTTTAAATATTGTATTTCTATTACATTAAATAAATTCCTAGTACCTTTTTAAATTACAGACAATTACTGTTTTTACAGTTTAAAATATTGTCAAAATAGTTGAAAACTTGTAAGACGTTTTGTAATTTAAAAATGTTTCGTATTTATTTCGTTTACAACGGATAATACGATAAGGCAATGTAGATCGAGTTGGCTTATCTAGTATTACACGTGTACCTACGTATTTATAGTAGTAGGTAATATATAATAAATAATATATAATATATATTATAATATATTTACATATTCTGTCATATTATAATTAATCAGATCGATTTTGTCTTCGTATGTTAAATCAGGTTAGCCAATCAGGACCTAATCAAGTGGTACTACGAGACGTCAAAAGACACTTATCAGGAAAATACCGATGCGAGGTATCAGCGGACGCACCATCGTTTCACACGAAAATCGTGTCCTCTTGGATGCATGTTGTCTGTAAGTATTAAAATTTAAAACTATGTTTAAACAATACGGTTTCATACAAAATATATGGATTACGCTGACATGTCACAAATTATATAATATATTGCTCGTAAATATATTATTTTTCATGTCTATATGTAGTTATACGATTTTGAAATACACATTTATTGATTTAAATTATGATTTACAATAAAGTTCATTGTTTCGAAATCTGCCAATATGTTACTCACTTTAATCAAATTGAATTTGACGTTGAATATGATTTAATTTAGATATCACTCTAAATTTTTGGTTTTGAAAAATATCGAATGACAGCTGACGATATTAATCGAATTTTTTTTCATATCGTATTATCTAGAACGGGCGTATTACGTTTCAGCCGACAATGTATGTTTATTAATGATAAAGGATCCGTTGGTTAAAAAAACAAAAACCTAACGTATAGGTACGACTAATGTTCTGTTTTATAACAATTATTATTAGCCGTATAATGATATGTCGTACACGTCAACCGCACGTTATACGAATGCCATTTTTTATTCATAAACTTCGGTCATAAATAATAACGAGGAGCTTAAAAGAAACATTTGTCTAGTTATAATATTTTCTTGTGGATAAGCTGGCTCTTTTTTTTTAATTTAAACCCAAATGCAAAGTTTCTCTACCTTAATTTCAAGGGTATAATTAAATCCAATTTAAATAAATTATTTTACTATTAAATAATACAATTTTGTTCTACGAGCTCTTGATAAATATTTTGAATTAGTATTATACTGTAGTTAGCATAATAATTCAAAATAACCAAGTATAGGATGCGTGCGTCTGGAGTGTTCAGTTTATTTAATATGTATTTTATTTCGTACACAACGTGACAAATAATATTTTATTCTGAAATTTTACAAAATTACAAATATTTATATAAGTTTCGTAAAAATATATTATTAGAAAACGTGCTTGGTAGAAAAATGTCTGCATGTTTACAGAAACCCTAGAAAATCGGTTGTAAAGGTACCATCCGTAATCTCGACAACCGCGTAACCATCGTAAGTGGCGGCGGTGCAAAAAGATGTTTGTAGTCAGTTGTTACTATTAAAATACGACCGTACCTTGGTAGGTACCTACTACATAAGTTTTAACAAAATTGTCTTGTATATAACTATTTTACTATATATTCACTTAATATTAGCATTTACAATATTATTTTGAAATGATAATTAAACGTCTATTAACAATATTACTACATTTCTTAATTTGTACCTTAAATTGGATTGAGGTATTACTCATTATAAACATATATCTTGTGAAATAGACCAAAATAATACGTTGCTTTTACAACTAACTCACTTATTTCGTATTTTGATGTATTTTAAGTTTAATAACAAAACATCATTTTTTTTTGTATGTGATAATACCAGTAAAACGAATGCACAAAAATGGTGTAGCTAATTGCCTATCCAGGTCGCCGGATCACCATGAAATTTTAAATTATATTATAATACTAAAAAATGAGCGTCATATGAGATACAGATACCTTAAAATTAATAAAAAAAAGGAGTGAAAGTCATGACAATGGAGTCATCTTATAATATCTATTGAGACTGTTATTAATTAAAGCTTTATTTTTATAATTTAACTATACAATGCAGTCGACTCTGGGACAAAATATCCTGTAACAAAATATCCAATTGAACATGCTATACATTTTTTTTTTTTAATTTTTTTGTTTTCTGCAATGATTATGACATCAAAATCACAAATAAATAATAATACGGTGTCACGTCCAATAATAATATACAATATTACAACCATGACGTATCATCACATATACTATCCACATCTAAACCGTACGACAGAATAACGATGACGTTCGTACCAATAATAGTCGTCGGTCCTTTGTCAGTCACATATTTTACTTGTTTTTAAAGACATAAAATAAGTGATTTAGTTTACATCGTATATGACGTCTGCGTAATCGGCACCTCAGCTGCCACCTGAGGCTGTGGGTATAACTCAAACAATGTTTGTGTGGTACTATAATTATTATATTGTACAGATTATTACGCGTGGACGCCCACGACGTTATCATTTTATAATATCATAATGTATTTTAATTACCGACCGGCGGCGAAAGCGACGACGAAGTGGCGTTTGACGTAAAAACGTAATCGGCGTGGTGGCTGGCGGTGGTGGCTTGACAATTTTTACTAAAACGGTCGGTTTTTTTCGTCGTTTTTTCGTTCCCCTCGCACCACTCGCCACCCACCCCTATACAATATTATTGTGCTCTATCGTCGGCGGCCGTCGTGACGTCTATTAATAACGTGGAATTTATCGAGTTTTTTAGCGCGCGTGTTTTGGCGGGTCTCGGACCACCCGCACAAATCCAACCATTAAGACTATAAAAGTAATTAAGCCAGACGACCGAGTAAGGGATGTGCGTTGTTGTTGTGCGCGAGTGGTCGTGAGTGTGTTTATGTGTGTGTGTGTTTGTGTGTAAGCGTGTGCGTGGGAGAAGGAGAGTAAGGGGGTGCGAATAATATTGTTTGCCCCGAAAACCGCCCGAAAGAAAGCCGTTAGTGACAGCTGTGTTTTTTTTCGCGAGTCGCGTCGTCGTCGTGTAAATTTTAATCCCGGGTCGCCGTGGCACGCAAAAATACCATCGTGTCGTCGTGAATGTATTTGTGTGTGTGTGCGCGTGCGCGCGTGTTCAATCTCGCACCCGGCAGAGATCCAAAACAAATAAACCGAAACGACAGGAGACGGAGAACGCGAACAAGACCAGAAAAAAGAAAAAGAACTATACCGAGGAAAAAGTTATACTTGGTTTTGTAGTTTACTCGCGCGGCGGCTTCTTTCATCCGACAACTTTGACGGGTTTCCAACCAATAGAAAATGAAAATGAAAAAACCACTCCCGCTGCGTGAAACATACAGTAATAATAATAATGTATAATAAACAGTATTAGTTATCGTACTATTAATAAAATAATGTTTTTTTGATACCTATATGATATATATATATACAATATACATACGTTCATTATATTATTATGTGCACATCTAATAGTTTATTTTATTTAAATGTTTACTCATAGAGAAAGAAAAAAATACTCTTCGTTATGTCAAGCTTAATTCAATAGCAAAAAAATATATTGACTTTTAATAATATAATATGTATTTGGAGAAGATTTGATTAGTATAGGTACTTGGATATGAGATGAAAACGAATACATATTATATTTTAAATTTTAAATTTTAATATCGTCCACAAATATGCGGTAAAATGTCGACTTTCGTAGCATTGTGCTCGCAATATAAGTATAGACGATATTAATCCTATTCTAAATAAATATGATTACTTTGTATAATATTATTTCCCTCGGGGCATTTGGAGAACATATAATAATATAATATATTATGCCATTAAATTATTTATATGTATAATGTATGTATGTATTTCATTATGTGTATTTTTGTGTTTTCTAATGCGAGTGTACTTCAATTCTTAGAATTCAATACATCGTGTTTGTTCAGTATAATTAGATTTTGTTTATCTTTGTAGGATTTCCAATCATGGTTTTTCATTGTTTTCAGATTGCGAGCAAAGCGATGAATGTATTGATTCTACAATGATGAGATGGATTCTCTTATTTTTTATTTAGTTATGTATCTATTACTATATCTTTTTTTAGTCCATAACATTTTGGAGAAGTAAAAAATATGCTTCATTGAACAAATTTTAGAAAGTAATGTCTAATAAATAATTGGCTCTAGTTGAAAATGTAGGGGAGTACAAAATTAAACATCACCTGTGGTACTTGGAGAACTATACTTTTTTTATAGCCATATAAATATATTGCTATACAATATGCTTAGATATAGGCTGACAAATAAGTCTCCGCTCAGAATCGTTTCCCGTGTACTTTGATTTGTCTTTGAATTCAAATGTAATACCTATGTAATGATTTACAGATTACAACTAACTAGTCGTTTATTTCGCACTCTGTGAATTTGCTTAAGGTTAACAAAACACAGGAACGTTGAGTACGAGCGTATACAAGTATATTATATTGTTGTTTAATTATTTACACAGACAGTAGTAGTAAAGTCTGTATGCAAACTAGATAGACTTACAACAATCAACTCTTAAATGTTGAATAGGTATATAATTTTAAATCGATTAAATATAGGTATAATAACCTCAAAAACATAACCTAACCTCGCCATAATAATATATTAATTAATTGTTTTGTTCAACAGCTCGTACTCCGCTATTCATGTGATCTTAAATAGCACCCTAAAGAACGGGGTTACTCGGGTATAGCGATAGTCGTGTACTCAGTACTGCAGTGGCGTAACCAGGGGTGGTTGTAACCCCCCGAAATTGTTAAATAATAACAACATTTTCATTAATAAATTATTTTCAATAAAATTCGTCAAAAATTAACCCCTTCCATTCTCCCCGAAAAATTCTGGATATGCCACTGCAGTACAGTATACATTGTTATTGTTTTGTAAATATTTCAGGTGTTGAATAAATCTATGCACACGTTGCTATATCGTGTTAGTTTGGACGCTGGTTGTAGGTTTCTGGTACCTGTAAAATATAACTTTTTTTTATAAATCGATAACCGGGAAGGAGCCGCGTTACCATTACTTCTTCCCGGAAAACTTTATTTATACAAGTCCAACAATCTGGTTCGCGATCCCGGTTCGTGTAGTAGTGAGAATAGCAAACCAACTACCATCATTAGACCTGATAGGATTGGATATGAATTAAGACAATCACTTGATTTTGGACGAAGGAGGAAGGGTATGTTGCAAACTCATCCATTTCAGTCGTGACCTACTTATAATGAAAAGGTACATCCGACACCTACAACTATAATACAACAGAGCGATTTTTCCTGTTTTTTATTGTGGTCGCCTGTTGGGGTTTCTCAGACATTAAAATAATTTATTTATTTGTCTAACACATTTAGATACGTCGAGCTGATACTTTCGAAACACAACATTAGTACAATATACGTATAAATGAGAACACAACCATTCTCAAACTTAAAACATTCAATATTCGATTTCGGAAATAAACACGCTGAGAAGTAAAATAAATCAAACAACTAATTCAGTTAATCATGTCAATATAAAATAATATCGACGCTCTTTGCTATTTCGTGAAATGAGACACATGACTTACAGAACAAAACTATTTTTACTTGCATAAACTCAGTAGTACTCGTTTATATCTTTGTGTGTACCTATACATGCATTTCCGGTAAACATAACACATTTTGTACATATTATTGTTTACCATTTTTGCCAATCATTAGGAATTTTTTTATTATACTTTTTATTAAAACATGTTTATAACATCTTTTTTCTTTTTTTTTTCGTGTTGTCGAGGACCGGGGAGAGAACCGCGATTTGCATTACAGCTCCTCGGCCCCCATCGTTTATTGAAAAACACAACAACTTATCAATTACAACAATAGTACAGGTTATCAATTACTACAATAGTGCAAGTTATCAATTACAACGATAGTAACTTATATCTACAAGATTCGAATTGCGAGCGCAGTTGATCCGGACTTTTTGACCCGGCTGGCTAGCCCGCCGGTCACGAGTTCTCGTGCTGTCCTGGTGTCCGAGTCCAGTGGTCGAGCTCATCTTCCGGCCACCTGTCTTGCTCTTTCTTCTATTTCCTTTAAAGAAAGGATATCCTCTACCATTTTGTAGAATAGCCGTAAGGCTTCGTCGGCATTGGCCAACAAAATGCCTTTTTCTTCTGGGTTCGGAGGGAGGACGTCGAAGTCGGTCCCACACAGAAGCTCCGGAAGGTCCGCTGCAGTCGGCTAGTGACCGAGTCGGGCGATTAGCTCTTTCCGGTGGCCGCTCCAGTATGGACACGCAAATAGTGTGTGCTCTGCGGAGTCTGAGTCTCCCTGACAGTGTTGGCATGCCGCGCTAGGAGCTCTTGCCATTCGGAATAGGTATTGCTGGAAACAACCGTGATTCGCTAGTGCCTGAGTCATGTGAAAGGACAAAGGCACCTTAATCATGGTTCTTCCCGGCCATCTCTTGATGTTAGGGATCGATCAGCGCGTCCATTCCCCTTTTTCCGTCTCGTCCCATCTTGCCTGTCAGAGGGCGATGGTGGAGATTCTCTCCTGCCGCTTGATGGCTGCTTTGGATGGGAGGGGTTCTCCGGGGTTGGGTGTCGTGTTTTGCCGGTCCCTGATTCTGAGCCTTTCGAGACTTAATAGATCCGATGGCGGCATGCAAGCAAGAACCAGAGCAGCCTCATCAGAGACGGTCCTATAGGCCCAGATTAGCTTCAGGGCGGCAGACCTCATCTGTGGAGTTGTATGCAACGTTCCACAGAGCGGGGCTCAGAACCGACCCCTGCGGGACGCTGCAGATTATAGGTCTGGGGGCTATCTCTGCTCCAGTCAGTAGTATTCTGCTCGAGAGCCACAAACGGAGCATTTCCCCCAGATACTCTGGTGTGTTCATCTTCCTTAAATCTTCATCAATGACGAGCCATCTTAGGGAATTAAATGCGTTCCTAACGTCTAGTGTCACTAGGACGCACAAATCTTTCTGTCCGGGTCCGGTTGCGGCCTGGGCAGCTAGCTCGAGGACTTTGCCGATTGCTGACCCTGTACTGACACCCTTTCTGAAGCCGTACTCGTTCGGGGCTATGTATATAACATCTAACGTTATGCATTTATGTTTTTTACCTTCTCTGGTAAATTAAATAATAAATTGCACATACTTTTTCCTTCAGTCACAGAGTTAACGTAAAAAAAAAAAAATCGTTTGTTAGAAGAGAATTTTACGCGGAACTGTGTTTGAACAAAGTTATGAAATAGTGTTTTTTTAAAATACCGTTTATTTAATAAAAATTAAGTTGCAGTAGGTGTTATATTTAGGTACATATATTTTATATTATGCCACTTTTACATATTATATTATATTTGTATTCAAAACTAACTTTTCTTTGAAATGGACAACCATATTTAGATACTGTGTTTATATCATTTTTTCAAAACTAATATCAAGCAAACTAATTCAACTATAGTTATTAGTTACCCAAAGACGTCAACTATAGGTATAGTCTATAAGTCTTATAAGTCATTACTTATTAACTATCGTATTTACCGACATACGTTTATGATTAAATTGTCGAGTAGTATGGTGTAAGTTGTAAGTCACAAAGACACCGTAGGTGTATATGGTAATTAATAATATGCAGGTAGGAAAAGTTTAACTATTTAGTATTTTATACTTAGATGGTTAGTTTTCAAGTGCTTTATCAAATTGCACCATTAATTATGAGAAAATTTGGCGTGTAAATACAACAAACAAATCATAAAAATCTAAATGAAAGGCGTATACTCCGGCAGACAATCGAATGATACAATAATTTATGAGTTTAGTAAGCAAAATAATATATAAAATAATAGGCTTGATTATTTATATTGCGTATTTTATTAAAGACGGTTTTCATAATATTATATTATGGGTTTTATTTGTTTATTTCGGAGTTCCATTGTTAACTCTACACATCCAGGAAAAAAAACTAAAAATAAATATCGGTAATTTGTAAAACGAATGAAGGCACTGCATTTACAGTTTTGGATACCCCCGCGTACCTAGTGTTCCAATACAATTTTGAAATAACATTTAAATTAATAAAATAATATTATTGCGGTACTTTTATGATAATATAGATTTTACTCAAACGAAATAGTGACTAGCACATTATTTTCGTAGGGTATAATATAATATTATGTCATGCGCATATTATTATAAAATATAGTCGGCCACACGTATGCATCATTACTGGCTGTATAGTGTATATTATAATAATATATACAATGACATATTGGCCTATATTATAATACTATAATACACATAGGTTAGGTACAGTGTTGTAGTAGAGCGTCTGGGGAATGAAAAATGTTCGTTTATTTTATGCAAACAAAGCACGTGGGTATGCAGGAGATCGAAAAACTGATTTTTTTAACCCGTCACCGATGACATGCGTATTATAAAATATGTATGATTGACCCGCGTCACGATCCACGAATGTAAATCTCCCCGTTGTGGGGTCGACCGAACGACATGACACACGACGATGACAACGACGACAACAACGGATATCACAATAATGCGGTCTGGATAACATTATTATATAATATTGTATCATATTATTATTTGCAGCATAGGTGCGTTTACAACCCCTCGGTTGATTCATACACGTATATGGGGTGCGACCTAGTAACACCGTGAACAATAATTATTATTTAACGACTACGGTGTGTTGTTTTGGTATTATGATGTGTATGCGTGTAGTTGTATAATAAATTGCACAGCTGATATATTATATAATTATTATATGATCATGGGAAAAAGTATAGTATTTAATAATATATATATTATACAGCGAACGATTCACCAAGCATGCTCGTTTTTATTTCGTTATTGAATTTGTTCAACTTTTAAGTGCACTTCATGGTTTAAAAATATTATTGTATTTCCTATAGAATGTTATTAACATGTTTACTGTTTATACTGATCAGTGTTCATCCTACTCGTATCCAAAATACTAAAATAGATATTTTATATAACCTACTCGAATGAAAAAGTATTTTATTATTTATTTAAACGCATAATTATACTATAAGTATTTAAATACAAATGTATTCAATAAGTATTTTAAATATTTTTAAATACTTGAAAACGTTTTTAGATTTTCTGGTCTTTTCAGATTCTTTATTCTAACGTTCAGCTATTTTTTAATATAATATTATGTTGTATGAGAAAAACAATTGTGGAGGTATAATATTATTTTTATATTAATTGCACGCCATATTCTATATTTGTTTAAATAATATTTATTTTTTTCTTATAGTTACGGATTTTGTATTATAATAATTAGAAAAACCTGCTCAAAAAATCATTTTGTACAAACTGTGTAACAGTTATATTTTTTCACTTATAAGCTGTATACCATAATATAATAGGAATAAAAAATAACGGTATAAAATAAATCTTTCACTAAGTGTCACTAACGGGTGGTTCGTGTAACTCAAATTTATGTTTTGCGCTTATCGCATACTCTTATTGTACATAATATATCCAACTATGTCTATACACTATTTAGCACTATAAAGTATACAATATTCGTCGTAGATAGTAAACCATTCCTGGGCGTAGGAGAAAATTGTTTAGTTACGGTAATAAAAAAAACATCACGCCTCAAAAATACTCTGAATTTTGTGTTTAATATTTTTAAATAGCTACAAAATACAATAATTAGTACCTATTTCAATATTCAACAAGACGTGTATGATAATTATTATAATAGTAACACACTAACATCGGCATACATTTTAATATGTCGTGTTGATCTCCTGTGGTAAATAATAAATATTATATATATTATTCTCGGTAGATCTGCATTATCAAACGTGAAGTATAACCACCCTCGACGCTATAATATTATAAAATATCTACGCTATGTGTCACGTCTATGTAACTCGTCGTCATAACCTATATAGGGATCTAATGGTCGTTATTATTAAATCATACTTTATACGTTATACGTTCCCTCGTGTGCGCCTACACCGATAATCAATTATTGTTCTATTATATTATTACCTAAGTGGCTATTATACATATGTTTCATACTTAAGAAACACGATTGTAGTATAATTACACCGTTAATGTGTTATCACGTTTCAGACCCACCTGTCGGACAACCCGTGCTGTCGCTGGAGAAACGACACTACACCATCGGAGACACATTGAAAGGCAACTGCACGTCACCGCCGTCCAGTCCACCATCCAATGTCACGTGGTACTTAAACGATAAATGGGTACGTAAACCAAACCCGACCTACCTAAGTCGTTGTTCGGAAAAAATCATTACATATATGTGGTAGCCGATGGTCTATAAATTAATTTATTAGGTACATAAAAATTGTTAAAACCGATACGATATTTTCAATAAATATATTATGCTAAGTATGCTCACAATGCTACTGCATTTATCAGTAGGTAGGACCTAAAGGATTCGTCTGAGGATATTAAAATAAAATATACAGTTTTAGTATGATAAAACTAATTAGGCGAATTAATCATAGTGCATAATTAAAAATGTAATCATCAGGGCTGGCTCGTAAGTTTTTGCACTAAAAAACGCTTGAATAATAATATGTAAGTAACTATGCTCCTAAAAATGCTCAAATATGCACTTAAATTTGCAATAAAAAACCTTTAATATATTATACAGTAAAAACTCATAAATATTATTTCAATTAATTTTTTTGATTTATTAACAAAACCTAATCGCATCCTAATTTTTTTTTTTTATTCCTTACTTTTGCGAATAAAAAAAAAAAATTGTCTATGCGTTCATTTATAATCGTAAATATTATCATTATAATTAACAGATAGAAAACTATTAATTTAAACGTCTTATTTTTAATAATTTAACTGTACGTTGGTATTGGTTATATTTTAAAAACGTATGTACCTAGATAGTATTCTTAATGTTTTAAAATTTGACTGTTTACAAATTACATCGAAACTAATGTGTTAACAATAAGTCAAACATTTTAAAAGTTAATAAATCCATGATCATACCAACATACGCTAAATACATTAGAAATGCCGAAAATCTCTAATTTTGCAAAATAAAATAGAATAATGTATTGAATCGGGAATCTTGTCATATAAAAGAAAATTTCTATGTTATCAATAGCATCCAATATAACTTTACCAGATTGACTTGTTAATGCATGAATTAACGAGTCTTGTAATAATATAGACTATAGTTTATGTTTGGCCTTATTATTGTGTACTTTTTAAGTATGTTTATTTTCTAAATAATATATTTTTTGTTCAGATAACTGCTCAACTATATTGGGCTACACAATAAATAATAGTTATTATATTACATTGACCCATATAACATATTGTGTTGACAAATTCAATAATAATATAATATGTGGGGGACGAGGTGGCCGAGCGGTCTAACGCGACGGATTCGGCACAGCCGGTCTGAGTTCGATCCTCAACCACCGGGCGGCATTTTTCTCCATGCAAGTCACGGTGTCCGGAGAACAAGTGCCGCCATCCCCCACCCGGGCATGGCAGATACCTACGGGTGCCCAAATTAAAAATTCTGCCAAAACAAATCACGAGTAAACAAATCTACAGTACCCCCTCCCCTACAGTACCACAGGCTAATAACCTGAGTAGTTGAAGCCTTAACCCAAATAAAAAAAAAAAAATAAAAATAAAAAAAAAATATAATATATGTATTTATTTAAATTTTAAATTATACGAATAATATTATCATCATGGACGTAAATAATCATCGGTTAATCATAGCGTTTTATTTCCAACATAGACCTAACCTACATAATATTATTGTGCTATATTGTATATTCGATATGACGGCTTATCGTATTGCTATAGGTACACTTCTAGGTGATAACATTGCGCGTGACGATATTACTACTATAATATTTTAATGACGAATCCAAGATACAATATAATATTCATATAAAACGGGTTTTTAAATTGAATTTGTCATCTGCGAATAGACATCATATTACGTTAAATTAAACGATTTCACGCTTGTGCAATATATTATAATATAATAATATGTCTGGATCCGTACGTCATTATATATTATATGTTCAATATATTGTAATTTTTTTTTCCAATCAACTGCATATTCATACCAGCCATACAATATATTATTATAAAGTGATGCAAATCTACCAAGTATTTATAATAATGTAAAATATATAACGCAATAAAAATATATCAATATAAAAAACGGTCGAGAAAAATAAAAAGGCACTCCGGTGTAGCTCATATTATGACCAAGGTATATCAAGTCCATTCGTGGGGTGTACACCGATAAAGTTGTGTACTGGTCACAATTTTTAAAACGTTACTTAAATATTTTAGCACGAGTATACCACAGTCATAACTCATAACTTTCAGTGTTACAACAACATTATAGAAAATCCGTTATGAATTATATGCATGCTTTTTCAGGTTATAAAACATTTCGAAACACTGATAAATTAGTACAACTTAGTTAATTGGTTACACTAAGTATTTATAAGTTATAGGTTAAAGTAAGTACCTCAAAGAATAAATTTATAAGTAACCCTCAAAAATTAAAAATTGTTTCGGTTTTACTCAAAGAGTATTATATGCTTCTGTAATAACTACTAATTATCGAGGGTATTTGGTTCACTAAATATTGTATACAATATATTTATAAAAAAAAACTATTTCTGACATTGTTACGTCGTAGAGTAAAACATATTTTATTATCCAATACTATATATTATTATTATCGTACTCGTTTTACTGGGAAACGCTAATAAATTATAATACTTTCTCGGAAATGATAGTTTATAGTTTAAAGGCATAAGTTACTACTCACAAAAGTCTTTAGAACATAATTTATCTAACAATAATAGAATTTCGTTTCGGCAGTACAATCAAATAACCAAGATCTTATTTTTGATCTACTTAAAAGTTCAAAGAAAATAATACATTAGGTATCTTTGTGTTTTTTTACATAATGCAATAGATGGGTACATACTATTATTGTTATTGTGTCATAACATTCACAGACGATATTATTATTTATCTTTTCTTATTTTTTGTATTCGTATATTTGTATGCGATATTGAAATTATGTTTACGCATCAAAATCGATATATTATTATATATGTTGTATAAAATATAAATATTATAATTATTATTAATTCTAATACGGTTATGTTTGACATAATATTTGAATTATGATTCCATTTCTTTACCTAATTTTCGATTTATTTTTTATCGATTTACGCCAAAGTGCCTTTGCTGGTTGGTTCTTCCCTCAAGTCACTCAAGCGTCCACTTAAATATTATTTAAGAAAAAACATTCTTTATGCTTATTATCTTTTTGTTATGTATAGATTGTATAAATTCGAGATTGAGAAAAAAAATTGTATTACATTTGTATACAATTAAAACACTGTCTAACATAATAAACAAATGTACATAATAACTAATGGCCTCTGTTGTCGATATTATTTTGATCAATAAAAAAAAAAACATGGCTTCGCTCAGAATCTAAAAAAATATACATAAATTTAATCGTAAATAATAATATACGACAGAACTTTCGTTAAATGTAATATTGTATTGCCTATATAATAATATATTAATAACTAATCCTTTAAAATACTTCTAATGCGTTTATTCAAATGTAAGGGACAAATAATGTTTTGTCAACTAAACTTTTAAAATCATATTACCGTAGCGGTGGTTAATAATTATTAAGTCAGGCAACGCAGAGGAATTAAATTTGACTGCGATTAAACTTTCGCAAAGTGGGATAATGAATATGTCATAATGAATTAAATATCCTCTAGGAATTAAGAGATTACGAATTAGAGTTGGCGATTCGAATGAGAGCAATGCGTGCTATTATAATATAGTACGCATAATAATGACTTACTACAATGCAATTAATAAAACTAAAAAAAAAAAAAATGTATAAAAGCCGACGTCCGCTGATGCATTTTGTTTGTCACTATGTCATAATAATTATGTAAGACGGTCTTAACCAACTGGACGAATTAACCGTTCTTATAACAACGTTAATTTAACCGCTGCTGCGTGCTCTTACCGATCTACATTCACGTACAACTGTCGAGAGACATCAACTGAAACGGTGCACAGTGCATTTTGTCGCATTAAATTAAAAATAATAACGCTGTTAACGGGCAAACAGTACCTACCCGTATAATACGTAACCTAACAACATCCTGCTAAACATTTATTTTCCGTAATAGTTTAAAATAGACGTCCGTATTAAATGAATACACCACACACATATAGAGCCGGCGCATTATAGAGTGAATAGCGGCGTCTAAAGGGCACTTGAACTCTACCGCATTTATTGAAATACTAAAGTGTTCTCGTATAGAGTAAAACCGTATGTGTACAGACAAATTTACTATTTCGTGTTTTAGACGTGTAAGAGAAATTTCGAACAAGTATCAAACGCTGAGTTTTGCCTACGCCTTTAGCACACACACACACACACACCAGGACTAGGTATACACTGAGCCAGACGGGTGGTTATATAATATATGTATCCTAACCCATTACACCGTATCATAAGTTATAAAAAGTACCTATAACGACGATAATATGGGAATTAGTCCGGTCGGTGTATATGTTTGAAACCGACGTACTCGGGTATAGTAAAATATTTATATACTGCATAAGGGTGAACATATTATTTTCAAATAAATACCCACCGACATCGTGCTCGGACGCTATTATATTATTATTATTTTATACGCGAATATGGCTCTAACGCAGAAATACTCAAACTTTTTTTCTCGCTTACCTACCACTCATGTGTATAATGGATCGGTCCATAACGAAATACACTTTTAATAATAATAATTTATGTTAATTTAACAGGATTATATTTAGTATCTACAAAACAAAAAATAATAATATTAGATCCTTTACAAACATTAGTACCCAAAAATATTAATTAATTAATTTCCCGTACTACCACCACACGGCATTCTGCGTACCACAGTTTGAGAACCACTGCTGTCTAACGGATCGACGATTCGCGATTTTTAAAAACAATAAATTACACGTACCTATATATATATGTATTACGTCGGTACGTAATATTAAGTAGAAGTACGTTAAGTTAGGTTAGTGTACACAATGTTATGACGATGACGTAGAGAAATATTATTATTACTATTTGGTACGTAAGTATTTTCCAATTTCATATAACGCGTATTTTGATGAAATTTACTTTATTTGTTTTGTTGCGATATTATACCCCTGTAGCTGTAGTGTACGCTTGAAACGCATGACGTAGAAACATTAATTTCTGGTCGTTTTTTTCTCATGTAGCTTATGGGTTCAGGACCACGACAAATATTTAAAGTCCAAGGCATCTTTAGGTTTTAAGTAGGTAGATATTAGGGGACGTTTTCTTGGGAACCAACTACAAACTTTCTACAATATGAACTCCCTTTTGGTGGATAGCGGACACCTCCGAATAGAAGA
Source organism: Metopolophium dirhodum (assembly GCF_019925205.1). Lineage (NCBI taxonomy): Eukaryota > Metazoa > Arthropoda > Insecta > Hemiptera > Aphididae > Metopolophium > Metopolophium dirhodum. Next base: position 20,355,551 of record NC_083568.1, read on the forward strand.
CAACATTTCAGCCACAGAGAGTGTCCGGTATTTGGAGGTTTCACTGTAATATTATAATATACAAAATATACTTCAAAATGCTTGTCACGCTGTTCACGCCTCGTGAGCACATCCCGAATAAATCTACGATAAATTGTGATGACGTCAAATGGATAATTTATTATTTTTTAACGTCCGAGAATGTGATACTTGCGTTATAGTGCACAATATAATTTGCAACGCATATGACCTTCCTAGATTTTGCAAGAGTGTTGTATGTGACCATGTTATAAGTATACCGGATCTGTTGATATAAATAAAAAATTTTGAAGCTTTCAAACATCGTCCTTCAATATAGCTTAAAGCTCATATTTATTATACATTTATACCTTACCAAATTACACATGTAACAACTGTAGTAATGTATTATTTATGTGTTGAAAGAAACGTCCACGTGGGTACATACCATAACATGAGTTAGAAATAACATAATATATAAATAAACTAAAAATTAAGTAAAATCTTTTTGAACTCACAACTATTATCAAAGGAAAAATTAAAACCAGATAGATTTTCGTTACTGTTATGTAAAATTCTGCCGATGGGAAAATGTGGCAAACAAAATTACGATTACTTGACGCAATATAAAATAGGATATTATGCCTATAGTATTGACTTGGGGTGAGGGGCTCTAAGGCCAATAAGACTCAATGTATAATATACTAATGCATATAATATTATAACATTTGATTGTTTTTACAATATTAAAATTTCTTGAGCATAATTTTTTTAAATAATCCGTGTATTACCGATATACCCGATAATGTTTTTTTTATTATTATTTAAAGCCTCCAGTATAAACTATGATAGCTTGACAATTACATAACACAATAATGTTATGTGGTTCAATTCGTGTTCGTATTGCTATTCAAATCCTCAATGAATTTCGTTGTGTTTATTCGTGTTTCCCTAATACATCGTATTTCATCGAATTATAATTATTCACCTTTACCAGATCTGCGTTGCTCTTAAGTACGAACATATTTCGTTAGTAGAATTAAAAACGAGTAATGAAATATAAATTATAGTTTACCTGAAACGCCGTATAACACCACTCTAATAATAATATATATTTATTATTTATGCACGTACCTACCAGCTCCTCGTCCTATACGCGTTTCTATAATTTCTATACTATTATTATGGTGTCCAAATGGTATTCGCAAATAATAATGAATTTATTTATTGTTCATATATTTTGATTAATGGATTGCGGTTAAATAATGATTTAATTTAATTTTTGATCCACGAGAGTTTGTGTGATTCATTTAATGTGAAATATGCACTGCGTATATTATACTGTTTGAACTCGCATTTATTTAAATCACGTACGGAATCGAAAATAAAATGACTTCCCCTCACGCATATTGTGAGAAGTATTTTATTTTATTTTTTTGTTTTTTTTTTTTTCGTATCGAAAATAATAACGGATCCCGGGGTTCTATGTGTACGTGCGGAGGTAAATAATAATATTTGATTTATGCTTGCTAGGAAAACAAAAAGTTAAAAGTCACGTATTGATAATTATATATAGCTTTCGATTTGGTTCGGTATTATTTTGTTCCGTCTAATTTTATTTTCCCTTAACTACATATATACTTTTTTGCGTTTCCATACTACAACAATAATAATATATTACAGATGAGCTTATACAATATAATTATACAGCGATGCTTATCTGTGCCACAAATGCTGTAGTTTTATTATTAATAATAACAATTTTAATAATAATAATAACAATATGTTTTCTAACGATATATTGTGCTGCACGAAGCATGCTCATTCAGAATTGTGTTCAGGACGGGGTGTGGGAGTCAGATCATCCAATCTCTACCTTTTTTTTTAAATTTTATTATAATAACATTTTTTTTTTTTTAGAAAAATATTAAAATTATAATATTGCATATTCATGTATGTAAATGTAGCTATTTCATTATAATTTATAATATTTATCTAGTGGAAAAATACGAATTCGATAAAGCACAACTATTGAAATGAAATAAATGTATTCTAATTCCGTGCTTTACAACGATAGTAAAACGCGATAGTTACTATCGTGACAACTAATATTATAATCTATTTCCGTACACTAATGACCTTTATTTACCACATTACAAACGCCTTAAAACTATCATTTTTTTTTTTTTTTTAAATAGGTTCTTAATTAATTTGATACAGTTAAACCTACTCAATATAGAATAGTGTTTCAGCGTATTTAGCCATTATTTATTTGACTATCGTTGTTAATATACTTATGAATTCCCACCAGGATACGGTCGTAAGTAATAAAGTATTTCAAATTTCAACTTCTTTGATAATATTCAACATTGGTATTGTTATAATAAGCTTTTAACGTAGGTATAAATTAAAATATGAAGTAATAATAGAAATGTTAGTATTTAAAAACTAGGTTAAGAAAAGAATCATAGGTAGCAAGTAATATTTCAAAACAAATCGTACAATATTCAATAAGCTAAGTAAAAACATAAATTCCACCAAACTAGGTTATGATAAAGACGATGTAATAAAATAACAATTCGTATAATAATTTTACTCATAGTACATACTACCTAGATTTTATCGATAGTGATTCCGATTGAGTTTGGGATGATGATCGTGTTAGATGCGATTACCATTAGACGCCAGTTGATAATATAAAGTGATTATAATATTATTATTTGTTCGTTTATTTGTGTATGTCTGAATTAATCAGCGTATATGACAATAGTTTTATCATAGTCTTTTCTATCATAGTAATTTTAGACTCATAATGCGGGAATACGTATAATTTATACCATATTGTAAAGTAAGCACGCCCGTAAGGTCTTAATTTCTTATTTCCTCGTCACATATTTATTATTATTGGGGCTCGGATGTTGTTTCTCAATAAAACATATAAAAATGCCATGACCTAAATACTTAAAAAGGAACCCTCATAAAACTATATAATTAAAGCTATACAATCACAATTACATAGCATACGATATTTTGATTTAAACTTGAATTTTAAACTGGTTTTTCGAAATAGAAAAAATTAAATTATTCGATTGGTGGAAAATATAAAATTAAAAATATAATGATGGCAAATAATTAATTCTTAATTTTTTTTCTCAATTGTAAAAAAAAGATAAAAAATGCCCCAAAACTTAAAAAAAAAATTCCTTAGTCATAGCCAATCTCAAAACAATGACATAAAAATGAAATCATCGTCAATGATGCACCAAAAAAAAAAAAATTCATCAATTTCCAGGCCCCAATAATAATTATTATCATTTATACAATATAAGTACATAGAAATAATAGCTATACAACCAATATGTTATGTATCATGTATTATATCGAATGATGCGGGACGAATTAATTTATTTTGTTCAACTGGTCTTGCAGGAAATTGCCGGGAGAATGTGCAGTTGTTGCGTATATAAACTTTAAATGCGCTAACCCAATGCATTTGGTTGTACAAAGTTTCACTCGCATTTCACCCGACATTGAGCTGCCCCACGCGTTCAACATTAGCCGATTATACAAAGTCTTAATTGTGTTCAAAGTTGCCTGCACAATTGAGTTAAAATACCGAGAAAAAATAGTGGTTTTTTCCGCAGTAAACGGCTCGAGCTAGCAGCTGTATAGTGTGTATTAAAACATTGCATTTTTGAATTATTACTATACGATATATTATTACTAGTAGTTATTTAACACAATATTATTGTGTGGGTGTATTGGAAAAGTCGTTACGGGTCTCTAAATAAAGAATTTTAATTATAATATTATAAAAACATTATTATTACACCTATGTTATATTCAACAAACAGTAAATATGGAACAGTCTTAAAGTTCATGTTAAATGCATACCAACAAACGTATTGTGAAGTCCAAGTTTTCTAAATCATAGAATTGCTCGTATTTTCCAGTATTACAAAAACGGTTTTTATTACGTTTTTCATTTATACACTGCAGTAGGTATATTTTTCAAAAGTCCATTCAATATAATATATTATTTTGTATACAAGCTGAGTGCTGCTGAGTAGCGCTTTAATCTGTACAGGACCGTTTATATTTACTATCGATCTGGTGTGCCTTGTTCTAGACAATGATTTTTATATTAGTTTCTTGGGAAAGTAACTTTGAAATTTAAATACACATTAAGTTAACTGGTGTTCTACTTGCAAGGGTCCAAATTGTACAAAGATTAAGCAAATATAATTCATTTAACTTTAACACCGAATTCTATTTGAATCATTCGACAAAGTATTTATTGTATCGGCTAGAATTAAAAAAAAAATGCTATAGCAAAACTTTGTAAACTTATAATAATAATGTTCATATATTATATATATAATAATATGTAACAATATAAGTTTGTTTTTCAATCGTGGCCACTGGAAACAAAATCACTTAAAATTTACGAGGTAGATTTCTAGGACATTATACCTAAACTGTCATTTATAATTTATACTCACTATTATTATCTTGTAACATGGTCAGGACCGCAGAAAATCCAAGGGAACACGTATATACCTGCTGTTCTGTTTTCGTACCCTTACCCTCTCCCAGTTATACCCCTCGTGTTTATTACGACACCTATAATAATATATCATTGAATTTTTCACCATAAATTGTCGTTTAAAGTTGAAAAGGTTATACTGGCCAATTAAAATTTATTACGAAGTTGGGCACAATATAAGTGTGCATATTCGACGTGATTAATAATTATTAAATTAATGGTTGTAAAAAAATGTGTGTCGAGTCTATAAAGCTAATTATATATTTTGAATACGCCCAATTATTAATATTAATATTATAAACCGATCTCACCAATTTTGTAATATTATTTGTACCTATTATCCAATCGACTTTATGCCACATAAAGGTATTTGTCTTTGTATATTGTTATAGTAATCGTTATTCTCTCATCTCTAACAGATTCAATGTAAATAATATGTTATTATAAGATATAATATTGGATGATTGGAAATACCCTTTTTTCTTGGTTCACAACAATGTGTTTGCTTATTAGGTACGATCCCACAGAATAATGTTATGCGCACATCAAAGGAAAAAGTTGAGAGATCATTAAAAAACATATTTCAAACACGGATAATATGTATTTTATTTGCAATCAAATAATTTAAAAAATACATTATCATCGTGCAGCATAATGGAAAATAAAAATAACACAGGTATATTTAACAACAAGCATTTTCGTAGTAAAAGAAACATAGTAATATATTTAGTTTTCCCGTACTTATATTTTAATATTAGTTTCTAATAATCAGCTATATTATACTACTGAGGTTTTATTTTTGGTAATATTTTTCGATCCCCACCCCAGCGTGACAAGCATGAAATTAAATTTAAAATTAATAATAATAAATATATATAAAATATATTATTATTGTATTGTAAAATACCACGACTGTGGTCGTTCATTTATAAAAACTTAAACAAACGTCACGAGCATTTATCGGCAGTAGCAAATTTTAAGAGTACACAATAAACAAATTAACGTAGCTAATAAAACACAATTGCCCGTGAACAAAGGAAAAACTCGTTTGCAATGTATCTATATAATAATATAATATCAGATACGCATAAGAAAAGAAATATCGTTAAAACTTTGTCGTTTTCCTGAGCAGACGTATCGATTGTTATTAGCGCGTTTGTTATTATTTTTTTTAAACGTGCTCTGTTAAAATACAATACAATATAAAGTGACGCGACGTATTTGTACACCTCCGCAAAAGAGCAAAAGTCCAATTCAAATCGACAGATAAGAACTTTGTAAGTTCAGCAACCGATATCAATGTGAAAATTATATAGACCCGACCGTGAAATATGTCTGAACACGCGGTATCTTATATATATATTTAAACAAATGTCCGCCATAAACGTCAAGACGCACGTGCATTTGAAACGCGTTCTAGTACCAAGAGGGCAATAAACGCGTCCTAGTAATATATTATAATATTGTGAATGTATGAATTTCGTTTTTTTCGTCGTCCTGACCATAAATAATTTGTTAGCCATTTAAATTGCTTTTGATATCAGAGAATTTATATGAAATCCATATCCCCCTCGCGGGCACCGCTATCGACGCCGAAAACACTACGACAACGTTTTGTACTTGTACGTGTATACGATACGCGATACACGGAGGTAGCTAATATTATATATAGGTCGTGGAAATACAATAAATAACATGATATGTAGATCATGCACACTTGGACCATGAGAACACAGAGAAAAATTATAATTTCGACAACAAGTGGTCCGCGATATGGATATCGCACGCAGTGTATCTTACTCCTCCGTAGGTGGGGCTCAATTTGCTATGTTATGTTTTTTTTTTTTTTTGTAGTTGTACACTTTAAGAATTCGAAAAAATATATATTTTTAATTCCAGAGTATTATTTGTACTTGTCAATTTTCTTGGATATGATTAGGAAATAAAAATTGTACTTATTAGGCATAAATATATTAACGATTTATGAATTTTCGTAGTACGATTGTTTATCTGTACCTATATAAATTATATATAATATCTCGAATTTTTAAGTAAACAAAAAACGGAAATAATAAAATAACAATACATAAACAGTGAGGATTTGAATGTTAAATTGTAATATTTGAAAATTCAAAAATGCCTAGGTAGTCAAAAACATAGTCATAGCAATGTTATCGTCTGCCTCAAATAAAACGCGCGGTAGACACCGTGGCAATCGTGATGATGATATTTTCTACGGCGTACGGAAGTTTCCGTAGACCAATTACGCGGTACTATGACTACCATGATATTATGGTACCGTGGTATATTATAGACGATGCGTGGCGTTAGGTATAATTACAGCGATGACGTGTAATTAATTGTATCGCGAATGACAGCCGCAGCGGCGTGTAGGTACCTATCGATGATCGATTGGCGCGCACGTGATATAATCACACATTCCGCACCTATATAATATAATTAATGTATAACGTACACGTGATAATAAATAATATCGACATTTATATTATTATTATTATTATTATACCATAATAAACATTACGGTCGTGTGCGGTGTGGTGTGGTTACAGATGAACTCGAGTTACGGCCAGTCTTCGTCGTCGTCCGGTCTGGCGGCATCAGACGACGCGTGGCGGTCGACGAACACGGTGGGACTCGAGCTGGAGGTGAACAGTTTCAAAGTGGGCAAGATGCGTATCCGGTGCGTGGCCGAGCTGTACGGCGTGTTCAAAACGTCGGCCGAGACGGTGCTGGACGAGGAGAAACCTCGCCTGGCTTCGATTCTGGGCACGTTCTCGTCTACAGGTAAATATAACGACACGCGCGCACAATACATACATACATGTATAAAATATTATTATATATCGTCCGAGTATTATATTGTTATTGTTGTTATTATTATAACTATTATTATTATTATATTGTATAACGCCCATTGACGACTGTTCTCGACGGTGTGGACGCGGTCGGGGGAGGAATAGGGTCCGGGGAAGAAAAATAAAAATCTGCGCGCCAAGAAAAATCTGTCGGTCTAAGGGAGCTGCGGGAGCAAGGGGAAGGTGGAGGAGACTACGTACACTTTATACACACATATACACACACACATAGACTTTCTCGACCAGCGAGCGGGTGAAAAATGTAGTGTAAAATGGGTTTACGGGGGATTAAGGGCACATTCTTCGCGTCGTTGTAATGTAATGGTCTCCAGTCGTGTGGAAGGCAATTTATTTGCTCGATGGTCTGTTTTATACTATATATATATTATATAATACGTAAACTATACCGCACTTGCGTGCGTGTGTTTGTGAGCTGCTGCTATCGCATATATCACACAGCAACTCGGCCGACATCTCCGTAACGCAACGACGTCGCAGACCTATTATAAGGAATACGCACTTCGTTCTAATCGAAAACTGCGCGACATCGACCCCCCCCCCTCCTTCCAACCAGCTATCTTAGTGAATTCCATCATCGTGGGAGGCGGTGACCTCACTCGACCCTCGCCGTTGTTCTGACGATAACTGAGAGTTTGAGAATATAAAATACATAGTGTACATAGGTAAGGTAAGTGACTTTTTTACTGAAGTCAGTTTAACATTGCATACAATTTCACATATTTTGGTTCGTCCAATCAGGCCTTCAACATTGATTTGGCTAAAGCTGGGGACTGTGGCCTTGAACACGGTATCGAGGCCCTTTGGGGGGGGGGGGGGGATGACATACATTATACATACATTAAATTTATTAAATTATATCAATATTATAAATAATTTAAAAATGTCAAATAAGACAAAGTTTATTCTAGTAATTTAATATATAGTAAAATGTATACAATACCTACAGAAGCGTCTGAAACTGACAAACAAACAACTTTTAATAAATGAAGGCTGTGGTCAATAGATTGATTACGTTTTTATAATTTCGTAACAAAGAGGGATACACGTTGCCAACATCCTATCGCATTACGGATACAATTTCAACTATTAGAGTTCAATACTTCATACCACGATTTAAGATAGACTATATCTTTGATTGAGCTTCATACCTTGGGAATACAGTGGCTTGAGCAGGAATTCCGGGAGTGGTGGCATCAATTGGCAGGAATGGAGCATTAAATATTGGCGTTGGAAAAAGTTGAAAAATTGAAATGGGTGATGGTGGGGAAATGTATTTGATACGACTATGATCAATATTTAATCCGTTGAGTAACGTTTTTGTTCGAAATAAATACTGTACTTTATTAGGGTAAACCATTTAAAATGTCTGCTCTGAACATTTTATTAAGTGTCACCTACCACGTCTGTGCACAGACCAATGATATGCCCTGTGCAGATAATATACGTCTATGGCAACTCTGTTAAATACGCACTCTGTTCTAATCGAAAACCACGCGACATCGACCTCCCCTCCCCCAGCTAACTATCATAGCGAATTCCGTCATCGTGGAAGGTGACATCACTCGACTTTAACCGTTGCTCTGACGATAACTGCTACGATCATTGGCCTGCGGTTCACCTACAATTAAGATTAAAAAATTTTATATAGTACGCAGATGTGGTAATAACTAATAGTGATATTTTTGGCTGAAATTTGTAAGTTGAACTTTGTATAAAATTCCCCATATTTTGTTTCATGGTATACACGTTTTGTATGTGTATGGTTAATATTTAATCCAATAGATAACGTCGTTGTTTGAAATAAATACTGTACTTGATGAGGGTAAACAATTTCAAATGCCCGGCCTGAACATTTTATAAAATGTCACTTACCATGTCTGTGTACTATAATACTATCGATATACCCAGTGCAGATAATATACTGCGTAGAAAGCGAAACCACTCGTAGCGGGTAGTACAGTGTGTGTCACGTCGTGATTTCTTTCGGTAATAGTGTTAAAAATGGAAAAACAGGAAAACTCAACGGGCCACCCTGTATTTACCACACGCTCAGATAATAATATATTTAAACCTTTACAGCCTTTGAGACGAAGACGTTTTATTGTGTTTGAAAATCCACCAACCAGCGATTTATATACACCGGGTCTTAGCAACAGGTTTCTTTATTTTTTTTCACTAGTCACACACTCGAAACGGACTTAAAACACTTTTCAATCTCGGCAAGCTTATTTTATACATATTAATGTATTGAACATTTCACGTGGACCTTACCGCAGTATCTACCGACATAGATAGAATAAACGACGACACGTCAAATAGACGATAAACCGGGTTCTGTGCAAAACCGTTTTTGGAGTGCAATGATTCATCGCGACTGCCTCTCTTAAGTATATACACCCGGATGGAGACAAGCCCCGAAAAAATCCTGCAGAATTTGCAGTTTTTTTTCACCTTCGAGCGCATACATACTATATCCGAGTGACACGACTACCCTTAGTATATAGGCGCGTGTCGTATAGACGAATTCTGCGAAAATCGATCCCAGCGGGAGTATATAAAATTATAAGACCCACCGTGGCGTGGATATACGTCGAACGAAATAACGAAAGGTTATTTCCACGGAAACCGCCGAGGAAAGAATAGAAAAACAAGATCCGAATGAGGATGGTATAATATGTGAGTAATGCACCTATATAAATACGTATAGGTTGCGACGGTGTGCAACGACACGCGCGCGTGATAGTCGCCATTTATTTCGTGTGGTTTTTTCGTTTCGTTTTCTTTTTTTTTTTGTCTAACGACACTTTCGATGTGTCTACTAATAAAGGATCGCGCAGAAAACGCGTTTAGTATTAAGAAAAAAAAAAGACAGTAAACGCGCACATAATTTCACCAAAACGTTTCGAACCCTATACCTATATTCAACGCGTATGACTCCACGCGTGTGTTTTATGTACGTTTTATACATACCTCTACCTCGGTAGTAGTATCGTACGCGCGGAGTTAATGTATAAAACACGATGACGGTGGCGTATATATTGACAAAAACCTATCGTCCGTAACCGTTACTCTCGATCTGTTTTTTTTTTTTTTTATATATATATTATATTATAGCTATCTTATTGTTTCATCGTGTATATATATTTCATTTTCACCACGACCATAATACGCGTATAGGCTGCAGTCGTCGGTGGTGAAAATAAAACGGTAAAAATGATTTCTCGAACACCGGCGCTGCTGCAGTAGTAACATAAAACGTGTCACACATACATACTATGCATGCCATTCCGACATTTGCATATTCGTCGGCACTTCCAAACCCATACACACACACACACACATATATATATATATATATATGCTTTTATAATTTATACGAGTGTATATTATTATTATAATAAGGATAATTACAGCAGTGTTTCTAGATGCAAAACTATATTTTTTATATGAAAACGTAATTATTGCGCGACTGCTGTTATTAATTCGCTCGCTCGCGTAAAGCATTAAAATATTAAATCCGGCATAAAATATATTATATGGAATTTTAATTTCGGTGTTTATGTTATTATCGTAATCGTTCATCAATAAATTTCACATAATGTAATTTTCCGTTTGAATGTTTATATTTTATACTTTTTTTTTTCATTGGGATAGTCTAATATCATAGTTGGCCAGCGATAAACGAATCGCGAGCTACACAATGATATATTAAGTAAAATTAATATGAAGAGCAGGAAAGAAATAATACCTAATATTATATTAGTAAAAATATTAAGACGCGAGCCATATAATATGAACTTCTAAATAAATAGTCAATATTGTTTACGATATACGCAAGGATAATTTATTGCGGCAGTGTTTCTATAGATGCAATACTAAATGTTGTGCATTTTAATACGAAAACGTAACTATTACGCGACTGCAACTGTTATTATTATTAATTGAGTCTCTGCGTAAAATCTGATCCGGCATAAATATTATATAAAATTTTACTTTCGGTGTTTATGTATTACTGTCATAACCGTTCACCGCTCAAGTTCTAAATTGTAATTTTTCGTTTGAAAACTCATATATTTTGATTTAAAACAATATTTTTTTCAACGGCATGAATAAACTTGCATGACAGTCAACATTGTACACTAAAATATTTATATAATAATTACGACGTACGCGTAAATAATCAAAAGTTATAAACTTAACGTCAAAAATATATCTGATTGACGAGGGATGAAAAATATTGGTATAATAATTATAAATGATTTAGTTGGTGCATGTACATTGAAAAAAAAATGTTTATGCTCTGTGTATTATAACTATTGTTATGTTTTACTTTATGTGTACCTACTTAATTGTATTATCAAAATCGTTATCCAATATTATTGGGTTTTCCTCGTTTTGGTTTTGTACCGCGCAGCGACTATAATGCAAAATATTAAACTGTTCGGGACTTTGTCATGCTTGTCAAGTGCGATTTGCAAAAATATGCGTCCTAAAAGCAATTATTTTAAATAAGTTATAAACGAGTTAACAGGGAAACTACGAAAATTCCTTTACAAGATGACTTTTTATGGTTAAATTATAATGAATAAAACTTGAAGCCAACAAAAACTGAGGAAAAAAGAATTGGTTTTGTTAAAGCCTTAATGTTAAAAATATACCTATACGCAATATGCAAATAAAATACTCAAATTTAATAAATAAAATGTACCACTCTTTTTGTATATTGCAGACGTGAGAGCTTTTACTGTTAATAAAAAGGTTTGTTGTAGTTTCGAAAGACTAACGCGTTTTTTATATAAATGATTGAATAAGTTAGAATGATTATTATAATGATAAAATACATTTCTGAATATTGAAAAATTACGTCATAATAAAGTACACTAATTAAATAAATAAAACGTTCCACTCTTTTTGATGTCTATAGGCGTGAGATATTTTTATGTTCAAAATAATTTTAATTGCAGTTTTGAACTACGGCTAACTCGTTTTTTTAATTTAAATTTGTAAATCAGTTAGAATGATTATTATTATGATGAAACAAATTTCTTGATTAGAAAATTAAAAAGAAAAACTGAAGATTGAAAAAATGATAAAAATGATTTAATATTTTAATATTATTACCTAAATAACAATGAGATACTTAATATTTAAATTTTATATTAATTATAATCAGTATAAGTATAAATAAAATATGTATTTTATTTTAAATATAAATTATACATAATTATTATATTTTATATCTAAGGCGAATATAATATAAGGCTTTTATTATAATTTGCAACATATATAATATCCTTAAAATTGTTTCCAAGTAAAATAATTGATTAACAAAAAACGATAACTACAGTAGAGAATAATTTTGAACCAACTATTTATTAAAGTACCTACAGTTAGATATATTATAATATATTAATTTAAAATACTGTTTACATCGGTATATTATTCCTTTTTTTTTCTTATTTAAATATAATAATATTTTTACAATCTATACGATAAGGTACCTATAATAAGTAAGTGTGGTGACATAAAATAACATTAATTGTAGAGTAGGAAGGCTCCCAGCAGTGCTACCTGATAAGAAATATATTAGTCCTCTGTTTAAATTTCCAATAATTAGTCATCATGTTTTCATATTTTAATATAAATTTAATTAGATACTATATAACAATCATTAATAAAATTTCCTAAAAATTAAAATAATAATAACAATAACCATCACAGCTGTAATATCATAGGTTGTAATAGCTGAAAGTAAGCGAGACAATCTGATTGGCTACTTCGTTGAAATTAAAATATAATATTTAACGCCCATTACAGTTTAGTTTCATATCGGGAGTAACAGTACACGAGGTACCAGCAATCGCTACCGAATGTTTACCACATCCAAGTATCTCGGTTATCGCGTCACCACTTCTATAATCCATTCCATAATATTAAAGATTTTAAATTTTAATCTCATTTAAAGTCGAAAAAAAAACGTACTTTTTCGAGGAGTTTAAGTAATATTAAGTATGGTATATTTGACTTTTGTAATGCGCTTAACCGTCCCTCTCCATTCACGATTAAATACATACCGAAGGGTGCAAAACGACACGGGGTACGTTGGGGAATTAAAACTTACTGCAGACCATAGCTTAAGTCCCGCATCGGTACCGGAGTAATTCAATGGCTATATTTAATAATATTAATAATATTGTATCCGATCCGCGAGAACAGCTGATTCCTGATATCATAATTAAATAATAAATAACAATATGATATTAGTATTGTACGATTTGTACGGTTATTACGGTGTTACATTAATCGGTCAATAAAGTTTACTGATATTATGTTTTTGATTTTTTTTCAGGTGCATCACACACGTCTTCTTATTTGTTATTGATTGTGATATTGGTCAGCGTATTGATGAGATAACCATGTAAAAATCCAAAATCAAAATACAAAATAAACGACCGCATTAGTGATTTCGTTGATTTTCGTTTTATGTAAATTTGTAACATTTTTAAGACGCGTTATTTTGGAATCCAAAAACTATCTACGTATAAATATGTATGTATTATGTTGTATATTATATAGAATGATTTTAGAAAATAAAAATCCATAGAGTATTTTATCGGTTATTATGAAGTTACGTTTTAACGACTTTATTAATATTATTACATTGTATAATATTATAATATATATTCAACTAAAAATGTACACTATTTAATAAAAATATTAATAATACATATTATATAATAATATCTATTCGACTTTTGAATAATCGTTAACGAAAAAATAACTTAGTTAGGTGAATAAACTTCAGATAAGACGCCAATACTGTTCGTTATGATTTAATGTTTGTATTGAATAAACCATTGGTGCATAAATAATCATATTATAATCGTATTGTGTTGTTGTTGTTGTTTTGTTCGTACGATAAGACGGCGCTTTTGATAGTCAATTTAGGTACATTCTTGCGTAGATTACTGTCATTTACGTATCACTGCAAAGAAATATAATATTTTATTGTTATCATTATTTTTTCTTTCCATACTAGAGAATTACTCGAATTTCAAAGACTTCTGGCTTATTTTATTTTATTCTTGTGTGTGTAGGTGATAAAAAATGTATTCAAAGTTTTGTTTGACAAAGTTACTGACAAAGCTTAATTTGTACAAACTTGCAAAGCCTAAGTTTTAAAACAAATTGATTCTTTTCATTCATTTTGTAGCGATTAACATACCTACTTAAATGATTTCTATAGGTGAAACACTTCCGAGGATGAAATAAGAGAATAATTAATTAACTAATACAATTGGTACACAAATAATATTATGTTTGTATACCCGTCGCACTCAAAAACATGTACCTAAAAATTATTTAAGGGTATAAACTACCCAACTTAACTACCAACTGCTATAAATACAAGTATAAATATTAGTCGTTATAATTACCGAACGTTAATCATCCTTATCAAGATTTTTAAAAGTACTTTTTCGTAAACAAACAAATATTTTTTTTGTTAATTTATGAACATTTTTTTGTAAATTTGCAATGAACGGACAAATAAAAAGTATTACGTTTAAGAGTAATTATACATTATTATAGCATTAAATATTTTCTTTATCAACATTTCGATTAATGATTTAATTCGTTTTGTCGAGTAATAATTTACAATCGACTAAATATACAAGTTAAAATGTTAAATATATTTTCATGAACTATGTAAACTGTTGTATTCAACGTGAACGTTTCTTGCTCAGTATTTTACAATTTTAATTTATAACTACAATGTAGATGGGTACATCAAATAGGTAGGTACGTAATAGTGTAAATAGAAATTCAATTGATTTTATTGATTTTTAAATGCAAATTAATTATTATTATGTAATTTCCACAGCTCTAATTTATCTTGACCATGACAACTATAAAATTGTATTATATTTAGCGTATATTTTTTATCGGTAGATTTTTTTTAGTAAATAGTGCTTCAAAATTACATTTTTTGAAATGACTAGGTACGCATGGAGTAAAACGTTGACATTTCGAAGATAAAATAAGCTGAATGATGGTCGTTAGAAAGTAAGTATCTTTTGATTTTGGCGTAAAAGCTATTATTTATAAAATTAACTCCGACTTTCTGATACGCATTTACATCTTGGAGTGCAGTAAATAATAATTGTTATTTAAAATGTAATTTATGAATATTTGAATTAAATTAACAAAATAATTTATTCCAATATTAATATCAACAATAAATAATGTTATACTAATATTTGAAGTGAATTATTATTGGTATTTATATTTGCAGTAGCAGTAGCAGTAGTCGAGTAGCAACATCGTATGTATGTTGTATACGAAAACTTTTAATAATTTAAAACCCACCCGTCAGCATACGAATAATATCTTTCGTATAAATGTTATATATTTTATTAAAATATGCTCTGAACAATGTGACAAATGTGATACTATAAGACGCCTAAAATTGAAAACTAAATGAATAAATTCAACTAGGATCCAGCACGAAATATAATTAAAAACAATATATATATATTACACGCTTAGTTTTGTGATATTTTAATATACAATCGCGATGATTTATTTTCGTATTATTATATACTAAACGGGTTACCAAAAAAGTTGGACTGAAATATTATTACGTCTGCGAGATCTGCGTATAATAGTTGTTTTCAAAATAATCGCTAGAATATTATATTGTAATGTTTTTTTTCTTTTACTGTATAATTATTATAACGACGCTATTATAATAATATTGAGCCAACTAAATAATATAAACTATAAAAATACGGTTCGTAGGTACCTAGACAAAATGTGTTTGGTGCGAATCTCGGAAAATACGAAAACTGCGGTAATAACGGCGGCGGCGGCGGCCGTGGGACAATAGAAAAGGTTCTCAAAACTTTTTGAATGTGATAGTAGTTAAACCTAAGCAATTCTCAGTACGTATATACATATTTTTTATTATAACGTATGTGCATAAAATAATAATAATATGCTTTACGACGGTGCGCGTTGAACATCAACAATAATAATTATTATGTTTAATGTGTATTTTCACTCGTGACCTATATAATATTATTATTATTTTTGTGTAAATGTTTACTAATGAATTGCGCCGCGTGTCCCAGAACTTCGTGTCACGTGTAACTACGCGATCAAAGTTGTAGCCTGGAGGGTGTTAAATTTAAAATGTTTTGTAATGTTTTTTACACCCTATAAATTAATTATATACACTAAATACAAATTGACCAACACAAAATCGAAAACATACACACTTCATAAGTATTTTCGACGTCCAAATTACTATACTTATTATTAAAATTACACACGGCAGACGGTTTGACAATCGCCATCGATACGAGCGAACACACCGACACAGTATTATTATCTGCCAGCCTCCGTTACATTAAAGTACTATTTAAAATAGACTAACAATTATTATAGACTTTAAAAACAATCGCGTCTGTTATTTATTGATAAGAACCTCATACACAAGTGTATCTGACCCCCAGCTATACGGAAAACATATCCATATAAGTAATAAAAATACTTCACTGCAGGATGACTAATATCGTAATCATAGGTTCAACCGACATCGTTACAGTGTCTGTATATTATTACTGTTGTTGCACATTCATCGGTTTTGACCGGAGACGTTCGCAGCGTAAGCGATCCAATAGGACACCTGTTAAAATAAACGATCGGTGTAGTACATATTATTATAAAGGTACCTACAGATTTTTTGCGGCCAATCGTGCTCACTCCAATTTATCCAGCGATTTCTATAATTGTTCGACTCGCATGGTCCTTTTTCAAGGCTTTCGATCCAACGTCAAAATATTCCGCGGCCTAACCACAGTTATAAAGATAAAACGGAACGGGCGTCATCGTTTTCGGCCAAAATGTACCCTTCCCTTTTCGGCCAGTGTCTCTTTTCAGCAAAAACTTATCATTCCCTTTTCGGTCAGTGTCACTTTTCGGCCAAAACATACTGTTCCTTTTACAGTTGTAACAATTAACAATTTTTATATTTAATTAAATATGATTGTATCCAAAAATGTGATTCTTTGATAAACATTCTCACCTACAACGGAGTGACAAAATAATAAAATAAAACAATTGGCAATAAAATGGTTTAACATATTATTAGCTTATAGTCAAATAAACTAACAATTAATTTTGGTTTAAAAAATGATACTATTTTTATTACATACCTTTACTCTTCAATGTAAGTTTAAATGCATTCATAATTGGCTATATTTTACTATCATAATAATTATTATTAAATACCTTCTTATTACCTATATGCATTATATGACTATATTAATTTTTATTCGATTAATATAAGTAATAACGTTGATTATAAATACTAATATAATATAATCAATTTTAATGATAATATGTTATAACAGTTTATTGCCAATTGTTTTATTTTTTCTGTTTTTTACAGTTGTAAGTAATAATGTTTAAAAAAAAAAATCACATTTTTGGATACAATCATATTTAAATATAAAAACTGTTAAGTTCAGTTGTTATAATTGTAAATTTTAAAGAAAACTGTGGGTGCTGGCCGAAAAGGGAACGGTAAATGTTTGCCGAAAAGGGGGCCACCCAACGGATCATTATAGTTTAGTCAAGTAATAATCCATTAATAAGTCAATTTAAATGATGATTTTTTTTTCAATTTCAAAGACGGTTAAAATTTGAAAAAAAAATAAATTTGTTACATAACATCCTTAATAACAGCATAATTAATCAGTGTTTGAACGTAATATACTAATATGGTTATGTCTATTTAAAAATTCTGAATAAAAACCAAAATTGTTTATTCAAACTCATAGTACGCATAATTATTACCAACGGATACAACTGGGATGAGCGTGTTTGGTGAATCACCCTGTATATTATATGATATTTGTGAACGAGAATATGTGCTCAGGTACCGTAAGTATCGCGTCTCGTGATATGTTTATGGAAATTAACCACTTTGATTGCGACCCCAATTAAAATGTGGCCAATTAGGTATGTATAGGAAGGTACCAAAAAAGGGTCGGCGCGAACCGGCAACGCTCTGACGCTATACAATAATAATATATTATGTGTTAGTGCATTTGCAGCTGTTTCCTCCTGCGGAATACCATGGTCATATTTTGCTCGGCAGTCTGCAGCAACCATATTCACAGGGTGTAATAATAATACATTTATTTGTGTCACACCGAATTCAGTAGTAGTAGTAGTAGTAGTAAGACTTATCCATCGTCGTATACCCACCTATATAATATACGCGAGTGTTCGCGTCCTCTGTACGTCGAATAATTATATTATTTTACCACTCGCGGTTCGGCCGATTTTGGTTTAATTACCCATGTCTGCCGGGTCCCTTAGTCCACCGCACAAAGAGACGAATCTCGTTCGATATCAAAGCGAGGGCCACGAGTATTTGATTAAACGAGATATTATTATTATTCTGTGGTTGGTGGTATTATAAAGCATTCGATCATAGACCTTGGGTTCTACTCGGAGCAACAGACATTAATGCACGCATCGAAGAATTAATATTGAGATTGTTGTATGCAAAACCCACACACTGCTGTGGTGTGATATTAATATTGCAGATAAATCTCCCTTGACATTCACCTCTCAATAGGGGACGTTTTTTTGGAAGCAGAAACATTTTCACTACTTTTAATTCGAAAACCTCCGAATAGCTGCGACACCCATTTCAATAGTTCTGTTCGTACACATTTTCAACACATTTTAAGGCAACGTTTTTCCAAATAAATTTTCACCACCCATATTCGTATCAAGTTTGAACAAAATGTCGGTGACCGTTATTCGGTTTCACTGTGTCGTGTTGCCCCGACGGATTGCGTCCACGGTAGTGGTGAGAGACTTTTCGACGGCCATCGTCGTGTACCTATATACAGTCAGACCGCTGGAACTACAGTCGTAATCGGTCTATATATACTCTATGTATAATGTCTATGTTACCAACCCATATTATATTATGCGCGTTCGAGTCCTCCGTCTGCCGAATTAATACATTATTCAACCGGGGTCGATTGTATCAACAGTGAATTTTTCCGCGTGCACTGCACGGTTCGGACAATTTAATTACCAGCTGATTTTGCCGCGCGCGGTTCGGCCGATTTTGGTTTAATTACTAGCTGCATCTGCCGCGGATCCCTTAGTCCGCCGCACCAGAGACGACTCTCGTTCGATATATCAAAGCGAGGACGAAAATTCCGTGTGATTAAACGAGACAATATATTATTATTATTATTACTACACCGCAGGCTGCCTGCGGTACGATAAAGCGTTCGATCATAGACTTATGGTGGAGCAACAGACATTAACGCGCCCATCGGAGCATTAATATTGAGATTATTGTACTATGTAAAACGGCGTATACACTACCGTGATAACAATATTATTATTATTATTATTATTATGTAGCCACGCCGGAAAGTATTCGTATAATGGTGTTCCGATCGTCCTGCAGATAATGTGTGCTGTATGGTATATTGCTTACACGCAATTAAACTCGCTGAGAAAAACGATTAAACTCGTCGATGAATACTGCTGCAACATTTTCACGAAGTAAAAATAATATGCGACTACGTCGGTGTTGTGAAATCGATTTCGGTATGTTATTATAATATTATTATTATGGACGGACGCATCAAACTGTGGTACCTAGGTATATGCGTCCTGTGATATTATTCATACAGTCGAGTCTCGATAACTCGAATCTCGAGAGGAATCAAAAGAAATTCTACTTGTGCATTTTCGAGTTGTATAACATATAAATACAACTTGCGAACATTTGAAATAGCGGGAAAAAAATTCTCGAGGTTTTTCGGCTGTCGAGGTTTGAGTTATCGATACTCGAGATGCATAATATGTAATTTGCGCGAAATCTGAAAATTAATTTTGGTAAAATTAAATTTTTTTAGATGTGGCACATTGTTATATTTTTATATTTTGGCGCAAATTACATACGCTCTTAAATGTACCTCTTGGTGGCACAAATTATAAGTGATAAAATTGGCGCAAAATACCATCTCCCGACTCGAGTTCTTCGACACTCAGCTGAAGGTAATACCTATATATTATATTATATCGACTAGATTATAATATTATTATGATATTCGAAATTACCAATTACAAAAAAGTACAACCAAAGATGTCAAAATATCATATCAAGACATTAATTATGATTTCTGACGACTAAAATAGGTAGGAAATCATAAAGAAATTTTTTTGTCACATAATTCCAAAATCTGAAACAATCACTTTAGTTCGTCCGACGATAAATGATAGTCATTACTATAAACGATATCATAATATTCAACTATAGTTGATGTCCAATAATTGTTATTAAACCTGCGCAATTCAATGCAATAATATAGGTCAAGTAAGGATAATATTTTTACTTTTTAAATTTTTCATTGCCTATTTATTTATATATTATGTTCAGTGATTGTTATATCAGCAGGTCTTCTTAGAATCTTAAACAATCCTTATTATCGTAAGTTGTTTTGTTCCAACCCGTGTATAATAATATTATAGCTTTGTAGACCATTTAAAACAATAGGAACTTATATTAAAATATTAACATGAATACAATAAACCGATTAGTCATAATATACTTTATTTCGTGATTTTATAGATAACTTGAGTTGTTTTTGTTTTTTGTTATTTGATGATCGCACAAATTACATTCAAGTATTCAAAGTGTATTCAACGGCGGTAATTTAGTCACTTGTGTAGTTGTATTATACAAAAACTACAGAAAACTGTTTTTACAGTAACTTTTTTGTGATTTTCTTCAGATCTTGTTCAGATGTGAGTTTTTGAACAATTTCAAATTACAAAATTTTGATGTAAATCTAATTTAAAGATAATTTCAAAGCATTGCTTTGCCAGTGGTTTTCTCGAGAACATGACAAAATAAGCAATTTGTTTGAAAATTATATTACCTTCAATGTACATAGGTTTATAAAATGTAAATTTAATATTTTAGTATTTTGACACTTATCGATTACCTATAAGAAAATCATGGAATGTTTGACAATGATGTGTGTGTAATAATTTAAGGTGTATAATATTGTCTATATTATGTTATCACAGGAATTACTTTTATATTAATTATTGTAAATAAATATTGTTCATTTGCTACATACTGTATTATAATATTATGTCATTGAATAATAATATAATTTAGTTTATATATTGCCAGTCAGTGGACTTGACTTAAAATTAAACTTTTGCTAACAAAAAACGATACAATTTTATTTTTGTTGTAATTTAACAATTATCATATAATAGAAAAAAGATTAAATATCTATGAGTTTGGTTACTTATTTAATGGTATCAAATCCATATCACTCATACTAATAAGTAGGTATAGATAGTATTAATACAAATGATTGTAAGTTGTTTCGAAATTAGAAATAAAAAGTTATTAAACGTTTTTAATTTGATCTTAATAATTAATGATTTGTTCATAAGCTATACATTACTTAACCAAAGTTAATTTACAATCCAAAATAAACAATTAAATAAAAATTATTATTTTAATTAAAATATAACGTTTTAATTGTTTTGTATTCGTTTTTAAATGTAATCAAGTATTTTCAACATTTCAAATAATTATATAAAACTATTAGTTAACTCTTTCTGGAACAAAGAGAATAATATAAAACTAAAAAACAGTAATTACTTCTTTTTAGAAATACTTAAAATCGTAATTTTATTGAAGATACAATGGATATTATAAAGAGTTGACATTTTCATTTAATACAATCTTATCCGTTACTTATATTTAATTTGTATTTTAAGTTATCGTACGTTTCAGTGTACGTGTGGTTAATAAAACAATACGGATAATAACAAACAAAATACGTAGGTATTAAATTAATAATAGATGCTAATTTAATTATTTTGGAAGGAAAAGTTTTTTTTTTGACAATATTATTAAGATAATAATTTAATAAATTAATAAACCAAATTTATAACTACCTAATCAATATATGATAATACAAGTTATATCTGCTGACAAGTACAGTAAAAAACATTTAATTTATTTTTAATGTATAAATTACAAAATATATTGTTATGAGAAAATTTATCATAATAATACAATTCAAGAATCTTCATACATTATTCTAATATTGGTAAAACAAATAATATAACGGAAACTCGCATAGAATATGTATATAATATGCTTATGCAAATGAAATATTGATAAAATTAAATATGTATTTCAACAAACTTCAATCTATTATGCATTCCAAGTCAAAATGTTTAATGACATTTGTTAAAAACACGAAACACGGAGAGTATTTTTGTTCTTATAAACGTTCGACTATTTTAGAAACTGTTTATATCTGAAGCTGATTCAATGTGTTGCATGGTTATGATGTTTCGATTAACATGTATTATATCAGTTTTAATTTAATTTTCTGACAACCACAGTCGCAGCGTGTCATTGCATGTACATTACGGACATTTCATCAATTATAATAATATTATTATTTTATTTTATCCAATATTCGATATTCGATGTCGGAAAATTGGGAAATGTTCATGAAACTGTAAAATCTGGTTTATTAGTCGGCGAATCGGGCGTCAGCAAACTGGGAAGATATGAATTCTATAGTGAAAACGCCGACGCAACATTATTATATCGAAAAATTCCCGCAACAAGAAAACTCCCACGAAATTCCTTTAACGTTTTTATTTTTATTTGAGTAGAACCGATAATAATGTGTAAATCCCGATCGTTAGGAATAAATTAGCATCCTAAAAATAAATGGTTGTCGTACAGCTGTAAATGTAAATGTAATTGCGTCTACACGGCGAAGATTCTACAGGGCTCCTGTGGCCGATGAAAAATAGTATTTTATCCAAGTAACATGAAAAATTATGTTAATGCAGTATATGCACGCAGTCATTTCTTAGATAAAATTGATAGTATATTTAAAAATAAATTTATAATAATATCTCATTTATTATTTGATAGTAGTTACTAATGAAATATACACTTTCATTTACCGTTATTTTAATGTGACCACTAGAAAATATTCGTAGCACTAGAAAATATTCGTAGTAGAAAATAATATGATGAATAAGGAAAATACCAAAAAAGAAAAAATCGAGCCAGAAATAGTATGACACGACGCGGCGGAACTTATGTGAAGATGGGACGACGATGGTCGTAAAGGTTAAAGGGTGGATTCTATTCGAGAGCAGTAAAAGAAATCTGTACAAACGACAGATACCCTAAAATATGGTCTGTGCTTATAGTCGAAAAACAAGAAAGAGTTCGAATAAATAAGAAAATATTTTAAAGTCATAAAACTCTGTGGTTTCTCATCCGAAATTTGTTGCTTGTGCTATAGATATGAACTATTATATTATAAAGCGTTGTTTTTGATTTCATAAACAACGACCGCAAAATAATATAATCCTGAACTTTAGTCATTTATATATATACTTATATCGTTTAAACATTTAATTTGTTATTTTTAACGTATTAAATTATATCACATTACTTATTAATATATTTTACACTGTTTTTATTTATTTATTTGTAGTTTTAAAAATGTTTCAGCACATCAAGTGCTATAACAACTTTATTATTTTATATAAAAATATTAATAATATTCAGCATGACTTGTATGGTAAGAATATTAGCTATCTAATGTCAATAATATGATCTATAACGTCTATAATGGTCCTTCACGGCGATCACTACAATATTGATGACATTGCTTAATGATAGTAATGATAATATAATTTATAATATTAAAAATATTTAAGTAAACATTTAGTATTTAGTATAAAACGTCGACTTCCGAAAAAAAAAATCAGCGGTGGCGTTATTAAGAGGATATATCTTGGTGCATTCAAGGTCGCAGATATCAGTTGTGAGTTTTGCTTTTTGGGTAGAATTGACGAGCACCTCCGTCAGAGTCTTTGAGCCTGGCATGGATTATAGGGAAAAATTGAATAATACGAATTGTTCTATCACCTTGAGTAGAGTACAAAGAGTTATCGTTGGACTGGTAAGTACACACTGTAAGTGGTGTAAATTAGAGTGCCTTGACAGAGCAATATCAAGGCACTCTAGTGTAAATCATAGGTAACTTGCGATGACCGGACTTGTCTCTCCATACGCCTGACTAGCTTCGTGTTTCGTCATCAATTTAGTCAGAAAGTCCACAGAAGGTGGTTTGCAGACCTCGTTTTAAAGTAAGCGTTCGGGAAAACGTATTGGAAAATATGTATATTGAGCAGATTAGGCGCAATACTTTTTAGTATAGGAAACTAGACAAAATACAGTCTACTCGCCATAGCTCTAAATACTTGTCAACTCGATTCATTTTTTTTTTATTCCCCTTGTTAGGGCGTTAAATTTAAGTTGGATATCTCGAAACAATTTTTTTAACTCCCTTCAACTTCCAGTTATCCGGACTCTACATAAATATGTTAATATTATCTATGTATATACAATACGCGACATTATATTATACGAAATTCTGCTTGATGTTTAATATTAATAATATTTAAGTAGTAAATACATGACGGACGACAAAGAATATCAACAAGTTTAGACCTTTATTTTCGACCAATATACGGGTTTATGGACTAAAATTAGACGAGGTTCTATTGAAACTGCTGTAAAGTTTATATAGATTTGTGTGCGTCGAACACATAATTGAATACAATATTAATATAAAATGAACCTAAACGTAACCTCACATCTAATCTTATTTAATAATACACTCAAGTGTTTTATATGTTATTATAAATTTATTAACGCTTTACGGTACGTAATAATATTACTATTGTGTTTCACCAAACAAAAAAAAAATACTAAAAACAACACGCATTTCTAAATAAATATATAAGTTAAGACTTTAAGAGGTATATGGATTAATAGTTAACCTTAAAACTAGTGATTTAAACCGACTACCGTATTGTTCAACTTACAACGTAACACGAAAATATCCAACAATAATCATAATGGTTCTCGGATTTCTTAACATGTATAAATTCATTTCGTTACTATAATTTATTATTACAGAGAGGTTGAATAACTTGAAGAACAAACTGAATAAGAACAATCATTTAACCAACCGATAGGCATTTATTTACAAATTAAATTGTTTGTGAAATAGGCGCATACCAGACATTTATAGATTCTAATAGGTATGTAGTAAATTATATTTATAGTTTTAATGAGTATAAAAAAATTACTATCCAAATAATAACATTTTAAATATTAAAATAACTAAGCACCTACCAACTTAACTTGATTTTATTTTACTACATTATTGATAACTCTACGTTTCAAAAAAAGTATTACATTTTTTGCAGCATAATAATATACGAATTTGAAAATATTCAAATTTTATTGGATTAATGAATGTATTATAAATTATAATGCAATACGACTATGTTTTGGGCATTATGTAATCAGCTGTATATAGAACATAATTCAATATATTTCGTTTTTCATGGTAATTATATTGTAAATTGTAGTGTGTTTGTGCATAAAAAAGTACAGTATTTAGTACTTAATTAAACATTCAAATATGGAGAATTCATTAATTATTTTGCCAGTTTGAAAATCAATAATAATTTCGCTAAACTTATTATAACAAAAAAAATTATCAACCTAAAACCCAAAATATAATTAACTTTTTAATTCTATTAATTTCGGGGGCATTCAATTAATTATTGCAGACCAAATTATAGCGATAATATAATAACTAATACTTGAATCACAATAAAAAAAATATGTATACATATACATAATAATTTAAATTTACAAAAAAAATAAATAAGATTTAATGGACAAACATTTAATTTATATACTGGCTTATTATTTATACAATTTGGTAATATTGTAGCATAATTTATATTATTATATTAACTAAAAACTTTTTATAATTCGTCGTCTGTAAAACAATAATATAAATCATTATTACTCTTCTCCCGTCACATACACTTTTTGAACTATTTTTAGTACAAACGAAAAAAATCTAAACACCTACAATGATTTAAAACAAATATTTAAAAAAAAAAATTAACAACTTATTTCATAGAATAGGTCTAGGATATAGGTTATGAGTTGTAATTATTTGAATAAATAGGTACAAAGATTAAAATAGTAAAATATTTATTATAAATTAATAAAATAAGGATATGATGATTATACTTCATTGCTTTCGTACACATATCTCTAGTGCTACAGACTAATCTGAAAATAAAATCAAACGTTTCAAAACTCAAAGAATATCATAATCTAGCTTATCAATTTTCAATTGCCCTTCAACATTGTGCATAGAATAGGTATAATTTATATTTTAAGAACTATTTACACTATCGACTAGGCCACGTAATATAAATAAAATTATTATAATGGTTCAGTGGAGAAGACACGAATACATTTAAATCATCTAAAATATTATTTACCTAATACCTAATCATAAATAAAATAATATAGACAAAAAATTGTCAATATTATTAAGTAGAGAATAAATAACGAGGATCTGGGGCTGCTTTATAAAGCCTTTCTAAATTTACCTTATACTCAAGCGGTCTTTTACAGTAAGCCGTATAAAAGAAACCGTATTTCACTGAATTTTGCGGTTCAATGATTTAAATTCAAACGAAATATTTATGCTTTAGCGGGAGTCACCTCGCGATAAGATCTTAAGACACGTGCGATTTAAAAGATCAGGTATTTAAGTTTTGAAATTCAAAACAGGGATCACGTATATTTTCTTATTGATAGAAGATAACTGGAAACTGCGCGTTATGAAATCTACTAAATCTTTACGGTTGATGGTTATTGGATTTAAAACTATTTAATACCACGAAAGCTATGCGAGCACTTCAATAAATAAAACGAGAATCTATAGTGTCAGTGTGTCATTTGTCGATCGCCGCGGTTGAAGTTTGTCAAGTATTTGATTAAGTTTGGTTTCAAAAATTTGTTTAATCAAATAGTTTATAAGTTTGTATTATATCAATATATTATCACATTGTGTCTACGTCTGTTTTAGATTATTTTTCGAATATTTATGTCCGCGTTTAATTCTGTACTGTAAAATCATCGAGTAATATGATTTCGATGCAATATAATATTGATTCTTTTGTTCAAATGTACTGTTACACAAAGCGATTCCAAATGTATTCACAAAATCTTAGACAACCATTTGAGGTTTTTTTGATGTCTCAAATTTCAAAATTAAACGATATTTTTTCAATCCGATACGAAACAATGCCTTTGCACATTTATGATCGCGGAGTAAATTATTATATCGATCATATTTTTATGGTATTCAACGGATCGGTGTTGACCCGTAATGATCTAAAGTTGTTATTATATTATAATGATGACTATGGCGTAGTTTGGCGAATGTTTCGTCGAGCAGTCCCGGGATTGCCGGCGGCAGAGGGTTTGAAAAGCGCGGAAGTCGACGTCCGATTCCCGGAGGGCTGTGAAAAGGACCAGACTATCATTTTCGCGAGTCTTTGCAAAAACGGCGGCTAATGACGTAAAGACGATTAACACGTCGTAAACCTACCACCACCGTCGTAGCCCACAACGCTGGTATAGTACCTAATGTCTTCGACGAAACAAATTAATTCGTTTCATATAGTATACGTATACAGCGTGATGGTCTGCAAATGGATAACCGTGGATAACCGTGATCGTAGATCGTAAGTGGACGGTTACCGTTTCATTTATTATTGTGATAAGCGTGCTCTGACCTGAATCACAATGTTGAATTTTGTGTGCACAAAATAGTAGGAAATACCTATCTACTACGAAAGACCGTTGAAACTTTGAAGACGTGTGATTCGTTCATCCGATTAAATTACGTAATATCGATTTTGAGACGGCACCTTTTATTTCTTTTCAGACATTATATATTATTATTATCATCATCTATATCGGGCTTATGAATAGGACAGCTAATAATCTATATAATATAACATTACATTAGACGACGACGGTGTGAAAGACTTGTGGTCTCGCCCGCCACCGTTCGCCGCAATACTCGTCTATTGATCGAATTTGTCCATTCCTGCATTCAGACTAATTAAAACTTGACATGATATAATATTACAATGTACGACTTAACACTATTATAACAGATATAACTCCATTGGACGGGGACATACATATAGTTAGCGAACAAGTAATCAATCCATAAGGCGTAAACTTTATTATATTGACGGCCACGACTCGACCGTACTGATAATGCGAGTACAATATGTATGATATTGTAATAGATACAATGTTTTCTTATATTTTATTATGTTAAATGTTCGACAAAACATTGTTTTGACCAACTGCGCTTAAAACGGCCCTTTCGTGTACCAATTGAGTTCGGTCATTTTCTGGGTAATATTCATTATATTCAATAGAACAATATTTTTATTGGAATATAATGAATATTAACATTAATAATATATTTTTAACCTAATATTCACAAATATATAATTACAATAAACTAAATCACTATTATAGTATAATTGTATATTACAGTATATTTTTAGCGTATAATTAAATTTATTCATAATTTATAAATAAATTGCTATTTTCAGATTTAATAAAAACAATTTGTTCGTTAATTTTTTTAATTTTATTGTTATAGAATGAACATAAATAATATTTAGTACATTTATAATAATATACCTAATATACATAAACATACCTTAAGTGTATGCAGCACGATTGGTATACAGACCCTAAAATACAAATTTTGTTTTAGGCGCTACTGGTCCATGTCCGAATGTTTATGTGTCTTATCTATAAACATTTGTGTCCTTCTCTCTACGTTTACCTGTCTGTCTGCCTGCCTGCCTGCCTGTCTATCTGTATGTATTATTAATAGACTCAAAAGAATTATTAAACCGTTTTCAATAAAAGTTACATCAATAGATTCCTTGAGACTTTGAGGGTGTTCATCGGTTCAACCCCTATGGCCTATAGGTAGCTAAAAGGTAGCTCACACATGAATGAAGTTTTCAGCCAACGAAAGAAGATTATATTTTATTTTGATTTATAGAGTTGCCATTGGTAACATTATATTACGTAGGTAATAAATATTTAAATTACAATTTTAATTACTCGTATTATAGTGTATATACATTTTTTTTACTAATATATTTATAAAAAAAAAACAAATTTTCACTTGGGCAACGCCGATCGGGATAGAAAGTCATATATAAGCTTTAGATTTACTAAATTGTACTACAGCGAATGTTACTTAATTTCGTTCACATAATATAATATAATATCTCTGGCATCGCTTCATTTGGCTGATCCAGCAATCTAATCATGTTGTTAAATTGTAATTCAAAATTTTATTTCCAAACGGTCTCCATATATAAACTCGGGCACTCACGGACCGGTCGAAACACTCGCCCTCGTAAATTATTATCATAAATCCGATTGCTCGCTCCATAATTATTTGGCCTTTGAACAAGCATTTTTGATCGTGGACCCACGGTATAGCACTAATAGGGTAAAGGAATATAAAAGCTTTTATTAAATCCAATGTGACTATAAAGCATCCGACCACGTATAAAATATGTTGTCGCTAAACATTTTAATGACCCGAGTTCTAGACAAAAATCAATTGTTGGCTCAAAGTTGATAATTATCAAAGAATATTATCAAAGCACGTGCAGCACGTGTGTATGTGTGTTGGTGTGACTGTAGCATGTATATACCACCTTTGCAATTGTCAAGTTACAATAACTTTAAGTTATAATCTCTTTAATAAAAAACTTTTGTGGCAAAGTTTATTAGGTTTGGGAGCGGTGTATTGTATTATAATAAAGTTCAATATGGGATATACCTATACTTTGGATGACATAAAGTAAATAAGTTCAAGATTTATTTATTAATTATTTTCGTAAGACGAAACAAAGCCTTTGATTAAAAATTAAGAAAGCAATAAATTGTCTAACCGGCTTTTGTTGAAATTTGTGCAGAATTATCTGGACACCTCTTTATTTACTGAAACCCTTTGGTTATTATCCTCCAACAGTTCAAATTATGTTCGTTAGTAATAACCGAAAAAAATATAACGTCGTAAATAAATATCGTTTCGAACGAACACGCAATGATTTGGTTTAAACCGTCCGACAATTTATTAAAATGCTATTTAAACGATGATATTTGTACCCAAACTATTGTCCTATACGGCACTTCGTGCATAATAATATTATGTAACCTTAATGGTAAATACCGCGATACAACGTGCAATTATAATGTTCCCGACAGTCAGTACGCGGCAAAATATATATGAGCATTATAATCACTATAATTCGTGTGGACTTGCCATGATCAAGACGAATGGTGTATTATAATACGTGTGGGTGCATCTGTTTAACATTATTTACGGTAACCTCTCATATTATTTTTAAGGTTTGACATGTTTTTAATTGATGTGTACGCGTTAATATATGCGTATAAATTATTCATCGTGTAGGTAGTTTTAAGGCGAGTATCTAAAGGTACAGAGTAATGACATTATTACGTTTATTATTATTACCACTATAGAAGATGAGACACGTTCAGAAATTATTCGCAAACATTTTCGATTTGTTTGTTCTGAATTCGAAATTCAAAAAATTTTCACGTCAGTAATCTGAACTATTTAGATCCATACGTTAAATCGAAGCCAATAATAATTATATTACATACACTGCAATGCCGTCACTCGTATCACATAATACATAATATAAAAATGGACTTTTATTTATTTTTTATTAATTTATTTTGTATAAATGTATTAACGACGCCAACTGGCTTTCAATAACATTAATATTGTGCATATTTTATTTTGATCGCAATATGAGAATTGTATGGACAATTTATTAGTATGTTAGCAAAAATGACAAGATGATGATGACAATGGTAATAATTGTAACAATGGTATCTAAAAATTATAGTTTGTATTACGATAAATTTGTCCTACGCATGGACGCTATACTTGGTATAAGGTCTCTAGGGTCCTAAATCCTAATACATTTATTTATGATAACAAACACGTTAATTAATATTAAACAATGACTACGTTCCTACTTATATATTATCATGTTACAAAATAATATCAGCTTATAAGTTATAACCAGCAATCGGAATTTTACGAACTACGATTTTCGACGTCTGACTGACGAAAACTGTAATCTTATTTCATCTTTTCGCAGAATAAGAATAGTAAAATCCATCTCCTTAATTCCAAAATTGACCTTCACGTAGGGGAATGCCAACTATTTTTGAATTCAAATCGTTTTCCTTGGAACAACACATACTATTTTGTGCTTTTATTGATTTCCCTGAAACGAAATTTCTATTTTTACTGATTCATCAAATTCCGTGTGCACACGTTTATTGAGTGAATAATATTACATATATTATAATATGAATTGATTTAAATAGTCATTTAAATACCACACAAAGTTATTAACGAACAGGATTGCACGATTAGCTTAAATCAAGTAGAAAGTCTTTGACGACTGTTTTACTGAACAAAATAATAATCAGTATATTATTATCATTATAGGTACGCATGTTTTATTAAGTAGAAAATCAATTAGTATTATTATTTTCTTTTTTTAAGATAATGATTTACGTTTGTTAACGACTGTATAAGCATAATAATCGTTGGCAAAAAAACCAATGCAAGTCATGCAAGTAGGTATATAATAGGTTATTACGAAAAATTACAATTATTAATAATAATATTAGCTACACAGTGGTGCATTTCAACGGCAACCCCACCCCTGAATTTTGGATTCAATCCTAAGGCTTTCGTTTTTGCTGGTTGAGTTCAAATTTCATTGTTTGTCCTGCATATTATTTTAAAACAATACATTATTTCATTTAAAAATCAATAGTGGTTTTTACTTTTTAGGATTATAATTTCTTTGAATCGGCCACCGGGTACCGAGTTGTTCTCGGAATAAAAATCATAGTTATTTGAAATTTTGAACCGAACTACAACCGGAACAATAAGTTTATTTCTTTTTATTCAGGAGCCAAAATTCAGGAGTAAGTCCAGGGTTCCCCACATCAGTTACAGTTTTTGTGTTAAACCTAATAATATCGGTGCACACGAATTGCGTACCAAGTCAGGTAAACGAACCTTTTTGAACGAATTGCGTCCCGGACGCAATTCATGTTACTTTTTGCCTTAAGATATTTTTTAGTGGTTTCCAAATTTATTAAAATTTTTTAACAATTTAAATATTTATCACAAATATTATTATTATATGAAAACTAGCTTTTAGTGGTTTTTACTTTTATAGATATTTTTATAAAAATATTACGGACCATACGGACTTTCCAATCAATAAGTAACATAAGAAATTATGTTTTCACAGCTTTAATTTTTTTTTAAAAATAATATGTGAATATGACCATTTATACCTATGATATTATGATTTTACAATTTAAATTTGTTAAAAATATGTGATTATGACAATTTATTGTATACGATATTATGTTTTCACAGACATATCTTTATTATTTCAATGTCATTTTAAGAACCACTCAACTGTAGATAAAAAGGTAACACGAATTGCGTCCGGGACGCAATTCGTTCAAAAAGGTTCGTTTACCTGTTTTGGTACGCAATTCGTGTGCGCCCAATAATATTATGATAATCGCTTAAGAGTTTTCTACAG
This sequence comes from Metopolophium dirhodum, assembly GCF_019925205.1. NCBI lineage: Eukaryota > Metazoa > Arthropoda > Insecta > Hemiptera > Aphididae > Metopolophium > Metopolophium dirhodum. The sequence goes on from NC_083568.1 coordinate 20,388,722, forward strand.
ACATTTTATAGATCGTTTAGTCCAACCACAACAATTTAAAAAAAAATAGAGCCAAAATTTAAGCCGGGATCGACATTTTCATTAGGATTTTATTTCGATTCATTTGACGTTATTATATTATACATTATATGAACAAAACCCATAAAACCATTAAAAGGTCCCAGATGCTGTTTATTTTTACTGTCGAAGGATATGATATACACAAAATGAATAAGCAAAGATTCGTGGGATTTCTCGAGCTGAATAGATATTCGACATTGTACTGCGTCAGCAATGATCGTCTCTCTCTCTCTCCATCTCTCTTTCTCTCGCTGTCAAAGAGTCAAAGCTCTCCAGAATTCGGAAAATATTATAATATATATATATATAGTTAATACTTTAAAATCGATTCTATATAAAACTCGTCGGTATCGGGATTCAATTCCCATTGAATTTATTTTAAGACAAAGATTAAGTTATTGTGTAAAAATTCAGAAAGCCCGGAATACGACAGACTGCCGTCGTAATAATAATTCCCATACGTCTTATATGAAAAGTTCACGTCTCGACCGGCCACGACCTATATATCAATGGTTTTGAAAACTTATCGAAATTCCGGAAAATATGGCGTAAAGTATGCCTACGTAGGCAGCATTACTATACGTCACGTGAATTTGTGACGTGTAGGTACCGTCCCTATACCTGTGAATCGGTGACGCAAAGTCGATTTATTTATTTTTCCATAAAAAAATAATCATTTGTCCTCTTCGGTTTGGCGCATATGCGCACGCACATGACATCCCACACTACAAAGTTACATATATTTCTAAACATTTTTCACAATTTGTTCCTAAACCATTTTCATATTGTAATATGTTTATACTATAATATATTGTGATTTAAATGTTTGAAATATGTGACTTATATTAAAAATATATTTTCATTATGCGATGTAGTGGCACAAAAAAAATCATAGAATACGATTACGTCAAAACATACCACGACGTGTGGTCTAGAAAATATTTTAGTACTAACCTTTTTCTAAAAAAAAATTGTACAAATATTATGTCCCATGTGATATTATATTTTAAAAAGGTGGGTAAGTGGATGTCGCTCTGCTGTACAGTAGGTTACAAGTGGGTTACAAGTGGAGTTATCAAGGTTTGAGTTATCGCTACTTGACTGTGTATACTCGAGACTCTAATAGTATGGTTAATAATTAAAAACACATTTTAGATTCTGAGCGAAGCGATGAATGTATTGACTGTACAATGATGTGTGTTTATTTTTTATTTTTTTATTTGTGTCTGTCATCACCTTTTAGGACAGTAAAAGCAGTGGCGTCATTTCAGTTTTCAATAGAGGGGGGCAAAGGTTTAGACCGGCCCGAATGGGTAAAAAAAACCGCAAAAATATTAGTAGTTTATTAAGATATCTTCTTTTTTTTATTTTTGAAAATCTATTAACTGCATTATCTATAAATCAATTTTACCTGATTCATTATAAGCATATAAGTATATATATATTATCTTATATAAGTATATGATATATTTACAAATTAATATTATCTTAAATTATAATATATTTTTTTTTTATTGCTTGATTACCGGCTCAAGTTTTGTCTGTTTATTAACATGTTAGAAATGATTTTCGATACTTTTCGAGCAGTGAGCGGTAATTTTATATTTTTAGTCGCACCACCTAATACCACCCATCTATTTTTTTTAGATCATATTTTGCCCAAATTAAAAGATTAATGTAAACATGCGTCACGAAAAAAATTAATTTTAATTTAGGTACTCAACTAAATTAACACAATACGCAAAATAGTTGAATCATACACGACTGTCGCAAGTTATGAAGTCCGTGATCAATGATAAGAGCGTCAATCGGTTGTTGTTTTTAGAATTTGTAATCATTTTAGATTTTAGAAATTAAACTATACGAGATTATGATACTAATTGTTCATTTTCCTTCACAAAACACACTCACACAAACAAACATACATAAATACATACCCATACATACAATGTGTACGTCCCCGCATACGTCTAAATATATTCCAACTATCAATTAGTAAAAATGTATCATTGTGACAATAATTTCTTAGTACATACTTTAATATTTTCTGAAAATATTATAAAATACCCAGACAGCAAATGTTTGACTAAAAATATTATTATAACATTATTGTAGGCACGTTTTTACGCTAATAAAATATAATAACGGTAAAACGGCAATAACTGGACACCGGCCCATAGGGCTGCTTTTTAAATCAGACAGGGGCAAATGCCCACCTTATCCCCCCCCGCCAAATGACGCCACTGAGTAAAAGTGCTTGGATTATCTTCAAAAGTAACTTTTCTGATAGGAAAGTGAATCTAGTTGGTACTTTGAGGGGTCAAAAGTAAAAATTTCTCAGTAGTTTTCAAACGCGACGTGAAAACAAAAGAAAAATTAAGGGAAAACGGGAATTTTTACGCAAAATCTGTTTTCGAGAAAATCAGTCAGGGGGCGTAATTTAATAAAACACAAAACGGTATATTGTACCAATCGGTATTTATATATGGTTTGAAGATACTCTTGAGCAAATAGACAAATTCGTCGAACATTTAGGAATGGAACAGTGTTTACCAACTATAATTTCTACCAGGAATTTGTCAAATGCGTCAGTATAACAAATTATACATATTGGATACCTCGAACTATCCAAACAATAGGTATTATTGTCCTGGCACAAACGACGGAAGACTTTAATCGATGCGGATCATATATGACCTGTTTACATATTATTTATTATTGTTTCATAATATTTAAAAAAGAACAGCAGAATACATTAGGATAATTTTAGTATAATATATTAATACCTATATAATTTATTTAACAGTGTACGTACGTAGTTAATTTATACGTCGTAATTAAAATATCTGGAGTTATAGGTCAAAACTCAAAATATAGAATTAACACTATAGAGTGAACATCTGAAATATCAATGACACTTGTAAGAAGCGTTCAAATAATATTATAAATGATAAATGTAATAGGACCACCATAAAACTATCGTATTTTTTTATATAAATATGATAGTTATATAAATTGAATTTTTTTTTAGCAATCAGTTTGTTGTAATAAGAAGAAAAACGAACAGTAAATTATAAAATATTAAAATATTGTTTGATCCGTTTTAGTAGGTATCTATGTTCAACAATAATACGTGTCGAACTAATATCCTGTCTGCCCGACGTCCGTCGGCCCCGTATCCGGTCGGCTCAGCGTTATTGTAACCACATATACCAACACACGGATGTCACAGGCACAGCTTTAGAGTAGATAATATCCGGAGTGGTAATTCACATTATACCGTTCACAAAAAAATGTCCAATGTCAACATTTTAAGAACTTGATTTCTTAATGGTTGGGTTGATCGGGAAACACCCGGGTCCCCTAACACAAATACATTGAAATACCTATTTTCCGGTAACCACATTTTTTTTGCATTTACAAATTGTAAAGTTATAATAATTACGAAAATACCAAACAGTTTTCAAATAAAAATGTTAATCACCTAATGGTTGTGATGCTGAAATAACGTAATCCTAGCACCCCAAACTCAAATACTAGCTCTGTGATAATAATAAATTTACTTTCGTTGTAATACAATTTTTTTTGGTTTAAAATTATTGAAACATCATACTCACAATAATAAAGCACTTCCAAGGCAATATATTTTTTAATTAGGTACTTAATTTAAGTCTGACGCACACATTAATAATAATGTTATGCTCCTCATAATTTTATGAATATTAATATTATTATAAAAGTAATAAATATTATCGGATTCGTCTTTTTTGTTTTTATATTAATTATTATTCTCATTGTCAATATAATGTATTGATTCATACATTTTGTGATTCCAGATGATTTGTTAAGCAATATAATTTACACGCGTATTTTGAGGATATAGTATTAATTTATATTTGAGAAACAATCAACTATTTTATGTTAATTTTTAAGTGCATATTTGTCGGCGAGAACACTTGACAAAAATAATGAAGGTAGCTATTCTCGTTGCATTCACGGACGAAACCAGGTCACAGGGTGGATAAAGATATATGGTTACACTCATTGCCAATGCTAATATGCATACATTTACTTCCTACTACCTTCTCCTATAAGTAGATACTACCAAGAAGCTTATTATTTTTTTTTCAACAGTATATTTATTTTTGAATACAAATAATACGTTTTTCATCGCAACAGATCGTCTGTTGTTACAGTAATAATTATTATTGATAATCGGATACTTTTATACAGAAAATCGTATTACACTTAACATTTGAGGAAGCCTAATCGAATAATAAAAACACGTGGTGAAGCGGTTCCTGGGAAATGGTCCGGAGGACAGTTAACTTCCCTCAGAGGATCTCTCGATGGCACAGAAGAGAGCACGGGAAGAACTATCCACGACACTCTGATATTATAGTTATATCATACGTAATATCATAGATACCATGTTAATATGCGATATCACAATGATTTCAGAGCTATCTTGTCGAATGTGCTCTACTGACAACATTGCGACTGCGTATGGCGCTCTACTGTTTTTGCCACCATACAGCAATAATTAAGCAATATTATACTATTGTAAGTAATTTAGTTGTGAATGATGTAAAAGTGGTTTGAATTACAAAATTAATAATACTCGGAGTTATTTTAATTTGCTAGTGTTTTGTTAAAAAATATTATAAATAAGTAATATAATCGTATTATTAAAAACTATTAAGTTATATCAACGGCACTGTCGTCTTCATCTCGTTGTTTATCACTTAAAAATATACGCTTTAAAATTATTTTCTTTTAAAATATACTCTTAATAATTAGAAACGAAAAAATAGATATTTTTGCCATTGTAGCAAAGTTGATTCCTTTCCGCTGCGTTTCGATATGATATCTCAATATGTGAAGGCTGTAATAATTTATTATATCTACATAAATAAATAAATTTAAATTATGATACTTTGGAAACATATGTCAAGAGCACACATCTTTTCACACATTCTTGAGAGTCGTCCACAAACTTTCTATCCTTGACCACCTATTATGTGAATATTGAAATCCATCGTTGTAATCGCGTGGTGGAACGTATACGACTGGAGGATACCGTGATTTCGGTGTAAGAAAATAATAAACTCTCCACGTAGCCGGATGAAAAGTGTTTGCGAATCTCCATTCACGCGAGGACCGTCCGTCAGTATCGATGGCGAGCGTATAATATATTTTGGGACGAGTGATTATTATCCGCACATTATACTCGTGTGAATGTCCCGTCTTGCGTACACACTATTATCATTATTATTATTATTATTATTATTATCATCATCGCGAGTGTGTCGCGCGCGTGTGCACTGTCGTGTGTAATGTTCCGTCCGACGTTTCGTCTTGACAAACATCCGCCGCCGCCGCTTTCGCGTATTTGGGTTAATATGTGCACAGGCAGTCATCGTGTCGAGTCATTACAGCGCCCGTCCTGCAGCTGCACAGTGCACGGTGGCGGAGACCGCCGGAAGAGTCTAGACACTCGGTCTCTCCGGATTCCCATTGTGATGTGCTGTGTGCTACCAAACTCAATTGTTATTGTTGTGTGTGTCCGCGAACAAAAAAAAAAAAAAATGAAAAAAAAAATATACAACAATAATAATCACGGTGAAAAAAACTACTCGAAAAAGACGAGAAGAAATATATTACATGAAATATCGCACGCACAATAAATATCTGACACAGCGCGCGCGCCTCCGTATATATATATATATATGTATGTATATATGTATATGGATCTAGCTAAAAAAAAATAAAAATTCAGACAATTCTTTTTATTCGGTCCTCCTAAGATTACCGCGCCACGCCACGCGTTCCCCGGTCAGAGGACAATACCGGATTCAATATTATATATAGTATATATTATTATTATGGCGAGAGAAAGAAAAGGCGGCGGCGTGGCCTTTATGCGGTGCAAAAGCTCGCGAGACCAATTTACGACCTTAACCATTGTTCTGCTATACACACGAACACCCACACACACTCGAACACATACACGAACACACACACCGCCGGGGAACTATGCGTGGAATTTTAATTGCCCCACGATTTGGCTTTTAAAAACCGAACAGCCACTCGTTCTGCCGCCGGTCCAACGCCCATCATATAATAGCCATTATAGGTCAACGCGAAGAATCCAACTGCTATTTAAACGACATTTAACGACGCGAAGTATAATAATTAAACAAACAGCTTCTTTTTTTTCCCACCCCCTTCCCCGTGTTTTTATTGCTAGTTTTGTTTTTGTTGTTGTTGTTGTTGTTGTTGTTATTATTACTATTGTTTTTATGGTCAAAGAACAATATAATATTATTATTATTACTATTAACAAACCAGAATTTATGCGTGTACTCTTCACGCTATTTCGACGCCACCGTTTACGATTTTTCTTTTGACCTTTTTACAGAAAAATGCGACAAACAATTCCACCGATTTTCGTTTCGACGAAAAATAAATAATTGCGACAATGACCAAACGCGCTCTACTTTATAACTTTCGGGTTCTGAATATTCACTCCTAAAAAATATTATCTCGAAAGAAATGCATTAAATGCTATTGAATTCTCTGATTCAAACTTTTTAATATAAAATACACAAACTTCTGAACTCGACCACACAGCTCCAGCAATAATCGTTTATTTTCGACCTTTCATATTATATTCTTTTATATTTGGAGAGAATAAGTACGGTTTTCTTTAAAACTAAAAAAATATTTATGAATTCAATAAAATTTCGGGAAATACTTGTATTATGAGTATTATCCGTAATGTTCACTTTTATTTACTTAAAGAATACCAAACGCGCGGTGTTTGAAAAAGATAAATTATACCTACCTACGTCATATTTAATGATTTTAATCTATGAACTATAAGAATTTTCAAATCTGCAGACCGGTTGACATGATTTGATTATACGTATAATAATATGTAGGTACACAAAGTTCGGGTAATTTAAATTTTATGAATTTGCTGAAATCATACCATAATTTATACATTCATTTTAACACTGCACTGTGTGTATATGCAATAATATTATGTTATACCTACTTCGTTAAAAAAAAAAATTGACTTATAAATAATTGTTATAATAAAATATGTATGAATCATGCTAATTGCTAATCGAATTTTCATAAAGACAAGAGCTCATATTTTATTCGCGAAACAACAGTCAAAATTCTTGACGTAGGTTTATCACGAATGTCGTATTCTATGGAATAAAACGTTTTCAAGACAAAAGTACACTCATAATAATAATATACATACGTGAATTGTATTTGTATACAAACAATAATTTAAGTCTTGGGTATAAATGTAAAATTGTGTTCGGGAAACGGTCTTCCTCAGTTGGTGGCAAAGGCTAACGATAATGTCTACGTGATGCGACGAAAGAAAAAAAATGCCGTTCAGAAATTATGGTTCATAAACTCCGTGGCGATTCGTCGAAATCATATTAAATAGTATTCTGTGATATTTCGGCGTTGACTCGTTTTCGGAATCCCTTTGCAAAGACTTCAGAATAATATAAAGTTCGTCGCCACCGTATTTCCTGTCCGGGTCAATCATAAACCGCTATCGCATGTGTCACGTACTCTGGAGCTATAACGAGGTAAAAAAGTCATGAGTGACTTCAAACGAATCATAAAACTGTCTCCATTATTATTATTATTATTGTTGTTATTCGTTTATTGGCAGAACTACCTTTTTATCGGCAAAGACGTCATTTGTCGTTATATTTTGATGCCTCAGAATACGTCACGGTTTAATTTTCCTTTTATCTCATAATGTTATAAATAAAAAACAAAAAAACTGCAAACTAAAATACTTTCGAAAATATTTCATCCATGTGCACAGCAATTACATTTATCGGATTTAAATCCGTTTGTATTACGTGCAGCGATGAAAATAAACACTACTTATATTCACTTCGAGTTTCGAGCTGAATGAAAAGTCTTAAATAAAGTTGTAAATGAGGATTTAAAGGAAACACTTTGCACTTAACAAGTATACAAAACTTTTTACTCGCTTCAAACGATTCATCAACAGTGTAATATGAGAAATTAAGTGTCGAAACTCTTTGCCTTTGTAAAATTCCCACCATTACACGGTTAATCATCATTTGAAATGGTTCGTTTAAAATTTTGAATTTTCTGATAGAAAATGTACATAGTCTTTAAGTTGTAAAATATAAATCGATACGGATGAATAAAATATAAATCGATACGAATAAATAAAATATATTACGACACGGTAATAATATTGTAATAGTATTATTATTGTTGACAAAAAATATTAAATGTTTATCAAAAATATACACTTCTAATGACGTACTAGTAAACTATAACTGCAATCTCTTTACTTGTTTATTTATTGTATAACCTCTAAATAGTAAAACGAAAATAAATAAATTATATTTATATCAAATGTTTAATATGAAAATCTCATACAACAATATTTTAATCTCAAAAAAATTAGACAATCTAAATGGAAAAAATAAAATTGATTAAATTTAGTTTGAAAAGTTAAAATATATTATGTTTGAAAATTGAAAATGTATAATGATAAAATATGAGATAATATGCATGTAATAACTATTAAAACAAAGTTAACCATATAAAAAAAAAATTTTAACTAAAATACAATATCAGATTTTTTATTTTATAAATGAGATGGTAATAAAATAAAATACCAAAATAGAATCTTGATTTGTATAGTAAATTAACACATTGATATTTATTAAAGAAAAATTGGATGAAGTAAAAATATAAATACTTTAGAACACACTTAAATTGTGAATAATATAAAATATTAACTCATTATACACACGCGGCAGATAAAACTCAATAGGACGAATCAATAAATATATCGGAAGGGCATTTCTATTGGAGTTGCAAGCCACTTCAATGGAATTGGACTAAAAAGCAATGGACAAAAAAAAAAAATGCAATTTATTTTCTTCATAAATCAAGTCCAAGTAAATTGAAATTTATGCAGCGTACATGCTTTACAGTTAGCGATGTATACTTATCCAACTGCAGCGACACCAGCAGCACCTACAACAGTGATATATTAAATGAACAATATTATTATATATTTTATTAAAAATTTCGTGTAAACACGTAACAATATAATATACTCCACTTGTACAAAAAGCGCATGCGCACTGCGTTATAATGTATTCCGTAAATTTCGTCGCGGCTAATAAAGTGAGTGGTGAAACACAATTGATTTTAATTTCAATTGGCACCCGTCAGATTCAAAGTCAGAATTATTCCTCATCTGTGACCACGGTACAGGAACGTCGGCACACGCAAGTTCTGCACAAGCCAAGCCATAAATTATTTAATCGGCAGCACATTGTGCGGCAAACATTTATTGGATTATTGTTCGTTAAGCCAATTATAGGTCCAGCAGATACATATTGCGATTTCCCGATGATTGAATTTAATACGTATATATACAATAATAATAATATATTATATTATGTATAGGTATTACATGAACTTCAAAACTTTACGATTGCGTACAATATAATATTAATTACGATGCATTACGATGAATATACAGTATAGTCATAATAATATTATAATGATTTCGTAAAGAATAGTGTATAAATGTATAATATTCAACAATACAAAGGTATGATTATTAGGTATACCTATAGTAAACGTTTAGAACAAGCATACATTTATGCGTTAAGTTAAAAATACGAAGTTTCTAAAGGTTAACTAATCCGTCTTAGTAAAATCCATCACAATATAGATATAATGGGTATACCTGTACCGTACACAGTACACCCACGATACGTTTTTAAAATAGTTTTGGATTTTATATTCAAACAACTACGGCGGTGATAGAACCCAGAATAAAGTTATGAAAAACAAAAAAATTGTACACTCAAAGGATGGAGAATTTTCTATTTCCCACAATCGTGCCGGAAAATAAAATTAGTATTCAGCATGCGGTTTATGAACATTACTTAACTGACCAGTCAAGGACTAATAAAATTTGATTACTCGAAAGAAATGAATAACAAACAAATCTGACGTGATAATAATATATATATAGAATTTAAAATGTTTTATTCAGTTTATGGTCCAATTCGCAAAGGTTAAGGTATATAATAAATATATATACCTATATTGTAGACAAGTATAATAATAATAATAACATTTCAATAATGTGCGCCGATATTGAGGGCAATAGCTATTGTAGATCAATATTTATAAAATATTATAATTAAATACGTTTCTAAATTCTAAACAATAAACATCATTGTATTATACAATATATAAATCTACAATCATTATAACCCTAGGTAAATATAATGGTACTATACATATTTGAAGTTAAAATCTAAATCAATCTATACATACATAATAATAATAATTTATCGACGGTGTTATGTTGAAACAGTCGAAACCCGACTTTTTGGTATCAACATTTTTAAAAAAAATTAGAAGAATAGTCTGTAAAACGTCGTCTATTTGATAAGAAACATGTCTAACTGATAACAATTGTACTGAATAGAGGCGGCCTTTTGGTAAAATAAAAGTAAAACATGAGTAATGTAAAAAAGGCGTTCTCCATACAAATATTATACATAATATTATATTTTGTGATACGATTTGGAAATTACAGCATTTTTACTTTAAATGTGTTCATTTCGATACGATAATAATAAATACTATTCAATTGCTTTATATTAATTATTATAGTACATAATACTCATAATAATATTACAGTTGTCAAACAATACCATAGAAGTTCCCGCTTAAATAATAATATTATTATCACTATCATAGGTACATCACTCATCAGTCGTCAGTCAGACTATACATGCTAATATGTCTTATAGGTAATATTACTATGTTGTAATAACTTCTAATAACTTAAACATTTAGTCAGAAATTATTTATTTAAACTTTATAATATAATATTATATTCATAGCATTTTATGATTTGTTATAAATGAGAAAGGGCTTGTGAAAAAAAAATACATACATGACTTTTACCACTAAAAATTATTTTAATCAAAAGGGCTTGTGTAAAATGCATAATAAAGTAAGGGTGTAATCTCGAACCTCCAGTTTTAATTATTAATTACATAATTATTTCAGGTAAGTATTTTAAAATGTATTTATAAAATCGTTGGTCTTTCAATTTTCTAAAATTATAATTTCACAAATTGTATTTTAAAAAATGTATTTATCGTGCAGTTTTACGTCCATCCCGAACAATTTCAATGATACGGGTTATGCCTTTTCAACAAAACACGGTCGATATAAAAAATAATTTGGAAAATCGTTTTGCACAATATTCTATATTCTACTTATCTACATCCTACTTACAACATTAATTATTTCAGTATCGGTGACAGTAATTATTACTATTTGTATGGAATGAATACCTACTTCGACGGATCGAAAAATGTTCGTTATTGTTTGATTAGAGTTCAGTAGTTGGCTAGTGTAGCTGTGTACATTGGACATATTCGTATATAAGATATTATATATTTTTGCTGTAAGACGAGGAGGATAATATTGCGATAACCTTCAAAGCCATGACCTGAAAATCAGAAACGACACACACACACACACACACACACACACACACACACACACACACACACACACACACACACACACACACACACACACACACACACAAACAAACACACACACACACACACACACACACACACACACAAACAAACACACACACACACCTCATGCTGTAAGAGATGGACGTTACACATAGGGTACCCATATATATATATATATATATATATATATTTGTCGACGTCCGTGCAATGGACAACAGAATATAATATATTATATACGTCTCCGTCGGCGGCGGTGGTTGTCCGACGAGTGGTGGAGAGGGATTCGATGTTTACATATGGATTGGAGGCTTTAGTGCGGAACTCGAGCTCAAATAATCGAAATCACGACTCGGCCTTTGCAGTAGGTAGCGCGGATCCAATGCGTGTCTCTGGTTTCATCCGCGTCTTCGGTTCCTCCCCGCCGTGGCGCCGAAGTAGGTAGCAATCGCAGTATCGTCTACGCTCAACAGTGTTTACATACAAATAATGTATTTCCCAGAATTTCTCCCGACGATATTGCGCTGACCCCCCCCCCCGCACTCTGCACGCGAGACTGGACGATCGAATGACTCTTAGACTTCCGGTCTAAATGTCGCGTCGAACCCCGACTTTGGCGACTTTTCACGCCGCCCCATACTGTTAAAACGGTTTCGACCGTACTGCAATAGTTTTGAAGGTGTGTGAAAGCGTGCATTATAATATTATACTATGGAGACCGGGCACAACACTACTAATCATCGTTATAGATTCCGAATGGAGCACTCGTACGTCATGATTTATAGTCTCGCAATAATAAAATACGTATATATAACTCCGCACGGTGCGTGTGGTTTTTTTTATTTTTTTTTTTATTATTATTATTATTATTTTTTTTTTTTTATCGTAAAATACTTTTTGGCGCAGTGGGCACACCACCGCCGCGATTCGAGTGCATTCGATCGATCGAAAACAGTGTCGGTCGGTGGTACATTACAACATTATAGAGCTCGCGGAAATTGGAAAATTCCCAAATTTTTTTTATAGAAATTGCGAACAGCTGAAGTGAAAAAACTGTAACTTTTTTTTATTAAAACTGAAATCGGATAATCCGATAATCGTCGCTTTCGCGTTTACAAAATTCGAGTATACTACTGTCCCGCGTAGATTCGTGACTGTTTGACGGACATAATTTAAAATTTAACATGCAATAATATATTTTATATAAGCTATTCCGATTGTCAATTAATTTACGAATGTACTAGCTATTTACTCTATGAAACAACCCGTGTTTAAACGTTTTGTTCTTTAGTGGAACAACTATTTTGTTCTTCCAAAGAAGTACTTGCCGACTCGTTAATATTAATTATTGTACAGAGTAATCTAATTTTTTGTTTTAAATAACGCGGGGAAGGGAATACGAAGAAACAGCCCCTGGAACCTCGTTATAGCTACCCCTACATGCTCGTATGTCAGTGGCCAGCAGTGTTCGGATTAGATAAGTATTTTTTTATCTAGATAAAGATAAAGATAATGCAACTCAAATGTATCTAGATAGATATAAAAAAGATAACTTAACTCATATTTATCTAGATAAAGATAAAGATAAATACTTTTTTATCTAGATACGAAAAAAGATACAATTTTTTTTAAATGGGTTTTAAATTTAAGTATATTTTAGTTGGGCACTAGGAACATAATAATATTAATGATATAAATAAAAATAATTACAATTTTTATAAACCTTAGCTTGGTTTGAGAATCTGTATAAATATTAAAAATGCGTTTGTATAATAAAAAATGTATCTAGATGAATTTATATAGATTAGTAAAAAAATTATCTAAGATGAACGTTTAGATACCTTGTAACTATTTATCTAGATATGATAAAAGATGAACAAATATTCATCTAGATAAGTCCGAACACTGGTGGCCTGTTAGTTTGCCATATTACTATAATAGTATAGTCATCGTCGCTCCTGCAGATTGATAGCACATCACTCCAATGTGGGCGGAGGGTGGTGGTAGTTTGATTAAGCGTTTCGATTTCCAATTGACAGACATGCGGCACAATCAATACCATATCGCTTCTATCCGATTACATATTATTATTATTGTTATTATTATTATTATTATCACACTATTAATTATTATACCTACGCATTATTATTATTAATACATTCTAATATTATATTGTATTATAAACGCGGACAGAAATAGTTAAATACCTCATACCTATCGCTTAGTACATTGGGTCTAAAATTGTGCGTAATTGTAATATAATATATTAATATACCTACACTTTACTATAAACAGGCGAATAGCCGTTTATTAATATAATATAATATTATTATCATTACAGTTTACGAGGGGAAAATACCAGAGACCCAACCGTTAGAATAATTTTGAACTAAAGAAACTCGTGGTTGGATAGTCCACGCGTCACTATCGTTGTCGTCGTGTTTATTTATCTCACACTGCATAGTGAAGTAAAGGTGGTGTCTGGAAGGTGAATTACCCCTCAGCACAAGGACACTACGGTATCGATTTCTTCTTAGGTTCGGAACCAATACAATGCATATACTTTTATTCCCACCTATTGGATTTGAATAGAAAACTTCTGATGTAAATACCTAACATAATAGTTGAAGGAAGAGGAAATTGGGTGAAAATTGTAGTGCGAACGACGACGACAATGGCGACGACCTCACTCGATCGCTCAATGCACCGTACAATTATATATAGTATTATAATCCAATACCGAATTAAGACCTCTAGAAGCCCAGGTCTGATACCGGTAGTATTAACGGGGAAAAATATAATACTGTTCTTATCCCTGTCTGAAAATTATAATACCTATACACAATACACATAACTTAACAATTACTCACTGTTAAGAATAAAAATATCAGTAATATATCACATTAATTAATAACTATACTTTGTATTATGTAAAATCGATCAATGATATTTCTATTATTACATTGAAGTAATAAATATTGAATACTAAAATGTTACCTTTTTTAAAATAATATACTTTAACACTTAGAACTCTTTGTTTTTATTTTAATACTTCCATAAAATAATACTGAAGTATAATTATATGGAAATAACACTTTTATAAAAATATACTTATTATTATAATATTAAGTGAATACCTACTTACATCATAATATTATTATTTTCAATAAAATAATATAATTTAAAAGTAAACATGTTTATAAAATATAAATAAAGGTATAAATACTAACGACATTAAATAGAGGTACATTTATTAATACAACTGAATAAATACAAAATATATGTTCTTTAATTTTAAAATTAATTGTGAAAAAAATTTGTGTACTAATACTGGTGTCTTATTTTTGTGTTTTTAGGGTTTTTAAAACAATATAAAACATAATGTATAGGTATATTTTTCTTAAATTCCGTAATATTTGGATGCTTTGAAAAAAAAATGTTTGATGTTTTAATTATTTTTTTCTCGATCTACTTCTCAACTAAAGTGATTTTTTACTCCAGCCAAAATGTATTTGTACCTATACATTTTTATTTTTTAATTTACTTAATTACTATTTTAAACATTCGTGCGTACAGTGTGCTTAATTTAATTAATTTTGAGCAAACGCCTAAAATAATACCAAAGATAGAAACTAAATACTTTCGTTATAATAACAATTATTATAATATTATTGTTGCCATCATCAACACTCGTAATTTTCTTGGAGTACAAATATTATAAAAACACACAATAGTCCAAAACACGATCTGACATCGACACGTTAGAAGGAACTGGTACATAGGTACTATATTTTTAACAAGAATATATAGTATTGTATTTTTCCCTACGTCTAATTTAAATAAATATTAATTATATTCAATCATATTTACCATATATTATATACACTAAATTAATAGGTATAAATAACTATTGATTTAGTATTATATAATGGTATTTTGCTATTAATGCAAAATGCATAACTTTATAATGTTAATTCTGTATCTGACAAAAATTGCATTATTTTATTATTATTTCTTTAAATTGTATTTCATTGTAATTATGGAAAAACTTTAAGTACATTGTATACTATATATTATTAGTTTATTGTTTGTGTACATAATATAATTGTTGAGCTTTCGTAGTAAATAATATATTAGAAGCTAAAAAAAATAATAGTAATAGCTGGTAAAGATAATAATATTGTATTTTAGTTTTAGATTCTGAGAAAGGTAACAAATCTATTGATTTTACAATGATGTGTGTTTTTGTTATTTGTTTTTTGTGTGTAGCAACACTTTTCTTGGAAGAAAAAATTCTCTGATCATCAACTTTGATGCCAGATGGACTATTATTGTAGAAAATTTCATCTATTTGGTATTTTTGGGAAGTCTAAATCTATAATTCTCAGTACTTTTTAAAATAATCGGGAAAAACTAAGAAGAGTATTTTTTAAAATGTTAATATTATTATTATTATAATTAAAATAAACGTTTGATAACCTTGGTCAGACAATCATCATCGCTCAGAATTGTTTTACATCGTATACAATGATTTATCATTGAGTTCCAATTCAACACATAATCTTTAGAGTGCCTATTCAATGACGATGTACAATCGACGCCTACAACTGTACAACAAAGCTACGTCCCTCTTTCCCCTTAAGTTTGTCTTAATAATAGTATTATGTACAAACAATCGTTTAACACACTACGCTGACTACACTGTATTATAGGCCCTTTATACATACGGGGACCCTCTGATATCCTCCCTTAATCCTGCAGGTCTTCCTTCAACCAAATATCATATTTTCATAATATTACGCACAATTGCAACCAAATACATATAGATAGTGCATCTACCTGTTATTATACTATAATATAATTGAAATTGATTACCGTACAATGATTTAGTGCTCATGATAATAATGTTACATTATGAGCGAGATAAGGTTAGTGTCGATTACACAATAGTGTATTTACAGGGCACGTGGTTATGTAATAGCTTACATATTACAATCATTGAGCATTTGGACGAACAAGGGATCGCGTAGGGGCGAACATAATATTATGTTTTACGGTATAAGCGTTAAAGCAGGTCAAACGATATCGTTTTTATTTTGTTAAAAAAAATATTTACCGCCCATAATGACTTCCGTAGGTACCAATACTTCTTATACCTATGTAATAATATTCGTAATAATATTACGAAACCTACTTCGATTTACATCCACGGTCAGTGGATTATCCAATTTTTTAGGGAATTGTTATGTGAATGCGACTCCTTAGGTACCGTATCACATATTGTTTATTTTTCTTACCTTTTCAATATAACATGAATAATATTACTGAGTATTAATTATATTTCTTAATTTTCTCCTTTGAAGAATTTAATCTTAAATGTAAACTAAATTAACTAAACTAAGACAAATTTATATAATGACTATCACGCTTAAAATATTATATTACGTCAATTTTGTCTAATTAATATTAAAAATGTATAATATAATATAGTCATAGGCACCACAAGGTGCCTAAACATGTTTTTCTAATTTATAGCGGTTGATTGATTACCAAAAGATGAAAACAATATATGTATTTTTTTTATTTGTAATCAATACAGTTTTAAAATGTATATAATATTAAGTAAGTTTGATGTATTATGGTATATATATATATATTGTGACATAGCAATGGAATATTATCATTTATGGGCAGGTATACTCAGCGGTTCCCTTCCAACATGGAACTTTTTAATTACTGTAAATTGTTGTTGTTTTATTTTTTTTAATGTATATGTACATTGTACATACCTTTTTGTATTCACGTACAATAATATAATATAGATCGTGTCCAATTATGAATTTGTCGACACCTCCGTTTAAAAGTTAAAAAAATGTACACAGACAAGCCACTATATACGCCCGATCGACGTAAAATATTCGCGTACGTCGTTGGTATCGTGATTATTGGTATTTTATAGGTAGGTTTACGTGCGGCAGTTTGTATAGGTACAGACTGGTATTATGTATGGTACGTATTTAGAGCGAGAGAGGAACAGGATTATAGCTAATGTGACCGATATGGCGATATATCGGGCGTCGCAAAATCCTTCGTAATTACACCCGGCCCAAGAGCAACCGAGTACCTATATAAACTATACGCTATATTATACAGGGTGTAACAGAAACAGCTGACGTAATAATAACGTCTGTTCTCGCGAATCGTTTGGATTTTGATATAATAATTTCGATTTTTTTTTTTTTTTGGTTTCCATCACGTTTGTCGAATCAAAAGCCACTTCGTAAATCTTTCGTGACATTACACCCGCAGCTGCCCACGAGTAATGCTAGTACCTTTATAAACTGTAAATTATAATGGGTGTAACAGTAATAACTGACAAAGTGTAATAGATACGTATTAATTACGTTTGTTCTCGAGAAGTGTTTAGATTTTAGCACAGCAGACTCCACTTTATTGGGAAACATAATATATTTGTTTGTGTGTTATTTTGTCTCAATAAAGCCGTCGTGCCAATAGTTAGAAATAATTAGTTACTGATTTATTATATTATACACATAGAAGAATATTTTTATAACATAGTAAAATAAATTGTAATACATAATATATAATTTAAATATAAAATAATAATAATTTTTAACGCAAAAAGAAATAAATACATACATACTGTAGATTTTTAAAAAATGAGGTACACATTTATTTAGTTTTTGGAAACAAAAAAAGGTGATTAATAGTATACCACTTTGATTATTAATTGTCACTGATTGTTGGCGAACGTATTCTGAACAGGCGTTCAAAGCACATAATATATGGATCTATAGCTATAGACAATTAAACGTCCCAATTATCTGGTTTCGAGGCCCAGATAAGCGGTGAACACTGCATTCATAAGTTTTTTATCATTCACTGCCTGTGCACTTAAGATACGTCATGCCCCTCATGACTATTTCCCGGTGCTCAGTGAACTATACACCTAACTTCACTGGCTGATAGAAGAGCAACTTCTAATCTGTCATTTTTACGTAAGCTCTTGGACGGATCAATAGACGCCCTCACTTTTCTATCCAGTATCAATTTTTAAGTACCACAGCGTTCCCTCCGTTCTTATACAACCTTCTCCATCCCAAATTGTTCCACAAACTACTGCCGTAATAATCCTATGTATCGTACGATGCGCATAGCTAATGAACAACCATCATTTCTTATTTAAACAAATCTTATTTTTATAATTGTTATTTATTGTTCTATTAAATTAGATATTTTTCTATTTAAATGTAATTATATACTTAATGTACTCTCGTGTATTGTAATTGGGCTCTGCCCGTAATGTTTGAAATAAATAAATAAATAAGTTTAGTTTGGAAATTGAAGAATTGTCCCGACTAAGTGGTAGTCTAACTAAAATATTAGCCGGTGTCTCCATTATTCAAAGTCTACTGTATATTTACATTTTTTTTTTCAACTCGTTCATCAAATAAAAAGACACTCTATACATACGGATGGGTTAGTCGGTTCGTTGCATTTGTCAGCTCTTTGTACGGTCCCTCTGTATAATGTATTGATATATGCGTACACATATAGGTACCTACGAAGCACCGTAAAACGTCATTCGTAATGACGTTATAATTATTCCGATAATTATATTAAAAGCTAGTGAGTCGTTGATAATGGTTAAAAAAATAGTAAAAAATAAAAAAGAGAACACGGCGGCGCCGACAAAAACCGTAGCCGTCACAATAAAATAATTTGTCATCGTCGCGCCGTCGATGCCCGACTATTGGCCCAGATAAACCCGACGATCTGTTTATATTTTATGATAATTATTATTATTTTATAATGATAACACGACGTCTGCGATTTAATAAATATATTCAGAAACGACGTAATAAAAACACCGGTTGGAAAGAAATACTTTTTATTATTTTATTTTTTGTTTTCCGCGAAACACCGTAGTTATACTGCTCCAGCAAAAAAGTGTAAAATCGCAAAATACGAACGTTTTTATTTATTTATTTATTATTATTATTATTATTTTTACTTTTGTATAAAATACTGTCGTAAACTAATGTAATAAATTCAACAATACGGGACTTTTTTTCAACTTTTTAAAAACAATTTTTGTTTGTCATTATTGTTCTGATATCATAAATTTATAGCGTGTCACTTTAAATGTATATATTTAATATAAAACTTGATCTGTTAGTGAATAATAATATAATAATGCAGAGGGTGAAAAATTAATTTCAATTAATGTCACAAAACTTCTTTGTACTGACAACTAGAAAAGTGTACGTGTATTATGCGTGTTGATTTAGCTATTTTGCTGTATTATACAGCTTTCTTATTTAGTAATACGCTGAATACGTTTTATACATAAAAACTTCATTTTTAAACTTAAAACTGGGAAAAAAACGATTATAAATAACAAAAAAATGTTTGATAAATGTATTCAAATAGCGCATTCATTGTAATAGTATTGTAAAGGCACTACAGTTTTTTTAAGGACACAATATTCGAGCCATAAAATCATGTTTTTGCACTATTTTTAAATATAATACATCGCGTGGTATGATCAATATACGTGAGCTAATATAATATTATACAAAATATACTCAAACGTCTTTAAGATTGTCTACATTAAATTATAAGGGCTTATAAATATTTTAATTTAATTTAATTTAAAATAAATATCTAAATTTTAAGATAATATTAATCATTAAAATAATATTACTATCTAGTTTTTGCTATTAACACGTCTTCCTTAATGTAATAATGTCCAACCATAGTATTGTATCCGAGACCGAATATCGAGATTATATGCAACCGTTGTAATGCGGTAAATCCTGAAAGTGGGTTGTTATTAATACTTTTACAATTTCCTGCATACTAAATAATTATGTTAAGATTGACGAAGAATCAAAATATGAATAAAATAAACAATGTAGGTGAAATATTTCTACAATATTCGTTCATGTGGACGGCATATACTGTTAAAATCACCGAATCAAATACAAAAGTACAAATACTTCCAATATTAAGGTATTACAACGTGAAAAAAAACGTATCGATACCTATTACGCGGACACATCAATACACAACAAATCAACCGTAGAAAGTATATAAATAACTATACCTATACTGAAACGTAAAAAGAAGTAATTAATGAATGTGAACTATTGTAGGAAAAGTTTAGAATTCGCTGTACCCTAGTACAAATACATGTTCAACGCACTGTGAGTTGAAAACATCGCGGATGAATAAAAAAAAAGTAAACAGGGTCGTGGGCGATGGCATCGACACTGAAAGGAGTTCTAAGAAACTGAACGTTAAGTTATATAAATAGATTTGCGAAAAGAAAGATTTTGTAGGTATATACTAAAGAATAAATACAAAACTTTTTATTACTTTGCGAACGAATGAATGGCGTTTACAAACAATGAAGTTTAACAACGACATTGCTTACGAACTATATTATATGCGCGGCGTCGACTTGTATGCAATTTTCTTACTTTGTCCAATCATGGTTTATGCACATTTGCTTGTTAAGCATCTTTGAGCAGAACATATATAATATAATATAAGAAACACGGGCAAAAATAAGAAAATAAAACTCCATGAATAAATTACGCTGACAAACGATTTTGGGTTTTGATACTATTATTATATATTAATATACCTTCGAAAAATTATAAGATAAGATGAAAAAATTAAATATAAGGGAGCCAAAACTAAAAAGGCGGGTAAGTGGATGTCGCTCTGCTGTACAGTAGGTTACAAGTGGGTCACTGTAATGGATGGTGTCAAATTTGAATTCAATGATATAATATCATTGTATAAGAAAAACGATTCTGAGCGAAAACGGTCAGTCAGCCTATGATATTACCAAGTATATTTGATGATATTATTGTGAATAAAGTAATTTATATAATATTTACGTGGAGCCTTGTTTTCAATTTTCAATCCTTAGCTATAAAATTTGAACATTTTATAAATTTTTAACTACAAAATAATTATTAAATTATAAATTTTATAATGATAAATGTTGTCAAAATTTGAACTTTAAATGCTTATAAAAAAATTGTGCCTATGTATTTTTAATATTTTTCAACTGCTATTAAAACGATATATCAGGAGCCTTATATTAATTGTTCACGCTTTTTTACCCAACAAATAAAATTATATTGATATTTATAGAAAAAAAACAAAAAAAATGGAAACTGAAAATGTCCGTAAACAGCTCAAAATAAGTCGAAATATTTGGAAAATATTATAGTGTATATAAAATGCTAATATAAAAATTCAGTCAAAATTTCATGTACCTACGGTTATTTATTTTAAAGTTACACCAAAAACCAAAATCGATTTTCTCGAAATCAGATTTTGCGTAAAAATACCCGTTTTCCCTTAATTTTTCTTTTGTTTTTCACGTCGCATTTGAAAACTACTGAGAAATTTTTTACTTTTGACCCCCCAAAATACCAAGAAGATTCACTTTTCTATCAGAAAAGTTACTGTTGAAGAAAATCCAAGCACTTTTACTGTCCTAAAAAGTGATGACAGACACAAAAAAAACACACATATCATTGTAAAATCAATACATTCATCGCTTCGCTCAGAATCTAAAATACTCATTATTAAAAGGTCAAAATATTTTTAACTCTTACAAAAATATAGAAAAAAAAAACGATTGGATCTTCAACAATTGTTGACGTTGTTTTTTTTTTTTCATTTATAGGTGAGCCTTGAGCATATTGTACGGACTTGCGTTTAAATAATAAAGTTGTAACGATTATTACGTGTCCAAATAAACTGCTTAAGACATCACTTTTACATAAAAATTATAATATACTATATTTTGTTATTTATTTAACATTAAAGAAACTGATAATGTTATCAATATTCTTTTTATAACTTGAAATGATTAATGGAAAAACCTTGTTGTAGAAATCAATATTTTTTTTTAATATACCTAGCTATTTAATATAATAATATATGTGGATTACATAGGTACCTTGTTAGTTTTATAATTAATGTATTTTTTATGTGAAATTTAGTGTATTAAATATTAGATCTACACAACATAATTTAATGTCATTCTAATAAAAAATCCTTGATTTACAGAAAATACGTAGAAAGTGTTTATATAAATTTGAAAGCATTTCTAAGAAAAGAAACATTATGTGTAGCACAGATTTGAAGAATATTCATTACGCGTGTAAGTTACTAAGAACTTTTTCATAAATCAAATTTCACTTTTTAATAGAACGACGGATCACGCACGGATGATAAATCATGAGGTTAAAAGTAGATAGAGGTTTAAAGCACAATTCAGCGCAAAACCTACGTTGAATGTAAGCTTTTATTTTGTTTCGTGTGGATAGTCAAATATAATTATAATATTATAGATTCTAAGTAGGTAAAAAATATTTTTTTATATTTTAAAGTAGAAATAAACAATTTTATGGTATGCATAATATGGTATACATTTGTGCATATTTATAATTACGTTTGTTTTACACTTTTTGGTATATTTGTGCCGAGTTGCATATATAGATTAATTTATTTACTCGACTTTAATGTGTCAATCATTTGCCACTAAATTATATTGTAGAACAATAAGCTCACTATTGATTCATTAAATGTTTAGTGGTTGTTTATGTGACTCGGCATTGGTATATAGTTAATAAAAATAACAAAAACACAACAAAAATATAGTAATATTGTGTTGCTTAAATGACATGACATACAAACACAATGAAGTACCTAAATTGCCTAATTAACACGCCGTGTTACTATAGTTGTATTAT
The DNA here is from genome assembly GCF_019925205.1 of Metopolophium dirhodum. Classification (NCBI taxonomy): domain Eukaryota; kingdom Metazoa; phylum Arthropoda; class Insecta; order Hemiptera; family Aphididae; genus Metopolophium; species Metopolophium dirhodum. Next base: position 20,412,198 of record NC_083568.1, read on the forward strand.
TGAATTAATATTTAAATGATTAATAAATAATACATCGCTACTTCAAAATACTATAATTTGACTTTGGATCTATTATGTTATATTATATTAAGTCAACACCTATGTACAATAAAATGGCAAGAATAATATGATGGTTTTTTAAATAGCTTAAAATTGGTCTAAATATTCAGTAAATGTTATTCTATATAAAAAAAATATAAATATACGTAATGCGCAATAGCAATTAGTTTCAAGCTCCTATTATACAATTTATCAAATTTCAAACAAAATTTGAATCTTAACAGTTAATAAAAAAAATATGAATTTTAGTTGCTGTAAAAAACCATGCATGAGGAACTTTTCTTCGATTTTAAAATTTTTTACTAAGAGTTAAAAAAAGAAGTTGAAAATGTCAATGATCCATACATAGATAAAAAAAAAGTTATAAAATAGTTTAAAAATTACATCATAATAATATTATTTTTATTATTTTAAATGCAATTTTTAATAACTACAGCTATTTAATTTAAAAATACAACAAAACAACAATAACGACTGTCAAAAACTAGAATTGAGTAAATATTTTGGTTTTCCATAACTTTTTTTAATTCTAAATATTATATTAAAAATTATTTAGAATTTTCATTTCTTAAAACCAATTTATCATCAGAATACAATTTTCTATCAGAAACCATCCTCTATATTGAAGATTGAAGAATTGTTTTGCTCTAAACAACTGATTAAGGTGCATCATTTTTTTTTTTGGATTCTGCTTTGAGTTTTTACCAAGACTTTGCAGTAGATGAAATTATACTATATTCTGAATTAGAAGACATCAGATGGCAGAAACTTGGTTGAGGCCATGCATATTGTATCCTCACTACAGACAACCAGTGTCGACACAATCACTCACTTTTTTACTGGAAAAGTGCTTCCCAACAAGAGTGAAATAGGTGGATGTCGATATGCATGAAAGATGAAACTGAAATAATCGTCTTTGGTATTCATATCTATCTTTATCTTTTCATAGAAGTTCGCAAGCAAATGATTGTATAAGGTATTACAGTATACCTAGTGATGTAAGCTTGAATGTTTTTATTTATTTGAATTTTTTGAAAATGTTGTGATGCCATTTAAAACCAGATATAGTTCAATTTGCAATAACTAATAACTAGGTACACAAAAATACAATTCGTGGAAAATTGTGAAAATAATTCAAACAATAATAATATCAAAAAATGGAAAAATCAATAAATGTAGGAAAACGTTCATAACACAATATTTATACTGAAGTAAAAATAAAATTTTTTTAACAATAGATAAAAATGCAAATTTATTACCTTGATATATTTATTTGTATTTTGGATTACCTATATAGGTTAATACATTTATTATATAGGTTATTACATTTATTTGTATTTTGGATTACCTATATAGGTTATTTTAATAAGTACAAGTACACAGTTTTAAATACAATTACGTAGGTTAAAAGTATTATACATTTACAACTATTATATAATATTAAGGGATTTATTTGATAAAAAATTATACAATTTTCATCTGTTTGAAAATGATCATGAAAATTTACATAAATAGGTGTTAGGTATTAACATTATATTATAACGTAAGTCAGAATATTTTTTATTTTGTTCAATGAATATTTTAGAATCTTTATTTTTCTTTATTTCTAGATCGTATAATATTTTATTAAATCAGCATTACCATATTGAAGTTTAATAAATATTGTTGAATTATATTAACTCAACTATGTGGCAATCACTTACATGCCCAACAGCTTTAAACCCATGAATAATCATAACCTATTATCTTTAAGTTTAATAACTCGGTAACTTTATACTTGTTCGAATTGAGATCTTGAAGTAAAAACTTTTCTAAAAAATCCTCAGGGAAATAATTTTTAGAAAACTAGAAGTTTATATCAACACAGAACACGGCTTACATTAAACGGTACAAATTATTTAAGTGTTATTGAAAACATGGTTTTTAAATAAAAATCCCTATAAAAAGATAAAAAGGAGTTGACTGGTGAGCGTCGTGTACATTATGAATCACACTGTGTAGTACACAATATAACTGGACTGCCAGTCGACGTCTTGAGGGTTTTTTTTTGTACCCTCCTATCGGTAAACACAATAATAATATAGTATATTATATTATTGTATCGTGTTCATGCGTGCGGGACACGACGTCCGAAGACCATCGCCGACGATATCTATTTCAATCAATCACGTCCGGTACCTCCAGTTAGCCACGTTCGCTATTCTGCGTGTTTTCCGTGCAGTTCAGACCCGGAGACAGCGGTGTGAGAAAAATAGATAGTGAAAAACATACACAAATATATATATTATGATCTGTGGCGACCATATGATGGCAGCTCTGTGGGCCTGACCGTGAGACGCGTCATATACGACCACAGCGACTGCACCGTCGGACACAAAACAATAATAATGCGTACAGTGAAAAGGGTCACTGCGACGATGGAGATGTGAAGGCGAAGACGATGGCAAAACGCGAGCGGTAGAGATAATAATAATAATAATAATAATAATATGAAATCTGGAACTTGCGCCGTGCGACACAGTTTTCTTTTCCGGGACAATGGTGCTGCGAAAACAGAGAGACTTCTCCTCTTCCTCCTTCCCCCTCCCCTCCCCCCCTCCACACATACACACAACTGCACCGGGGTCTAGTTATGTTTGCACAATGCGCCCACAACAATAATATTGTATACAATAATGGTGAGCCGGACGGCCGGTCGTGGGCCGAGTGTTCGTAATGGTACCGGACCGCACGCATAAGATAAACGGAAACGACAAACGTTTAAAAATAATGTTCGCATATACGCGTGTGCACATAGTATTCGTTTTTTATACTTCTCTTTTTGGGTTTTAAAAATATTTTCGTCAGTAAAAAGGGGACCCCGCCGACCGTTTAGACGAGATATTATCATCGCGGGAGAAAAATAAAGAAAAAAAAAAAAAACACATTATACGACGTACGCGACTGTTCCCACATTACGCGGTATATTTATAATATGTACATATTTTCCGTGTATTCCACTGTAAACGCACATTCGTGTATATTTTCCCCTATTTTTGTTGATAAAGGCTCGCGGGCACGAAACGGAAGCGTGTGTATACTGCGTGCAGAATAAAATAACATATCATATGCAAGCTGTGGTTCATTAAAAATTACGTGCTTTTCAATAAAAAACGGCGGTCTCGATTTATTGGAAATATTATCCGTATTGATACCCGAAGAAGACATCAAACAAATCCGAAAATGTCAAAAATTGTTTTTAAAACAAAGCTAACATGGTGTATCGTTATGATAAATAGGTAATCTGCAATTCCGCTGAATTTTGAAAACACAGTTAGATGCTCCATACCATTAAAATATTTAATATCAATACATAATTTTTAGACCGTAAACTGTTCCGATTTAATATTATATTTCATCAAAATTCGATATTATAGTAAAATAATTTCAGCGTGCTTTAAGGTGATAAAATATACACTTTACGGTCGTGTATTATGTTAACGATATACATAATATACATATTACACTAATGTAGAAAAATCACTACGAATATTTCGACGCGTGGAAAACTAACTAGAACAACTCTACCGCCGTCAAGTTTTCCTACAAGAATCGTTTAGAATCACACTAATGACGACGCACGAATCGTCGAGCCACGCGGCAAAGCTAATAATATATAGCGAGGTTTTTTATTTTATTTTTTTTAATCTTTTACTGCGATGAATTTTCTTCCGAATCCGTTTTTTCCTACACACATTGCAGGCTCTTTCAGATAATATTATGAGGTTTTTTTCACTCGTATTTTATTACCATTTGCAGTGTAAAATTTTAGTAACCGTTCGACCGACCCGGAGCAGATATAAGCGTGACGGGTGTACTAATACACGAAATAAGGGTAAATGAAAACCGTATTTCCACAGAGAGTTTCCTCCGTCGGTCGGTCCGTCGGTCAGTCGGTCGGTTTGACCATAATTGTGTACGTCAGACGGACGTACCATTGAAATTCGCGTAATTCCATTGATATGCAAAAATACATAATATTATATTATTATAACGACGCAAATGCCAATATTAATGGCTGGCGTGCGCATATGCCCTGTAGTATGCAATATTACTAGTATTATAGTAATTCGAATAGGATCGGGTCGGAAACCGACCATGGCAATTACGCCATATAGGGGGCCCCTGCGTATAAGTATATTATTATCGGTATACATGTAATGTATGCACTTATGAGTGCGCGTGCGACTAAAAATAGAAAATAATAAATTACCTCCTGAACAGATTCCCTTGGAATGTCAATTTTTTATTTTGATTTTTACATTCCAGTTTTTAGTCGAGTCATAATAATACATTGTGTAGTCATACCTAAATAATACATATACGTTTATGATGAGGTAATGCAATTTTTCACAGTATATACTGAGTATATATGCCATAACAGTGTACCTAACATTGCAATTTTTTTTTCCTAAGAATCACTTCAATATTTCTCTGAATAAACATAATAATATTATATTGCTGAGTTAATAAAAAAAATTTATCCTTTGATAGAAATTTATTTATTCATAATAACAGCGCTGACCCGTTTTATCATTGAATAGATTTTCAAAAATAAATTAAATAAATTTTCAGTGCTATTTTTTTTAAATGGTATAATAATTATTACTGCATGACCTTGTTTTTTCTAGAAGAAAATACTGATTAAAATGTAAAATCCTCAAATACTGCTGTTCTATTTGATAATTATCATCCGCAGCTCTTGATAATATTATTTTTCCCTTAGTTGATGATGTGTCAACTATAGATGTATCGTCTAGCTATTATAATTTTTCAAAGCATAATACCTTAAAATTCTAAGGTACTTGGATTATTTGATTGATTTAGATCAAAGATAATTGGAACGTAAATTTTCTTCCCGGTTTTCAAAAACTATAACCATTGGATTCACCAAAATACTAGCACTTACACTTTTAAAATCCTCTTATAATCCTCTATGTTCAGTAGTGTCCGACCTTTGGGTTCAATATAAATTTAAATCCAATAAATGGCATAAGGAGTATATCATGCCCGTTTTGTCTTAAAAAAATATAATTTTGGAATTTTGTTCGTAACGCTATTAAGTTTAGTAATAGTATTTCTGACAAATTACATAATATATTATAAACAAATAACAATTTTGGTCCTCTTGATGTAATGATGTTTCTTATCTATTTCCTGGCCTACGTTAACTTAGTTTACGCTTCTTTCCCTTACCCTAATAGTCATATAAATTAAATTACCTTATTTATGTATCACGATCAACCTTAGTTACTGTAGTCTTATTATCATAGAACCGAGTCTTGAAAATTTGAGTAATTATGAGTCTGACATACCAGGTTTACTAGGCTTACTAGGTATATTAATTTACAATCTCGAGTCATTCGTTCGTGTTCTCCTTTGGCTTATCTTTAGACAATCATTAGTTGAAGGCCTGTTACTATTTTAAGCCATATTCCTAAGCTTTTCGAAAAAATGAATGCATCATAAGTATCTGCTCTAAGTACACTAGGTCCATAATGATGAGCAAATAAGGTTTTAGACACTACCGTTCTGCTGTAATGAATTTGTTAGTTATGAATAATTTTATTCTCGAAGCTTTCAAAAATAAATGTAAAGTTGATGTTATATTCACAGATTTTTCCAAAGCTCTTGATTACAACCTACATTTTATTAATTTGTATTTACTGTACGTTTGGCCTTGCCCGTATTTAATAAGCAATTATGCGATTGCTCCCATTGGTTATTAAACACGTCTTGTTCAGCGTTCAAACATAGTTATGAATTTAGCCCTTTGACCTAAAACGACGTTTAGGCACAGTAGCGTAATTAGGGCTTGGTAATGAGGACAAAGATGGGAGATAATTAAAATAAAATATATTTTTGAAGTACGCTCCTAAAGAAAAGTTTTTCTTTACTTATACTAAGATGCTGCTTTATTCTAGTTTACGATTCTTTCATACGTCTTGTCTATCTAACTGAGTATTGTCTCCCTCTCACGCCAATAACAACATTGAAATACTTTTTATTTATACATAATAAATAAATGTAAATATAAACAAATTCTCATTGTTCAATAAACATTCAAATGCTGCACCAGAATAATTTTAAAATAGTTTCAAAAAAAAGCTGAAATGAAGGCTAGACCTAACAATATTTTACCACGATCTACAGACAGTTATTAAACATTTAAATCATATTAATAATATTCAATATATTTTAAGCACCAGAAAAATATTTAGTTATTGAATAAACCATTAAAAATAACAGCTGCAAAAGAATAAAATCTGAATATATCCAAAAGTATGAAGGTGGACAAGTGGGTACCGCTCTGCTGTACAGTAATTCTCAAGTATGTCGTAATGGATGTGTTATATTTGAATTCAATGATAAATCATTGTATACGAATAACGGTTTTGAGTGGAGACGTCGTGTCAGCCTAGCATACTTGTATAAATAATCAAATTTAATAGATGACAAAATTAACAAAGATCAATAATATCTCATGACTATAAATAGCTCAAGAAAAAAAAACAAAATAGTTTGAAAATTTTGGTATGCATGGAAAATGCTATTAAAACGATTTGATGAAAATGTCAAGAGTCTACAGTTATTTGTTTTTTTGATAAAACAAAATATTACTAAGTACATGATATTAATGTGAATAAACTATAAAGTAATTTATTTACCTATTTACCTAGAACCTTTTTTTAAAATTTTCAATCCTTAAAAGTTGAACATTTAATACATTTTTAACTACAAAATCGTTTTTAAATTTTAAATTTGATAAATTTCGTCAAAATTTGAACTTAAAATACTTATAAAAAAATGTGTGTTTTTAATATTTTTCAAATGCTATTTTAAAAATATATCAGGAGTCTTGTATTCAATTTTTACGCTTTTTGACCAAACTAATAAATTTAATTGACATTTATAGGAAAAAAACTAAAAAAAAAATTGAAAATTGAAAATGTTTGTGAACAGCTCAAAAAGAGTCAAAATATTTCTAAAATATTATCAAGCATAGGAATTGATAAAATGAACATATGGTATAAATTTCAAAAATCTACAGTTACTTGTTTTTTAATTACAACAAGATAATATGTTCCTATTAATCTGTATTGAGTTGTCATTACTCAGACCATTAACGTTTGTGGGTACTAAGAACAATATGGGTTTACTATAATCCACTAAAACTACATATTGAATACTTCACATTATAATTTTATAGTTATATATACTAAAATAATAAAATATATATTATGTTTTGTACCATACATTGAACTAGCGGTTTCGACGATAAGCCGCCCGTCTAATGATAATATGTCGCTGAAAAGGATAAGCCTGATTATAATCACTATCATAGTGCTGCAATAGGCCGAACATTCCGAGGAGAGGATGTCACGACGTGTTCAAACTCGTTTTAATACATGACTGATGAGCACATGATTTCCCAGAGTGCCAATCACTGTAGGGTTCATACGGACCGATATACTTCAAATGACAACGATCCCGCGATTTTCGGTTAAGTGATAACTGTATAATATTTTAACGGGTCCGTGTAAATAATTTACCGGAGATTAACCTATTGTCATCCAATTCGAAGTTTCGGGCGTTAAAACTGTTTTGTGAAAGACGGCACGAGACTGAAATACGACGTTTTATAATGCGAGCGTCGGAAGCCGCCCCCAATGGAAAAATTAGTTGGTTATGCATAATATCGTTTAAATAGGTACTAAACAGACACCATACCGTACTTACGTATCATCTGAATTGATAATTCTGATGGTTATACCAGGGGTGAGCCAACTTAAATGGACTTGAGGAATAAGGATTTTTTTGTGGAAAACGTATTTTTAGTAATACATTTGACTTGTCATGGACGAATTGGACATTTACTCAATGTCATGGACGAATCACTCCTAAATCCTGACAAACTGTGAATTATATTTTGGTCTTGTAATTATTATATAATATTCTAACGAAACTATCGTGTTATCGACTATACAGAGTAAATTCTACGCACACCGTTATACGTTAATAGTTGGAAGGAACTGAGTTTAATATTATTGGATTTCATATACAGTTTACCCTCGATTATCCGCTGTCTTCAACGGAATCGTCTACATACCTATATGTATACAAAAAATATATACGTATTGTATCTTTCCATTATAAATCATTATAGGTTTAACAAGACGATACAACTCTGTGTGACAAAATGTTATTAAAAAAACTTCAATCACAAGTTAAAAAGAAGAGTTTTCAAACAAAGAAACAACAACTTGTGGCTGATGTTTTTGCACATATATAATTTATAATTTTTATTAATTTTTCATTATACATGTACATACATTCATTGCACATACATGTGTATCTTTTTTAATAATACATATGTAATAATAATTTTCAATTTCAATTTCCAATTTAGTTTTTATTATAAAATTTAATTTTGCGGATTATCCGCGGAATTTGTTTATCCGTGGATGTCCTGCCACCCTATTTCACGGATAATCGGGAGTAAACTGTAATATATTGTTAAACTCAATAGTAATTATACGTGCGTTTACATTGAAATTAAAATAATCTCGAGCCATAATTATTGTTAATAATAATTAATATTATTAATCAAAATCAGATTTAATTGTATTATAACATTAACCATTTTATGTTTCTGTGGTTGAAAACACGAAGCCCTTTTTACGGCAGTCGTACAGACAAATATATGCCCATTAGCCGTACAGATTAAAAACAATTAATTCAGCAATAAAATTAGAAACTCATTTCCGTTCTGTAGGTATGGTTTAAGATTTGGTCGCTCTAATTTGCCACCTTTATCCGTTGTTTATCATTGTTTAAACTGATTCTGAATTCAATTTATCACAATCATCCGTGTTTGAATTTATTATTATTTTAAACGATTTCTATAATCTTCAAATATTAGTTGTGCGTCAAATGTCTGTCATTGGCATCGACCCAATTATTATGGTTCTGATAATAAAATAAATGCTTTTAATAACTTACTGTATATTGCACAACCCATCTTTCAATATTATGTTCCGAGTATTAACAATGTATTTCTGTGTTTATTTTAATTATAACATTAAGCAATCGGTTGTCTTGTTAAATCGTTTTGTACATCTGGTAACAGTTGTTTACACTTTCTTAGAAAACAATTTCAATCTTCCACTTATTTGTAGAGAATATATTATCATGGGTTTAATATGAATTATGCCGACTCTCATAATATTGTTCAATCAGTTTATTGTGTTATCATTAATCAGTTTTGTAACTTATATAAACAGGAGTAATTGATATTTGTACAAACAAAAGTACCTATCCTTATTATCGATGTGCTCAATACAAGTATATTAATATGAATTATTTAACTTGTTCACTATTGTATGATTAAATACCTTATATTTTTCATTTGAATTGATAATTTGTGTTTATAGGTATACTTAATACAATATTAAATTATCTATATAATATAATAAAAAGTATCAAATTGCTCGTAAAACATTGTATGTGCACTAGTTTTTATTAACTTGTCTCAGTGTTACGATCAATCGAATTTAGTTTAAAGTTCTGGAAACATAATTATTTTAGTTAATTTACAAAGAAAGGAAGTAGATATTTTGACGTCGGATGCTTTTATAAATAAATAAATTATTTTATAGTTTCTGATTGACTCGGTTAAAAATTGCGTTCAAGTAAAATTAAGTTTATATTTTGAGACTTCAATATACTTTTATTTCATCCATGCTTTTGTAGTAGGTAATGGTATTATACTAATTCATAAATGCTGTAGTAATAAACAATAATTTTTAATAGCAGCCATATTTCCTATTAGATATTATTCTACTTACATAAATTAAGTAAGCATGTTTAATGTAACGGTAAACATTGAGGTTTATTTATTTGGGTATTTTATATGTTTTTTATCGAAATGGTTGACTCAATATTATGTCTGGAGAATTGTTTATAAAATCGGTGAATAATTTGATAATACACAATTAATACATTTTTGTTTTAAAGTACCTATAATATAACGACAGTTTTAGTAACTCGTACCTGTTGATCGCAAGCTACCTAATAACTTTATCGAATTGCATTACAACTGAACCAAATAGGACGTTATAAACATAAACAACGTTGGTATAAGTAAATTATATTTATCATTTCCGTTAAACTTATTATACAATAAAATATTTTCTTTGATAAAGAGCGTACTTACCAAAAAAATAATTACTAATGTTTGGTATATACTCCGTTTGTGAAGGATGGTACTTATTTATGTAAATATTTACTCTTGTGTATTATTAATATAGTAACAGAATAAAATTTACGGGTAATTATAATTGTAAAAAAAAACCAAGTAATTTATGTGATCGTTTTTAAAATTGAAAAGAATTGAGTTAAATTGAAGATAAGTAAACAAATAAAATACTTACATACTTTAGTTGATGGAACCGTTATTAAAGTACTTATAGTTTGTCCAATAATTTATTCGTTTTAACGGTTTCTTATAAGAGTAATATTTTGCTTCGTTTAAACCGCAATAGGTAATATATAATGATATACTATTATGAATAATATTTTAATAAAAACTCTGCAGTGTATAAACCGTGAAATATTGTGTCGAGAATAAAACTTATTATAAATATTAGTTCATCCAAGCGAATCGTCATGGTGGTAAGCACCATCAACTTTTCATTTTTTAAATTGCCATTTGTATTTTCAATTTCACATTTTGTATTAGAATATTTTCATGATTGCATCGATTATGGACGTTATATTCATAAAATATATTTTAATATCTACACAAAAGTGTTAATGACAATGTACTGGAGTCCAATTTGACCCATATGTGGAGAACGCACCAGGAACTGTCAACTGATAATCAATTTCAACATCTTTCCAATTCATGTGGTGTCACTATAGATCCAGGCACCACTTCTTTCATCTTCTTCACATTTTCAAATGCATAACAGTTTATAATACGCAAATACATTCGAAAAAATGCAAACAACAAATAATGGCCAGGTAACGTTATGAGTTTCGCTGTTTTTTTTTATTGCAAAAAAATGTATAGAATATAATATTGTGTTTCAGATTATATAACTGAAAAATAGGGTCGTCTCTTCAAAACAAAATACGTTAGTGGTATAAACGCTGTCACACAAAAACGAAATTTGAAAAATAACAAACAGGTAGTACAACATTGTAGAATTATAATAAGATTATCACCGTGTATGAACGCATAATATATTACTATACTAATATAATATAGTATAACAACAATACAATAGAATACGAAATAACAGTATACACAGAGTGATATGCCAAGCATGCTCACTCCTTTTTTTTAAATTTAATAGTGAGTTTATTCAAATTCTGATTTTTAGAATTTTTAGATATACTTAAAGACCATATTTTCAAAATGTTGAGATTTTTCGTACTACTTAGTGTGTCATGTGAAGATACAAACTTTTTATTTTCAAATGAGGATCTCCCTTTATACTGAAAATTAATTGGCGAATAATTTTTCTGAAAACTTTGAAGTATCAAAAACAAAATTTGAACAAATAATTTTTGATTTATTTAACTTTGTGTACTAAGGTTAATAGGTCAATGATAATAGGTTTGGTAGATATGAAACTATGGACATTTTAAAATTTTAGTTATAATCCATCTATATTTATAAATTACAAAAATTGTCCAAGTATTATAAATACTAGATCCGACATTATATAAAGTCATATATTCTATATTTTATAAAAACCATTTTAAGGACTATTATGCTGAATATTAACATTTTAATTACTGACAATCTACTCGTTTACATTTTGAATTTAAATTGAATTCATAATTTACAGTGAAGGGAGAGGGGGTTCTCATTTGAAAAATAGAAGTTTCTATTGCCACAGAACACTTCTAAAGAGAAACTTCTACAATAAAATCTCAACAATTTTAAAGCAATATGGTTCTTAAGTGAGCGTGCTTGATGAATCACCCTGTATATATAAAGTCGATATTGTAATATTATATGTATTATTATAATATCGTCGTTGTCTTGGTCATGCCATTTATGCTCGTTTATCATTTACTGTAATACAGTATTATAGTGTCGTGGTATTAAAGGAAAACGAGTGGGTGTGAAAAAATCTCCACACCACCACTATAGCGAATATACAGGATGATCGTCTCATTATATCGGCCAATGTTCGTGTTTGTAGACATAAACAAAAATGGTTACCGCAAATCGATGTAACTATGGTCTTTTAATATAGACACGCAGACATTATATTGACATTGACCATTGATACGACTTTAAGTTAAAAATATTATTTGTGTTTTTACGGTATTTTAATATTATAAAGCAAGACATGAACATTTTTGAATCGTAATCTTTAACATACTCATAACTTGCATAAAGTTAATGAAATATCGTATAAAGCCAACGTACAGTCACATGAAGAATGTTTTTAACTTTAAGCTTGATGATAGAAAAATTCACTTTAATACTAAATCTAAAATCACCAAGTTGGTTCTGTAACAGAACTTCTGTTGAATGCAAATATTATACTATGTCATGCGTGCAGGGTCAAAGAGATAACATGTATAAATGGAGCTCTGACATCCTCTTAAGAAAAAAAAACTAATTTCTTAGGATTTTTTTGTTTATTTGATTAAATATAAAGTACCTATATAGTATACAAATTCATGACTTTGTGGGGATCGTTAAGGGTTTCGTCATCTAGACGTTTAAAATGTATACTGGTTTTTTTATTTCGGTTTTTTTTTTCATTTAGGTACAATACACCCCCATAATAATAGAATAATAATATACGAATGCATTTTGTTAGGTACCTACGCGTAATTTCGTAGAGTAACGAAATGCTTTCCCGACAAGGAAACACTGTTGATTTAGGGTTCGTTTTATTTGACTTTACCTACACAGCTCACACACACCCACCCACACTCACACAAACATAAATATACGAAACTATATGTATATAAATATACGCGCACAAACAAATCGGGAACCTCGGGTTTTTTTTCATCCAGCACATTATTATTATTATTATTATTATTATGTTTATTTATTCGACCGAACAGTTCTGGTCCATTCGTTTTGCGGTCCAATCGTAAAACACGAAATTTACGACCCTGCGTGCCGCCGACTTTAAGATGTATTGCGCCTAAAAAGCGACTACACGTGAGCTGAGAATGCATTCTCTCTCTATATATATATTTGCTAAAAAAAAATGGCTAGGGGTGAAAAGAACCGTCGCCACCTCAACCGCGGTTTATTATCATAATATGCGTACCAATTTTTTGGTAACAAACAACAATTATACTACAACTACTATATACACACAATGTGATGATGTATTCGATTCTAAAAATAAAACGGACAATAATTAAGGATTTTTGAAGCGAGACATCATAGTTTATACGTGTGAAATCCGTAAAAAATAAATACCCAAATAATCTGACATATTTTAAGGCCTTCTTTTGGGATAAATAAGAAAATATTTCTTTGCTAAAGTTTCAAATAATAATTATCATTAACAAATATCTGAAATATCACAATTTCAACCAATAGTTATTATTTTCTCTCGTGTTTAAATTTAATTTATATGGATATTTATGGGTGCATCCCGTCTGTGCATATATTCCCAAAAAGGGACCTGTCCACACTCATTTCTTAAAAAGGGTTTGTTCAAAATATCACAACCTGTTAGAGTGTTAGCACACAACTTTTTTGAATACAAATGCAAATAAATATCATTTTTTTATAATATGACAACTATACAAATTAATATTATATAATCATATGATTATAAATAATAATAATCATTATAAAGGTTTGTGTGGTTGAGCAGTAATATAATATTAGCGTATATGTATTTTACACTGGCAAGTGTACTTATTCTAAAACTTCACACTTCATATCGAAAAGTAAAGAGTTTAAATATTATTGAGCACCCACTACGGGGCATCCTATATAGTTTTCTACAATAAAAGTGCCGTGTACGCCAATCTGCCGATTAATGATAGTGTGTTAATAAAACAAAAATATCGGCTCGCTTTCGCTAATACGGTGATCCGAATTTTAACATACTATTTTTAATAATATTGAAATGAGATTCGTTGGATTCAAAAACGTGAATATTTACTTGAACAACACGATTCGGACTGCATTTAAAAGAGTTATCTATTATACAGAGTTTATATTCAGTGTTAAAATAGTGTGCGATAACGCGGAGCCTGTGGTATCGTTGACATGTGCGTGTGTAAGTGTTGGGGCGATAAAAGAGAATCACACACGCTATAATAATGACCATTTGGGTACTTAACGCAAACGAACATTTGTGAAATTGCCTGTTGTATTCGACTTTTCGAAAACAGTCCGTTAACAATCCTCTCAAGCTAATGATTTCAGTATCGTTACTCGTATACGGTGGGTTTGTTTTATTCAGTCTGGCTGATGGTTATATTTCAAACCGGTAGAAAATATTACGATTTTGGTCCGAAAGCAGCTTACATAAATAATAATTAATCATTTTTCGTTGGTTACGGCTAAGCGTAAATCCGATATTATAATATATGGTATGAAACAGCAGAAATCGCGATGAAAAAAACGATTTTTCAATTCAATCAAACTACAACAGCAATAGACAATATCGCTACACGTTAAACGTTATTTGTTTTTTCCTTTTAATGTATGTTAGGTAATAAAATAGTTTAGAAAATATGTTAGTTATAATATAATATCATATTTTTATTTTCACATTTCAACGACGACGAGAGTAAGATATTATTGTGGCATAATCGGCTTTAATAAGTCGAGTCACATGACACAAGACTTAAATCAAAAAAAACATATTAATATATTATGTATACTGGTTTTCGTACTCTAATACTACAATAACGTTTTGTTTTAAACGGCGCTCTAGATAGGTGATTTAGGTACATTCGCGAGTAGAATAAAAATAATATGGTGTACCGTGCATATTACGTTGTTTGATATTATGACAATTTATTAAGTTTTATCGAAAATAATAAATTGTATTATATATATTGAACGAATGAAGATTAAAAATTGTTACAAGTTTTTTTTTTTTGTTATTGTGATGGTGGTGGTAATTATTAAACAACGAACTATTGTTATTACTCTTAGCTAGTGATATTATTTATCGAATGCTTGGTTTAACGTTGGTTAAAAAAAAATGATACTTTATGCAAGTCCGTAACTTTTAATTTAAAAACTTATTAAGTACCTATTGACTTTTTCATATTATTACATTAAACGATAATCAATATATGTATATATATATATATATATGTAAACGTGTTGGCGATTGATTTGATAAAATAAATAATATTATTTTTTGTGCAGCGACTATAGTATAATATTACATTATACTGCGCTGGAAGGAACTTGGAAGTATATAGCCAATATCGTTTTAGGAAATGAAAATGTCTTTATATTTATACATTTTTGTCAAACTTTATAATACCATCATTGTATATTTTATAGAACATATTTTACATTTACAACAAGTTACAAGCAATATATTATTATTATTAATAATAATAATAATAATATACAATATATACTATTATTATTATTTGATTATAATAAATGCAGAAGTGTTATTTTACTCACAAACTATCGCGTGATCCCCGAGGGCAGTATTTGAAGTTTATTTGCGTCATGTTATACGCTATATATTATAATATATAAAATGTATAATATTGCTGCGACGGCGTATAATGAAAAAAATTGTAAAAAAAAAGTTTATTATACATCAGTTGGCGACAAGAATATTATGAAAATTCAACGTCAAGACCTATATCGATCGATATGGAACTCATGGTAGTTTTCATAAAGTCAATTTTCCGGAAGGCTTAATATATTATAATATAGATACTACGCTGGGTGATTATTTTATCAGTAATCCTCATCATTTCGCAAATTATTAAAGTTATAAAGAATATTTCTTTTCTTAGTTAAGTACTTAATTAGAAGTCATTACAAAACAACATATTTAAAACAAAGTATATTTTTATTATTTTATATCGTTAATATATTTTTCCGAGTTTTACTTTTTTAAATAATGGCTTTCACTTTTAATTACATATTCCAAAGAAAAATATATTTTTTTAAATCTTTTCTGTTTAAATGTCGAAGTTATTTTGAGCAGTAGTTGGTGAGCGGCGTGGACGTTGCGGAGTACCCAGACAATTTTAGGTCCACAACTCGACTCATCTAAATTTAAATTATTTATAACTAATTATAACCACATGTCAAAAACTAAATTTATATGTACATAAATGATCATAAAAATAATATTCTGATTTGGAATATTAAATTAAAAATGCATGCTGTATTTTAATTAAGAGTGGCGACTTTATAACGATAAAGAGTGTAAAAATTGTTGTTTTGTAATCACTTGAAATCGAGTAAAAATAATTTTTTCGAAAACGCTAATATCCTTGGCGTATACTTTTAATGTTAAAAACATAAACACCTTATGCAGCATACTATATGTATACGTATTATTATAAAATGCTCGACGATGTTATTATTTCATAATAATATAATTATATACGGGCTCACTCATATTTACCTCTACGTTGTTTTTATTATTGTTAACAATAATAGTATACAGAGATGCACTGCAGTGGAACTCACGTGCGCATTTATTTATGGTTTCGTGTGTGTATGGTTTAATGCGATTTCATCGGAATATTAGATTTATCGGGTTTGCAAGCGCGCATACATATTATATGTACTGACGTTTTCTAAAAATCGAATCAGTCTCCTACAAAACTTTGTAAAAGTATAGAGCTATTAAAAAAAAAATAAAAAACAACTTCACAGCCCAGAAGGAAAAGA
Source organism: Metopolophium dirhodum (assembly GCF_019925205.1). Taxonomy (NCBI): domain Eukaryota; kingdom Metazoa; phylum Arthropoda; class Insecta; order Hemiptera; family Aphididae; genus Metopolophium; species Metopolophium dirhodum. The sequence continues at coordinate 20,429,188 of NC_083568.1, forward strand.
GAAATACATCGGATGAAAATAATTTTATTTATGCAAGTCGTCGTGGAGTAATGTATTTACAGCTTATTTTCAGCCACGCTCAATGTTTTGCACCCGGCCTAGACGATGGACGCCGAAACACATTATAGAATATAATCGTGATATACTGATATATTATCTACTCAGAGATTTCGAAACGACTTTCGACGGCGCGGCGTACGACGACATAGATAATAATATTGTAAGAGTGGATAGGCCGTTCTTATATTAACAAAATAAGAGGTCAGCGGTCCGGAATGCGGATTAACAATTATGTAAAATGCTATAACAATCCTATCGCTCCAGCAAGGGGTTTTATCATTAATTTTAATATTTGTTATAGTTACCGTATACGTAATATTGATAAGACCCCTCGAAACCTCAAAATGATTCCATTATAGCTTTATAAATTCTGGTGGCTTATCCATTATTATGTTACTATCTACGACTATGACTGCAGTAAGTTGTAGTCTCGAGCAACTATCAGACAAGTGACAATATTTCCAAAAGTGACTATCCCAAGATATCGATTTCATGAAAGAAACATACTGGAACAGCAATGATCATACAAATCTGATTATTTTCTTCTTAGTTATCATTCATGTTGATTAATTTCTATGAGAGTAAAATATGATAAATGGAACAAATTTTCAAATTCTCGCTTTGGACAATAATTTAAAAATAATATGCACTTGTCTGGTTGTCACATGGAGCCCTTCAGTCGCAGTTACTGTAAGACGTAACCTACTATTTCAGTGTATGGATGGGTACGTAAGTAATTTAGAAAGAAAGTTCCTGAGTTTTGCCAGCCATAAATTAAAAATAGTCTGTCCTTCTCGTGATTATACTCCGTAGACCGTGGTACCTAATATATTGAACCTAGCCTCGCTATGTGACCGTCGGCACTCTCGTGATTCGACCTTTCTTAAAAACCTCATCGCCCCCAAAAGTTGATTCTTCTTCCCTCCTCTCACTCGTCGGACTCGTTTCAAAGTACTCACACGTTTTACTCTCAGACTCTCGTAAAAACGCGCAATTTTTGCGAACCAACCACTCGATCGTATAATGAAGCTAGCAATTAATGAAGACTCCTCCTACTTCTCTTCTCACTATAATATGTCCATTATTATATTGTATAGGTGCACTAATGTAAAGCAATAAAAAATTACAACATGTGAAATTGGGCTATGACCCGTTATTTTGAACAAAACGAAACGAAATAATTTATAATGTATAAAATAAAATATTAAATAGTCAAATCGACGAAAACACACGCAGACGACGAGATTTCGCGTGTATTATAGATAGAACACGCACATATTGTATATACGTACACGGGCGACTACGACTAATTCATAATGGACCACGTCACTGGAAACTTTTCTTTTACATTAATGAAACGTACAGATATATCTCATCGCGAAACAATGGTGGAAAACTGCAGCGGCACGCTTGGCGCGCACTCCAAACTTTTCCCGTCGCTCTACCGTGCGCGTTTATTTATTTATTATCTTTCTATTCTCGGGGAAAAAAAAAACGTATTGCACACTCTAACTACCAAAGTGTACCTAAATGTGTGTCCCTGTGTGTGTATATCTATATATTATATCGGTTCGCACTTGTTCAAAAACAAAAGCGAATCCGTCGTCAATACGCCATTTCTATATTATTATCGCAGTGGTGTTGCGACCCAATTTCAGGTCAGGATATACGTTGTTGTATAATAATTTAAAAATATATAATGCATATATTTGAAATGTATTTCATTCAATTTTACAAAACGAATAAATTGAATCTAATAGTTATAATAATATAATACTAAATTAATTAAAAATTGGTTCGGTTTTACACGTAAAAAAAAATAGTTGTCCACGGTCTTGGTCCGTAATGGTGATTTTGATAAAATGTAGTTTTTGATAAGAAAACACGAACTAATTAATGAATGATGATCTGGAATAATTTATTGATACTAATATGTATGTTAGTATTAGTTTGTGAGTCTCTACCTTTACGTACTAATTTACAAGGTTCAATTGCGCAATACAATTCAGCGTTTACAAATTGAACATTGTTTAAAGCCCGAATCATGAGTTTAGGTTTATAGCGAGTGTTTCAAAATGGGCTTTTCTCTATTGGTTTAACTTAGACATCTATAGCTTTTCAATATGTTTTCCCTCTTAATGTTCACTCATACTGAAGTATAACTAATTTTATTGACTCCTCATATTATTAATCTCCTTACCTTGGATATCATTTTTATCTTAACTGGATGTAAATAGATAAACTATTGGAGATTTAATATTTATTTTGAAAGAAAGGTTTTACGTGGTATGTTACGTCAACAGTAAGTTAAAACGGTGTCTATCACTGGTATATGATGTATCCGCAGTGACAGATTAATACCGAAAAGGTGGTATAGGAGAGGAGTTTGATGTTAGACATTACATACCAAGCACAATTTGACGTATATACCTACTGAAATAAAATATGAATACTATAATAATATACATTTTACTTTACCGGTGACTTGGCTGCAATACATGGAGCAGGCGATGAAACAAGACTAGTTCGGGCTTCGGCATACAAAAAATATTTTAATATTTTGTGGGCGCCAAACGAGTATTATTATAAAATGTTGTTAATTCATCGAATCAGTTATATACCGAGACAGTATACATAGTATATTATATGGCGGGACTCCGTGATATTACATAATTAATGAAATATTACACATGCGTCTGGAATATATGATATATTATGTAAATTATAGGAAATAAAAAATTATGTATATACATACTGTGGAGTATAACATGTAAACTAATGATAACATGGCTTAATTATTGAAAATGGAACAAAATAATAAAAAAAATGAATATATATCATGTTTTGTCCATATACGGTCTATAACAAAAATAATTGACGAATCTTATCGCGTATTAATACAATGTATATTTATACATAATATTTGTTTTTAATAATATAGTAATAATATAATTCTAAAATAATTGGGTAGAATAAAAATAATATTTTGTTAGTTGTTAGCTGATGTTAGTGTTAATTACATCAGTCGGTATCAGTTCTGTACATGCGAGTATTTTTACTATCTACCTATCTACTTATTGAACTTTCTGTTTTTTTAATATATTATTATTAAATAATTTACTATTGATTTCGTCCTGTCTTATTAATAATATCGTCCCTCTCTCGACAGCCTCTCAAATACTACCACCTAATCAAACGACTCTATGAAAAAGTATAATAATAATAAAAAAAAAAAACCCGAACTCACAATTTGTTTTAATCCAGTGACACGAGGGCACCGCCTTTCGGGTTGAACGAAATGCGTGTCTGCTATCGTTTATAATATATTAGGTGGGTATAATATATAATTACGGGCCGGGCTTCTTTCTCATCGTTACGAGTCCGTTTTACGCACGAAGATGGCGAGATAGAATACGGGACAAAAATAAAACCCAGTAGGATACTTTTATATCGCGTACCTCCTACGCCCCAAACTAATTCGATGCCATAGGTACTTTTTTTTCATTATTATTTACCACTTGTTTAAAAATACACAAAACGGAGAAAAAAAAACGAAAAAGAATAAGCCATTAAAAATAATAAACGTTACGTTTTTATCATAAATACGTTTAATATACGGTCCGTGTATATGTAATAATATGTATGCATATGCAGTACACGCGACCTAATAATATACCGATTTCCCCCCTAACCTAACTATTCTGGAACCCAGAGAAATCGGTAAATACAATAATAATTTCGCTTTACATTTACATAATATAGTGTTTATAGTAACGCATAAACAATATATTATGCAGCTGCGCAATATGTTTTTCGGTCGATCGCGGTCGTTGCGGTTGCCATTAGGTACTAACTGTTACGAGAGTTATGTATACCAATAATCACGGTTGAATATTATTTAGTATTTTTACCTCTTGTATAATTTTTAATAAAAAAAAATAAATCTCATAATATATTATTCCCACGATCGTTTATGCGTCATGTACGCGATATTGAAACCGTCTACAGTATGTATAACATAAAGTAGTCAATAATACAATACAAAGCTATACAACTAAAAACATCAATAATTACTAAAACCATCTTACTAATATAATAAGTAATTCAATAATCCTGTATATTAGTTTTTAGCTATTTTTAGCTATTGCTGTTATCAATAATTCTATTATCTGATATTATTAACACTAACTATCTCGGTACCACTGTTATACCTCGCCAACCAAGCATGTTTCGTCTATGAATATAAGGTATATAGTAGGTATACAACTACGAACTATTGACATTTTCGAAATTACATGCGTATGACAACAGTTATCGAGAATTTCATCACGTCTATAAAATACAAAAATTAACAATTTGGTCACAAACACTGCTTGTATGTCATAATATTATAAATATTAAATATATATTTAATCGTGTTTATTGAAATTAGAGAAATGTAATGGTGTATCTAAGGGTTTTTTAAAATGATTACGAACGATTGCAAACCTAGATCTAGAATGAAAAATTTATGACTCATATCATTCCAAAATGCGTTTTTATTTTAGCTCGTAATTCATAGATATCTTAATACATACTTTAAGTTTGGAACTAAATAGAATAGCATTTTGAATAATTATATATGTTATGCGCACAAATAAATAAATTATTCAAATTATTTTTAATCTATTTGCACTCAAACCCTGAAAACGATGAGATAAATATTTTCAACCGAATATTTATTACCATTGGACACGTAATAATAATTATAGAAGTTCACGCATTATTTAACAACTCATCATTTAATATCATAATATTAATAAATTGAATGTTATAAACATATTTAAAAGTGGCATGTAAGTCACATACTTACATGTGTACATGATATAAAATACTATAATTTTACATGAACACATATGAATAATAATGTACTTTAGTGAATTACGGATGTGCGATCGGCTATAACAAATCATAAGCATAGTGCCTACCTAATACTAAAGAGATAATAAGACGTAACATTTATTTAGTCATACAAACATACATAATATGCTTAGGCACACTAATAATGTTAATACCGTACAAGAGACACGTGCTATGTGAAGTTCAATAGTTCCGGGAAAAACAACAACCAGGACCACTGTAAATATCTGACTACGTCATAATAGTCGTGAGCCTTACGTATTTCGTAATACCGTGCTTAGTATTAAATTGAGAGTGTGTACTGTCAATGAAATATATATCAACTGATACTCATTATAATATTACGAACTATCCCTCTATTCTTTCCCAAGTATTACGATTATAATTATAACTTAAAAGACCCCGAAAACCATCACTGATTTAGCTATATCTAAGAGGCTCCCGTACTGCGGAGCATGCAAACTACGCCACAAATAACTTTTTTTTACTGCAACCTCCGCCAGGAAAAAATAACAGGTAAAATCGGGTGCATGTAAACTCCGCCACTGATTTCTTCATCGAGTAGTAGTATAAAATGAACATAATATATTATAATTAAAAAAAAATCGTCATTGAAATATTTAAAAATTGCTCGTATTAAATAATAGTTAGGTAAATATGCCAACGCCCAACAGTATATTATAAAAAATTATGCCAAAAATATCTAAAATTAAAATTTACTAACCTAAAAGTATAATATACCGTTGATATAATTTGAAATCATATTATTTTTTAAATAATAATTATAATTGTCCACATTAAATATTATTTAAAAAACCATAGTAAATAGGTTCGTTATTATAATCCTAAAATATGTTAGGTAGTTATATTTTATAAATTATAATTTTGCGATACAATTTTTAAATATTCTAAGTCTAATATTAATTCATCAGTTTACCTGTTTATAGCTTTCTCTAATTTCTTATTTTTCAGTTTACTAAATAAACTTTATTTATTTGAGATATGCCATTATATTTTATATAAGTAAAGTTTAAGTCTGAAATTCGATAAAAACTTTACTAAAAATATGAACATTAGGGTGACTTTTATAAAATTAATTTTTAAGATGACTCTGAAAGGATTTACAAGCATTTATTGTTTGAATTAAATTTGCCCAAAAACGAGGAGGGAAATCTGCGTCATTGCTTTTATAATTTTCAACAAGGTAATCTGAAAACTTAATTACTCTGGGGTCAGATGGCATGATTTCTTCTAAAGTAATTTAAATACATAAGGAACTTTTTCGGGAGATAAAAACAATAATCTGAAACATAGACGAAGCCATTTACTTATCAGTTATTTCCGATTCACTTTTATATTCAACACTCAGCACAAAATTTAGAATTGTCCTCCACCACGATTGACTGAGATGAAATCGACATCCCACTAAACTAACATTCAGCCATATGTTTTTGATAATTATTAATCAATAACTATGTCCGTTGGACTTAAAACTACATTTTGCTCTAAACATTTTTTCACAAATTTATCTAAGACAATTAATATAAGTCTGTTGTTTTTTGTCTTTAAAAAGACAGAAGACAAGTAGAATATAATGTCCACTAGAATAGCCATGGAAAGTCAATAACTGATAAAATAATTTAACACAATAATCAAACGTACAGTCCACATAAATTGTTTCTGAGATACGTGAATGTTTTAAATTCGTAATACAACTATAATGTATACTAATATCAATATCGAAATTAGATGAAATTAAAAAACCTTCATCTCTAATCGTTTTTGGTACCATCTGAATAATTGAAAAGAAACTACAGAGCATAAAGTTGGTATTCATTTTCTTCGTGCATTATAATACGTCATGTTTCTTTTTACCAATGACGTCTTGTCATTCGAAGTTGAATTTGCCGAGTTCCTTACATTACTGCTACAACATTCTAGTCCCATGTTTAATATTTCAGCTGTGAGGAAACATTTTTCAAACGTTTCATTTTATTAATATTCATTTTTTGAAATGTATTTACCCGGTTTATCACGAATACCTTCCACAGCATTTCTTTTTACACTATTACTTATTTCTTGTCTTTCTAGTATTTGGGTTGAAATTGGAACACATGGATCATTTGACGAATTTATCAATGTAATATTATTATGTTGCACCGCTCATACAGTCTTAATAAATGCATTGCAATTTTAGTTATTGCACCTCCGTTGTATTTATTTTACCTGACACGTATTTTATATTTTTGCTATACTTATAGTTGTTTAATAAAACCAGTAAATTGCCTCTTTGGCAAGTAATTAATTTTATTTCATTATTTTGTTGCGACATAGTTCGTTCAGACGTATTTCGTTCAACAGAAACACTATAATTATAGACACGGCGGAAGAACACTACGAATGATTATATTCGTTAAAGTATAGGAAGGTTATACCTACTGGTGATATCATCAGTTGGAAAACCGTTTTCAGATATTTTGAAGATAAAATTATTTTTAAATATTAATAAATAAATCGATCTAACCTTAATAATTTTATCAATTTCGAAGTATGTCATCGCAATGGATGTCAACGTATTTAATGTGGGAAGGCCTTAACACTAATACCCATTTGTATATGTTCCCATGACCTAACCATTAATGGTAGGTAAGAAAACATAACTGGTGGAGTTTACATTAGACATTTTCAATACCTCTTTATCTAACCGTATTCCTGCAGAATTTACAATTACCTCTTACTGCTTAAAGTACGCTACGCTGTACCTGTGTACATAAATTATAAGTGCAGACATGACTACATCGTAAGTATAAGTAGTGATGTACAATAATATGTGCTGTATAGTAATGCGCACAATGGTTTTAATGAGAAAATCGTACCCTTAATATGGTTTTCACTGGAAATATATAAGGAACGGTGCAAAGTCATGACGAGTATTACTCTACGAACGTGTTTTTCATACTAAGGTCGCAGTAATCGGGCTCAAATTGTACAGAAAATAAAAACCGTTATTTCCATATACAACATGTGATTTGTTTTGAAGTAGTATTTCACGTACATATTTATCGTCGTATACCTATTATATTGTAAACACGTAAACACAGTAATAACGAGCAAAAACCGCCATCGACGAACGCATGAAGTACCTATATGTATGAATTGGCCGTGAAAAAAGCTAAGTCAACACGGTTCGTGTGAATAATGGGTCGGAAAGACCGAAAAATAAAAATGCATGCGGTAAAAAAAAAAAACGTTATCGATTGTGCTCCAACGCGGATTGCTTGTGTTCGACGCGGAAATATTCGATGATTATTTTCTTTTTTAAATTCAATGTTCCAAGTGTCACATCCCTTGCACATTTGTTTATCCGACGCGTGACACGTCAACAACAAAACACACGTCGCAGCAGTTCCACGAAACATCCTTCGAGATTGGTTTATACCGGAATATACCCATCACGAAAATGGAAGGGAGGTGTGTGTCTTACGAACATACAACGTATACCCATAGTACATTCGAGATAATGTCTGCACACTGCGTCGAAGAGATAATAATAATTATGTCGATGCGAGTATTCCGAGTTTCGATAAATTGAGTATGATGTTGCTATAGGTATTCATACGAACCCGAGTCTCATGACGTCGCTCGAATATAATTAATATAAGTATCAAAGCGATGATAATATGATAATGATATGAACCCATTATAATCTGTTTGTAGAAATGAACGAACGAATGTATTGTGTAGGAGGTATAGCAATTTCAGCAGAGCACCTTCTCAAACGCGTCGCTATTCGGTCGATATTCTCGGGTATGCGATGCGCTTATAATATTATTATTTGTATCGTCAACCCAGACATTATCATCATCATTATAATCATCATAATTTTTGTTTTCAAATAGTTTAATAAGTAATAACTAAGTAGTGAGTTTAATAAGACTATGTAAAATATAATATTATTTCGAATAGGTACATCAAACAACACTATAATACCTCGGGTTTTATATAAACCCTGCAACAGTATTTTCTAAGATTCCAACGTCATAATAAAATGATCATCCAGTTGTTCATATTATACTTGACAGTTGACACTTGTACATAAATATAGCTATAGTGAAACGTTCGTGGTTTTATCAACTTTTTCGCCTACGCCCACACGAAAATTGTGACGTACAACTGTTATAAAAATACCAAACGTTATCCCAATCTCGCAGCCAACGTGAAAAATCCCAACAACTCCACACACACACACACATACAATTTTTGTACCAATTTTACATTTTCTTAGTTTTTTACGAAAAATACATGACATACATGGAATAAACAAGTCTGCCGTCTGAAAATACATAAAAAAACAGCGATTAGCATATTATTAAATAAATATAATAGAACTATGCCAAAATCCTCAATAAATGAAAAAATGTCAAAAGAAATGTATCGAAAAAGTAGCTCGCCCCATTGAAAAAACAGTAGGTTACGAAAAAAAAAAACAGGATCGTCCCGACCACTGCTATTATTTAGTGGTGTTAGTGTCATCGACGATATAATACCATCGCGGTGGGCATGGACGGTTATTGTTATACGGACCATTTCCAAAATCAAACTGACGGCGGATCGATGTGTAGTGCGTGAGTGTGTGTGTGTGTGGGTGTGCGTAATATTATTGTGTTTGCTCGTGACGTCGAAAGACTTGGGCATATCGGATATACTTATATAAAATATATGATGGAAGACTATAGCCGCTGCGGATACGTTTGTGGAGAAAAAAACCCGGCAAAAAGAAAATATAAAAACCGCACGGGCCATATAGTAATAACAATAATAATAATAATACTAATAATAATAACATGGCATCTATCCATCCATCTGTATATTATATAGATGATAAAAAAAAAAAAAACCATCCACTTTATTTCTACATCTCGATCGGATTGCGATAGTAGTTCCTGTACCGAAGCAGGATTCGTCCTCGAACACCAACCAATGTGTATATATAGTTTCGTAACGACGACGGCACCGCCAATATGGTCAAAACGCACACGCGTATACATGGCGTTTCGGAAACTCCGTTCCGACGGGATAACGGCGACCGCGAAATTACCGCGATCGGTCGACGAGATGTGGGAGGTGAAGGGCGACCGAGGGCTTAGGTATGTATGGGGACCGAAAAGTGTGTAGAAGACCGGGCGAGAAACGATATTATCTGCAAAAACAACAGCAAGTATAGCGACGTATAATGATATAATATATATATATATCTAAACTACGATAATAATTATTTTTACTCGGACCTACGACCGCGACGGTGCTACGCCGACCCAACGTTTATGGACCGTTAAATTTCACGACCCACAATAACACTGCGTGTATAAACATATGGGCACCTAAACTATTATTATTATTATATCACGAATTTTAAAAGAAATGTCTGGACCACGCGACGCCGCGATAATATAATATTATATTGTTGTATTACATTATATTATGATATCGAAATGTAGGCGTGAGGTGGTTAGAAACTCATCTAGTCATCCATAATATTATTATACTCAAATCGCACGAACAAATTTCAGATTTCCGCAGAGATCTTTCTGATCGTTATAACATATTATACAATGACGTTAATAATATTATATCGTCGGAACTACACTTCAATAAAATGTATCACCCCTGACTTGGAAATATAATTTTTATGTTCTATGAAATTATGAAAAAACGACAGAATATAATAAATTAGGTACCTATGTCAATTATTATTCTGCTCTGTTTGGTAACGTCGCTACACATATTAGTTTATGCACTGCATCAAATTATAACAATGGTATAACTAACGCGAGGACGAACATTTCGAAGTCTCCATCGTATAGGAATCTGTGCTATACAGGAATCTATGCTTTATCTTTCCTTTTTTTCTATATTTATTGAAATTATAATTTTTTTTTTCGTCATTTTAGTTATAATGACAACCGGTTATTATGATCTATTTTCTATGGTCCCTTGAACGTCATTACAAACGGTTTCTACTGTATATGCTTTTTAACTACCACAAAATCACTTCATAATATCGATTTCGTTTTAAAAAATACTGGATATCTACATGTGCACGTCACATAACAATATTTTTAATCGGTATTTTGAAAAGTCTCGAAATTTCCCGAGGCACACATCCCACGCGAGCAGTTTCCTATCTACAGCCAGCGTAGGTTAAGTATATGATATTATTATAAAACCGTTTGATACTCATATACTAAAAAAACATGTTGCGAAAGCGGCAATTACTTTATCGCACCACTCAGCATCTAAAATTGAATCAGCACAATGCGTGTAGTACAGTATTAAAGCTATTTACTTTTATATTTTCTCCGTAGATCGTTTGGACGGTTACTGGTTAGCCGAACGAACATCGTGGATCGAATAAATTTACACAAACGTTTTTGGTGTTTTTATATTATTTCGTTTTAAACGGCACAGTAGTAACTTGGAAAAATTGATTATAACCTCCAGCGCGCGAGTGTGTTTACCACCCCGATCTTTATAATTATTTATTTTATATACCGTGACCTCTGACTACGGAATATATTATGTTTAATTTTATTTACACAAAACGAGTTCGAAAATAGTTATTTTAAATAGTGTTTTATTATGCGAGTAAACTCGGTGGTTTTTGGTTTAAAAAAGAATTTTTTTTTTCAAAAAAAAATCATTATCAATTGGTGCGAAACCATAATACTATATATTATACTATATCGGATCGTTGCAGTGGAACATAATATTTTATTATTTATAAATGCGTATCCTGGTCTGTACACGTGCTATGAATTATTGCCAACACTTATCGCCCCATACACAATAATTATTGGTAAGTAATGGATGCTTTTTTTCTTCGAAATAAATTTTATATAGATAGATAGGTAACGGCAAATAAATAATCTACGAAACACGAAAATAATAGTTTTTAAATGTATTTTTCAACACTTTGCATACATACCTATTAACTGTGACGCAAGCAAAATATTATGTAAAACGCTCTTTTGAATAGACAGTGAGTTTGGAAACAAATACTGTTTGGTTTAATATCAAATAATTTATAGAACTGATAAAGTATATAGCCACGACGAATACAATTTCGTACCAAACAAACTTACAAAGTTTTAAGCGTTAATATTTTAAAACTGTTCCCCAAAGTTTATGGAAAATTATTATACTTTATTATCATTAACAATTATGGTGAAATCAAAATGGCATTGTTCAATAATTTAATACACAAACGTTTATACCAAACTTTGGTCGCCACTAGATCAATTTGGAATAAATATTTATTTATTTTTTCAGTTTATAATTAAAATTATTGCAAATGTATTTGCAACGACAACACAAATCACTTCGCCCATTGTGGCTTAGTTTACGTGGCCTTTTGAAAACGTTCAGGGGATTTTCTGTTTAGTCCATAATTCGTTATTTCCCCTTGTATATAATGGTTAAATAAATGCGTTTAATTTAACAAGTTCGTGCAAAATATATCGGAAAATTAATTTTCGCGTCTGTTGAGAAAAATACTTTATTATTAATTTTTGAGCTTAGCTCCTACTGAAAATTTCTCATAATTATCTCTGAAAGCGTGTCAAACTAAAAACTTATTAGATTCAGCGCAGTGATGAAACGTTATTATTATTATTATTATTATTATTATTTTAATTATAATATGGCGTTGAAATATTACACGTACGTATATATAAGTATTTATTGTATTATTTTTATTATTATATAATTCAGGTACAATTTATATTAACGAAGTTTTTACTTCATAATAATCTAATAAATGGTGACTGGTCAATATAATATTATTATTTTCAGTCATCATATTAACAAAAAATCTTATTACAAAATATCCCTAAATTAAAAAATACCAAAAAACTACCAACCTACTTAAATAATATGTTAATGTTCAAATGTTATTTAATTATACATATATATACTGGAAAAAGCGTTAATTGAAAATTAGAATTAAGTATACCTAATATGTATTATAACATAATATAATAAGACGCAGGTAGGAATAATAATTAAAAATAGGAAAAATTTAACAAACTGTTATGTTACAAATGTAAATAAAAATATTATAAAATATAAATGAGCATTATAAATGTAGGCAGTAGGTAAGTAATAATCATTTAAGAAGCACATAATTATAATTTAAGGTCTGTTCTAATTCTCTAATACATTGCGAGGCAATATTTTCATTAGCTTATTTGTAAAATAGCTATTAGTTGATGCAGACACCCGCTATGATATTTTCTCGGTATAAAAGAGAAAAATTCATAACTGTTTTGAAAATATTCAAAATATAATCCCAAATAAAAATAATTAATAGTCAAGTATGGTACTAACAGTGTTAACCATAAAGCAATGTTAATTTTTATATAATTACCAATAAGCCAATATGCAGTCAACTGCCGTGTGTTGGTAACATCAATAACAGTGACAGCCACAATAAGTGTATAACAATATATTTCATGCATAAGTTACAATTATTATAACTTAAGAGGTTGGATAACGTAATTTTAAATTATGATAAAAAGTCGATAAAATATACTGTAAATATTTTACCGGTACAGTTTTACAACATTCACGTCTCTGATAATAATATTATGCTGAACTTAAGCATTGTTTTTTATCGCAAACATACGACGGGTAGGTATTATATTGGAGAAGAAAAATACTGTAGAGATATATTTTATTCAATGATATTTTAACCGGAAGCTTAGTATACAGGGTGTAACTGAAAGACCCGATGAATAAAACAAAAAAATTGATACTAGTTAATGGTATGACTAAAATTATGAAATGTATATGGATAGTAAATTGTTTAAAAAATATAATAATGACACGAAATTTCCAAAATAATATTTTGAAAAAAGTTATAAGGTTTCGATTCATTTACTCCAAAAAAATATTGATATTTAAAAAAAATGTACAACAAATCTATTAAAAAAAAACTATTAACTTAAATAAACGTTTTTACCATCAATATAATTTTTCTAAAAATTAAATTTACAAATAAATTATTTTGAACTTTTCCGAAAATAAATTTAAAAAAAATTAAAATATTATTATTTTATTAAAATTATATACTATCTATACAGTACAATACGTATAATGATTAAATGTGATAATTAATGGTTATTGACAATATGTTAGAATTTATGAGCAGGCACTCTTGGAAAAAAAAAGTATTATTATTGATTGATAAATATTGATTAGAACAAATGTTATTTCATCTGTCTGGTCCTTATGTCATACCCTGTATTATACGTATTATGATCACGCGTCAACGTCAACACAATCGTAATGCAATAAATTTTTCCGTATTGTTCCGAATAATGGAAAGAGTGTGGGACGACTGTTAGTAGGTGGGTGGGTTGTCATTCACAATGACTAATAAACTCGCGATCGTGGGAGTCTTAAAGCAATCACGTGTTATTGCCATAATATATACATATATCACTCGCGACATGTGACTCCTTGCAGACAAATGTATTATTAAATCATCGAAAATAAAATATTTACATAATGATGCGATGCACAGTCGTTTCGTCATTGTTTGACGTGGTCACGGTTGTGTAATAATAGCATTATTCGCACAATATCACACATAATATTATATCTATACATTATGGCCACTGCAACGCTGGAAACGATGACTAAAATAATGATAATTATTGGTGGCTCCTCCTGTAGTTTTATAGAAGCGTATCAATGTAAAAACAAAACTATTATACTATCTAAATTATATTTTTATAACTACATCGCCGCCGTACACTTGTTCAGTAATAAAAAAAAAATAATATTTATACGAACATAATATTTTACCGGGTGTCAACCGTGGGTCCGTGGGTCCGTGGGTGTATCTACGGACGTCATACATATTATTATATTATATCCATCCCGAGATTTTATAAAATATATTTTACTCCTTCATTTACACCCGTCTATAATACGTAACAACTCAAATAGAAATAACTATATTTGAATATTTACTTACTAAAAACTCAAAATCGTAATGAAACTATCAATCATAACACCGTCATTGTCATTATATTATGCTATTATTGTATGTCGATAAATTTTCGAAATCTTTTGAAAAAAAAAACATCAATTAGACGGAATGATAGTCATTTGCGGGGACGCTGGAGACACCCCGTATGAGTAGTGTTATGTACCGAGACGTAGCGGCGCCGGCATCAGCGCCAAACCGTCCGCACTCGCAATTTAATGAGTGTATTGTGCAAATGAAACAACGACAATATATTATGGAAATTGTTTTAACCTAATCTAGAGTAATAACAAAAAAGTGTATAAATTAAAATCGTTCGGTTCTAAAATATATAATATACGTGTATTTTAAGTGCTATCGATTGTTGACAATATTGAACCATATTAAAATATTATGCTGTAATTCGTTTAATTTCGTAATATTTATATTGGATCTCTACGGTGGATCCATTGTTTGATCGATTTTCAACGAGTTTTGCGTTCACATAAAACAACAATTTAATATTAATTACCGTGAAAATAATTACTATACATAATATTATATTATTGTAACGCTCTACGCGAAACGCGTTCCAGACAATTAGCGTGAACAATAAGAGCACATTACGGAAGTGTGCATATATTAATGTATTAAAATATGAAATTATATCATTACACTTCGTTCTTAAAACACGACGTCTATTTTTCGGGTTAAACATTATAGCCAAGTACCTATACACACTGCGTGAATCTATTAAATTAAATTAGACGTGTTCAACGGATAACGACGGATAAGATTATGGACCGGGATTTCAACGAGTACATATTGTGTGCGTGTGGCGGGTTTATTGTTGCGTTAACGACTGTACATAACGTGCAGATTTATTTTATTTATAACGCCAATAATAGCCGAGCTTAAGTGATATCACCGATACGATACGTACCAGAAGCTCGCACGCGATAATCACATCTGTAACGGTTTAGAGATTAGAGTAGGTATATGCGTCGTGTAACATATTATTATTATTACACTTTGCCTCGAAACGCAATAATTGTCAATATAGTAATAATTGTATTAAATCATACGAGACAGGATCAAAATAAATGAAATATTATGATGATATTTGATTAAAATACTATGTAGAACGTGACAATATTATTTTTACTTTTAATAAAATACTGGCCAGGGCCCAGATACAAAATTATACATTACATATGTAGGTATACGTTTGAATTACAGGCTACAGTAACATAATAGATAATAAATAAAATGTTTATACTCGAATAATAAGTAATAGAAAATAATACAAAGGTAGGGACACCAAATTTATAAAAGTATTTCGGGATAATTAAACTTTAAAGGTTAGCAATAAGAATATTTATCTTCATTAATATTATATATTATTCAGTTGGGTAATAATATTATTAGTAGAGATGAGTAGCTATAGAAATTTCATATTTTTGTCCATGTCTTCTATATTCATGGTTATAGATGATAACGAGTTTCATGATCCAATGAGGTCATAATTGTGGATTTGTTTGCTTATTTTAGTTTGTTTGTTTAAGAATTGCATTTTGATGGTTTGTTGTGCACATAAATGCATTTTTAGTAAAACGTATCCCATAAAACAAGAGTTGAACATAATATCTTAATAATATTATAGCGTTTAAACCCAAAATATAAAACGTAAGCATTTATGAACTTTCAAATTCATAAATTATTAGTATTAGGTATTTATTTTTTGTTTTTTTTTTTATTGATTTGAGCATCGGAAAAAAACTGATCCGTTGCTAGTTTCCAGATGGGTGACCCCCCCCCCCCACGTTTTTAACGACTCCAGACGATGCTTTACTGCATTGTCTGCATTACACATTAGTGACTGCGTACAACCATCGCGCCACAACAGACCCCAATATTATCATTATCATTATTATTATAGTATCTATTTGGGTTTTTTTCGACGTCCTGTGCGATATTACATTACAGCGCCATTGTAGCGTAATATGGTACACTGATATTGTAACATAAATTACAATGTTGTAGTCATTAAGTGGAACAATACCAATGGTTTCAGAAAAAATACGAAGATTTATTAATTTAATTTAAAACTGTGAACGTATGTTTTAATTATGATATACTATGAGGTAATACTTAATCGGAACAATATTAATATATTCAGACTTACTATTTTTTTTTTTAATCCACGCAACATTAAATTGTTTTGTACATAATACATCATAAAGTAACAAAATATGTAAATGCGGTTTACATAAAATTGAGGTAGGTAGGATAACTAACAATTTTAAAAAAAAAAATGTAATATAATTCGAAATTCGGGGGTTCATAAATTATTATGAAGCATAGTCGTTTGCAGGATACACTATTATTCATATTATTATATCCATAATGAAATTCAAAATGCCTAGAATCTTCGATCGTAAACTCTTTTTATGATTCGCTTATCGTTTTAAAATGTAACTGAATAATAAATATAGTAACGGGAACCCGTGCTCAGAATCTTTAAAACATTTAAATGTCTAATAATATTATACTCCTACGCTATCCTATGAAAAGGCGTTGAAGAAAACCAGTAAACTCCTACCCCCCAATCACTTACCGGTTTTTGATTCAGTTAAAACTGTTGATATTATTCAAACAAGAAAATATGGGTTTCTAACTATCTAATTCAAATTTGTAGATATTTGTATAATATATATACATTATACATATATATATATATATCAGTTGTAAAAGGGTATTTTGTATATATACTTTGAAGGCTCGAAGCGTTTGAAAGAAAATTCCATAACGCTTTTAAAGTTCAAAAGTAAAAAAAAAAAAAAATAATACGAAAAATAAACCCACGCTCGTTATAACTGTAACTGTTTTAAACTAACGAGAATCGAATTAGAATATTTAACCGTGTCAAAATTATTATGTTATAGCCCACTTTTTTATTATTATTATTATTATTATTTGATTATGTATATAAATTCTTAACATTAATAATTACACGAGGGGAGGAGTTCATTGAAGCCGCGAATAAATACTAAACGATTCGGTCAAGTGTTCCGGACAACGACCAGCTGATGTCGAATTTGCCACACGACTCATTGGTCATTTCGAACTCTTGCGACCGTTTGCGCCGGTACATCTACAGAGGACATTAAATTAAATCCGACGATAAATCATGCCAATAGTATCGTCATCAGTTGTAGTTAAGTTCTACCCAGTAAATAATTGCATTGAATAAACAACCGCGAAACGATTAGACTGCCTTACCTAACCGCCATCAGTGTTGTCTACTGCCCGTATTATGCATATTGACCGATCACGAAATGTCCGAAAACAGAAAGTTTAGTCCAATTCATAATAATTAGCGATATTATCGTTCTGCAGAAAGAAAATAAATGTATGCGTATGTGGTTGGATATAGTTCACGGCGAGGTCACCAAGATAGCCGGTTGGAATATTAACTAAGACAAAGTAAAACACTAACTTTTAATTAAGGAAAGATTATGTTTTATAAATTTGCGAACAAAGAAAATATTAAATTATGCAGGAGGTGCCTACCTATACTATACTTTTTCTTTTTTTTAACAAAGTAAAATACATGAAAAAAAATGTCATTTAGTATAGAATAAAATATGGTAAGACTAAAAAATGATTTTATAATCGTTGACAACGGTTGCGGTGTTGACGAAGTATAATAGTTTGCAATTTGTTTTTTCAAGAAAACAACGTGGTTCGAATTGGTTTTAATACAAACATTTATAGTAAAATATGCATTATATAGTTCAAGATAATGATGAAAAATCTAAAACTTAACTCTACTCCGTATTACATGATTTCGATGTTAATAACAAAATTGATCTTATGTTGCATTGATCGTTTTATTTGTTTTAATTTCAACGCTTTACGCTTGTAGAACAATTTATTATTGTTGTCGTTTCAACGTTGTCGTACAAGATACAACATATTATATTATACTCTATGGTCACTGCAATTCCAGCGGGTTATAACTCGAAATACGAATTTTTGATCTGTTGCACGGCGCGTTGAATAGGCAATTTAATATCACCTTTAAAATAATAAAAATAAAGCATTATATTATTATTAATTTTGTGGGGTGCTTCTGTTTTTTATATTAAGAAACTCAATATTTTGAAAATTAATAACTTTACACGAAATACATTTTTTAATAATTCGAACCATTTATTAAGTACGTTTTATTTGTGAATGTTTGTAAAAATATTTATATTTTTTGTTATTATCATTTTTTAATTTTTACTTTTTTTAATGAAATATATTTAAATTTTGAAGCATAATATTTTACTGAGTATTTAATTTCAAACTAATATTTTTTTTAATAAGCTATAATTTATAACTCATAAGGTATACCTAACTAATATAAGAACTACGAGTACACTTAAATATAATATTGGAGTTGTTTCCGGGGTATCCTGAAAAATGTTGGGACTCTTATCTTTGCTTATTTAAAATAAAAATATTTATATGTCCAGGGTCGCATAAAGAGAATAGTTTTTTTTTAAATAAAACTAAATATACGTTGTATTTTTTTTAATTCGGTGGTTTTTAGGGATTAAGTAAAAAAAAAAATAATTATATTGTTTAACGTTATAAAGAAACTAAATTTTATGTGTAGGTAAAAAGGTAATGCATAGATATAACTTTAATATACACAACATAAAAAAAAAAATAGAAATATTGATCAAAATGTAAAATAATAACCTATACATATTAATGTTTAATCAATTTTAAACATCAACTATTTCAACTAAAATAAAAACTTATTGGCTTTACTTTTAGTTCATTAATCTACTTAAACTAATAGTAAAGTTTTAATGAGTTCAAAATTTAGTTTCCATACTTTTATATTAATATATTATAAACATTAAAATATACTAAACGCAGTAAATTGGCTATTATAAAAATACATATTTTGAAATCTTGTATATTATATTTATGTGGTATTTACTATTTAATAATATGTGATTTTCGATATTGTAAACACACCAAATCAATAAAAATAATTATTTATTATAAATAATTACTGAAATAAATTCTCAGTCTAAATATAATTATGAAATATGAAGCACAAATATTTGAGATTTATAAAAATCAAATTTATTTTATTTTAAAAATAACCTCTATCACCGTTTTTTTTAAAATTCTTCCATTAGTGTTATATTATGTTTACCGATTTTCTTTTCAAGTTCCATTAAATTGTTTGTTACATATACTTTTCATTTTTAGCAAAGTTGAAAGTTATAATCAAAAGTTATTAAAACGTATTGAACGTAATGCCTGTCTTTTTCAAACTTTTTTTTTAAATAGTTTTCGTATTGCTATGTTTTAAACATTAAAAATATAAAAAAGTTCACAAAAATATATTAAAAGATGGTTAATTTGTTTTACATTAGGTACCACAATTAAATTCAACTTATATACCTACTAACTGTTTAAATACCAACAATGCAATAATATTTAGTAATTAATATAAACTGACGTTTTTAGTTTCTAAAAATTAAAAAAAAAAAAATTACTTAATTAATGTTATTTATTAATTTATTGAATTATGTGTAATCTATCTATCGCCACGATTATATTTATAATATTATATAATATCTATACAAACAATTTATATTTCAAAGCAGGAATTACGATACCTATACTTTTTCATGCCTAAATAAATTGTTTTAAAAGTTGATTATTTACTGTGTATTTTAGACGCTTATTTATTAAGAAAATAACACTAGGACTACTTTTAAGCATTGTTCATAACTAAGTAACTACTTGTTTTGTAATTTGAATTTTGTATACAAAAATAAAAAGTAAAAACATAATAAATAATGACGATTGAGATTATAACAGTTTTCAAAAATATTATTACCCTAAATATTAAGACATGTCTTCAAATTATGATAAATTAAAATATTTTCCGTAGTTTTACTAAACACCGAGTGTCTTACGTTATAATAATTATCAAAAAAATAAAAAAAATATATACCGTATATAAAAATAAAATATTGTTCTTGACTAGTCATCACACATAATATGCGATCCATAGCGCTAAGAAGGATGTCTACAGATTTCGGTACCGAAAAATATTTTGATTGTAGGTCAATATATGTCAATAGCTATTTTTTAAAGAATGAACTATTTTATGTTTGTGACATATAATATGATTTTATATATTTCAACAGAGAGGGCCAATTTCTTAAGGCTGATATTTATTATACATTTTGACTTTGATCATGATTTTCTCGTATGACACAATTTTAATTTTCATCCATCACTCCCATTCCATATAATTCTACAAATCAGAACGATGTTTGAATAATTTAAATCATAGTTGATTTATTTTTATTGTATTACATTTTTATATCATAGTATTTAAATTATGATATAAATTGAAAATACATCACCTATAGTTTAGTAAAATACAGTTTTAAAATAACACTGTTTTCGTCGTTATGGGTGTTATTATATTGAATGCAAAGGAAATAAGTCGAAATAATAATATGTTTTATAATATTGACATGAAAATAGAATTTCTTATTCTTATGTTTGTGTATAGACAATTGTACGTCTGGAGCAGTGAATGATGAAAATGTTTTAGACGTAATACCTAGTAAGTCTGAACAGTATTTCTTTTTTAAGTTATTTCTTTAAAGTATTAAATTAATAAACGTTTCTAATTTTTTCTAATGTTCACTATTTAAGATCCTTAATTAGACGATATTAACGTAATTTTTCGTTATTCTGATACAACTATTATGAGTAATGTAAAAAAATATTCAAACAAAATATTATGTATAAATAAGGATAACTTTCTGTAATTAAAAATAAAGGCATAAGACATGACTTAAACATTTTATCATAATTATTATACATTTGTCCTTCGCAGACGAAAATAAAATACAAAACCTAAAGTCCTAACTAGGTAGGTATATTATATATAATTACTTAACAAAAAAATAATAAAGAGTTTTACAATAAAACAGTTATAACTGTTAATTAAGAGTGAAAACAATGTATAAAAGCATAATTAAAAGAAACAGTCACGAATAGGAAAAGAATAATATTAATGCTAAACATCAGCTTGAAATTAAAAATAATAATTTTTAATGACAATAAGAATTAATTAGAAATACATCAAACTAGTAAGTTAATGATACTTTTTGATATCGTAGTGTATGCGTTCAATAAATTATATAGTATACATTTCTATCCCAATGGGCATGTCACTGAGAGTCGTATTTTATTAATAAAAGAAATTATAATATATTCACTTCAATCAAAGTCCTTAACAAATAAAAATATAAATATCATTAAAATAATTCAAATACAGTTTGAATACAAATCGAAATAATGTGATGAAAATGATGAAATACAATCATGACTCGCAATTTTCAATGAAATCGAAGTTCGGGCCAAGATTACACACGAAATCATTTGAGAAATCCTACAGTCACTGTTAAACAATTATTTAAAATTATTAACTATAAATATTAGTGTTTAAGTATACAGCTGTGATATTATTATATCAACGAGAGAAATAATGTTTTCTGCAAATAAATGTTAATTTTACCGAATCGTTTTGAATGTTGTTCGAAGAAATCGTTCCCAGATTGTTTGAAACCCATTTCAATAATATCACAGTTATATTATTAAAACGCTTCAAAATATTTGAAAAAGATTATTATTTGCCAAACACTATCTCTGGAAAGGATTAAAATATTTTGTCAATTCAAAATTGAAACACACCGATCTGCAAGTTGGAAACAACAATAATATTCGCAATCTCTGTGCTGTATGTGCTCTCATAAACTATATTGCATATATTAAACTCTATAAACAAACATCAAAGTATTAAGTTTCGCTTGTGTCGCTTCAATGTTTAAAATTAATTATTTGTAATTTATTACCTAACTGGTTACTAACAGTGAAATGCAGAACGGCAAATGTTCGAAATCAAATACCTCCACGGAGGTATATTTTGCTGACAAATGATTGTCTTTTAAATGTCAATTACAACACGCCGTGAAATACAAAAAAAAATAAAAATAAAACGAAACATTAAAAATTGCGCCAAAGAATTTGTTTGCGCTGTCAAGCGATAGTGTTGGGTGTTGCAAACAGATTTCTATCTGGAAACATTTACATATTATATATAGATGTAATTTATAACGGTCATTCCGTTCCCTTAACAGCATTTGTATTATTGTCATGAATTCCATTACAAATTCACGTCGTATTGTAACGTCTATAATACCTATACCTGATGAAATTTTCGTTAAAGCAGTGGGTACTTTTAGGGTGCGTTTCAGTCGGTACAACCCACTTTATGAAATTTTACGACTCACCAAATCCGCCGACAACGAACTACCCAAAACTTAATGTTATAAATTATAATATATTAATTATTACAGCACACAATATTATTCCAGTAGGTAATATAAGTCCCAACAAAAATGATACAATTGAACATCGATCCGGAAACTTGTCTCGTCGAATTAAATTTAACAATTTTCTTTTATACGCAGTACCTATGGTACTACTACAAGAAAATTTAGTTTCCTTACTATGCCTACCTGATGCAATTTTCGTTAGAGCATTATTTAGGCACGTTTCAGTCCGTCCAACCCACTTTATGAAATTTTGTGACTCACCAAATCCGACAAAGATCTACTAAAAACATAATATTATAAATTGTAATATTACACGATATTATGCATACGTGGGTGCGTAAGAGTCGAAAAAATTCAATATCGATTCAGAAACCTGTCTTGTCGAATTAAATTTAATGGTTTTATTTTTTCTAAACTGTATAGTATCCAAGTTTTCGTACTAATACGCGTCACCGTAAATAATAATAATAATAAGAAGAAAAAAAAAAGAAAAAATCCAGGAAACAACATAAATAGATTTAAAACGTATAGTTTTTCTGTCACAAGTCGTGTGTTACTTTCCAAAGTGATACATTACGGGAATTATTTTAGTACCTTATGTGGCGATACTACGTCATTACATTATTACACGTGGTAAGTTATAGGAAACAACGCAATACATCTGAACATATAATATTTTTACCCAGAATAAGTTCTTTCAAATAAACATTCGTACAACAATATTGTATGATAATATTAATATATTATTATATTTCTATCACGTTTGATTGATACAATGGTTTCGTCGTCCCTATTCATTTACAGCTGCTGTGCAAAACACACAATTGATGTTCGTAACACCACAACATTATGTAAGTAATAAAACCATGGTTGAAATATACAAGGTTATTGCATGTATACCACTTTTCGATTAAATATTTGATTTTGGCACCGTGAAGGGAGCCAATAATAATCAAGTATGTATGCGCGGGATTTTGAATTTGTTAGCTTTTGTCAGCGTATATTTGATGTTAAGAAAAATTGATATTTATGATATCCCTTTACGCGGCCATTCTATGTTAAGTTGTATTCTGTGCAAAGTGACTGGATTGCTATTCATTGATTTGATCCTTTCGAGACAAAATCTTAAACATAATACATAATTACGTACAATGCATAATATTTAAAGGACGTATTATAGGTATTCCGATATTATAATATCAAAAATGAGCTAAATATATTAAATTTGTCATAAAAATTAAAAAGTTCATTGAAATTCTCTAAAATTATTATGTAATTCAAAATTAAGTGTTATATTATACTCATGGTTAAGTATAGGTACAATCATCTCCGATAATTTACTATATTTTGTTTTTTTAAATAAAATAAAAAAACAATATCACCATTGCTGTTTATATATTCATGGAAACACAAGTTTACGGATTATAATATACTTGATAAAAAGAACGATTGGATTTTTGGATTAACACTAAAATTGAAGAGAATTTTACAATATTTTTTATTCGACTTGCTTTAATACTCCACGTGCATTATGCATAATATTCATCTAAATAATTAAACTGAAATAATCACATTAAACAAAAAAATTGCTCAACTGAAAATTTCAAAAACAATGATTTAATTTATTCACGATGTTTACATGATATATGTGTGCAGATATTATACTGAAAAGTCGATCAATAATGAACATAATATTCTATAAGTATATAATATACATAATAATATTATATTAATATAGATTTTTCTATAAAGGTAATAAACAGTTTGGCTGAAAAAAATCTATTTAAGATTTAAATTAAATTCAACTTGCTGATTTTTAAATTACCAAAGAGCATAATATTATATGTAGTGATATATTTTCTTAGTTCGACGTGATCTGGTTTTAAGATTATGGTTTTGCGATAAAATTTATTTTAGAAATAAAGTCACTGGGGAAAAAAAAATAACGTAATAACAAACAAACTGATAGATTGAGAAGATAACATATTTTGTTAACTCGTATAGATATATGTTTTAATATTTTTATTGAATTATTGTTATTGATAACAGTGGGAGCTTAAACGTAAGTACAAACAGCGGCGTAATTCAAAGGTGCATAATATATTATACAATATAATGTTGTTACGATGGCCATATAATAATTTTATATATTCGTAAGATATTTACGTTTAAATCACGATTACAATAATAATAATAATAATAATAATAATAATAATGATAATAATAATTGAACGCCGTTTGTTACCAACAAGTCTCAAACGACTGTTTCGCGCGTACAATGTTATACATATTAATATTATTATATTATATAATATAATCACCGTCTACAGGCCGCAAGACTCGGAAGTGAACTGGTGGTGCTTGTGATTTCCCATTGTGCCTTTTAGACAGAGTCTGAAGTCTGCGGAAGTTGTAAAATCCCTCATGACGCTATAAAACGCAGCAGTCAAACGCTGAGTGGAATATATTTTTTTAATCAGACTTCCTCAGTCGGCAATCGATTCTCCGCGAGAGTTAAATGTGTGTGGTCCGCCCGCCGCCGGCGTGTACCCATATTAAATCCGATGCTGATAAGGACAACCTCGCAAGTACATATTAAAACGAAATAAAAACCGAATTCCAAAGGAATAATTACGATGTTTTCTTATTTACAGTTCGAGGTTTTAGACCTTATCCCTCAGATTTATTTTCCCGCTTATAATATCCGCAAACGCGTAGCTTGTTTAGCGCATACAACCCGTCGTAATAATAATAATAATAATAATAATAATTAGTGGCCGGACATTGACGACTTATAAAACAAAATAACAATTCCAGAAATCTCTTTAAAGTTAGTTAATATTTATAACCCGAACGAATAAAACAAGTCCTAAAA
Source organism: Metopolophium dirhodum (assembly GCF_019925205.1). Taxonomy (NCBI): domain Eukaryota; kingdom Metazoa; phylum Arthropoda; class Insecta; order Hemiptera; family Aphididae; genus Metopolophium; species Metopolophium dirhodum. The sequence goes on from NC_083568.1 coordinate 20,455,487, forward strand.
ATTGTTCAAATTATATTTAAAAATATATTTAGGTTATATTTTAATAAATTAACAATTACAATCATAAATAAAATATAAAATAATATACGCAATTAATATAAAATATTATTATGATGATGAAACTTTTAATTAATTTGATTGAAGTGTGAACTATAGCGAATTAGAGATAACTATATAAGATTCAATGTTATTTACGGCTTTTCACAAACATTGTACTGTTTGGCATTATACATAGTTTTCTCTGAAACGAATGACCAAATCGTAAAACTAGATAAATATTGAAAACTAAAACAATGTAGATATTGTGTAAAATAATAATATTAAAGTCTCAAGAAATATCGTCGTCTTCGTCGTCGTTTTTGCACGCCGTACATGCGTTTAATTATATATTCTGTACTGCATATGTCCCTTTTGATCGTCCATCACGCTGTATATTATGTATAAATATTACTTGTACAATGTAGTGTACACATATATATTATATAATAGTCATCTTCAAAATCAAACGCATGAAAAACGTGACGCGCATACCTCCACACACGACGAACCAGCGCAGAGTAGACGTGTGACGTTGAGGGTAAAGGTTGCATGCGAATATAATAATATACAGTTTATGACGTAGTTGTTACGTCCATTTCAATGGCCCCCCCACTTTCGAAATTTGAACTTCTGACCACGCCAAACGTTTTTGCATCATTTGTGCAGAAATGTGCACCAAGTCCAATCGTTTGTGCACAAAAACTGAAAGCTCTATCCCTAAAACAAAATGGGGGGCCATTGAAACGGTAGCCCCCCCCCATATTGAATATTTGGATTTTTTTAATGTGCCAAACGTTTGTGCATCGTTTGTGCAGAAATGTGCACCAGGTCCCGACGTTTGTGCACAAAAACTCCCAGCGCTATCCAAAAAACAAAGTGGGGGGGGGAGCATTGAAACGAGACACCCTCTTTTTGGAAAATTGAAATTTTTAATGTGCCAAACGTTTGTGCATCGTTTGTGCAGAAATGTGCACCAGGTCCCGACGTTTGTGCATAAAAACTCCCAGCGCTATCCAAAAAATAAAGTGAGGGGTATTAACACGACGGTCCCCTTTTTTGAAATTTTAAATATTTGTCATATTAATAAATGTTGTTTACGTACCTAATAGGTTTAATAGAATTTTACTATTGCCATGTAAACGTATGACAAATAAAATCTTCAAATATTTTTAATTTATCAAGAAAATTATCTTGTTCTGTTTTTGATTTCAAAATTGTATGAATAAATACAGTTTTTTCTTTATGCATTTCTTTACTTTATATTTTATATTATATTTTGCTGATGAAAATTTGTTTATGGACAGGTACCTCAACTCGACGTTGCTGTATGTCCAGTCCAATAATGTAAGTTATAAGTCATTGTGTATATTTTAATACAATAAAGCATAGTAAAAAAATAATTAATAGACTGTATTAATATAGTACCTACTTAATTCATTTAATATACCTAACCGTACCTATATACATATAAAAATATTATAATAATATATTATTTATGTTTGAATTTATTAGAACAATGGCGTATCAGACGTCGCTCCCAAACCGGCCGACATCCATCTGCATAACTGTGAGTTGAAAACGTCTATATTTAAAAATTGTTATAGTATAATATTTATCTAATAAATTAATTTACTTTAGCATTCCGCAAGAATGAGCGGTATAGTTTGAAAACTTACCAAAGTTATCTGGTGGATGTAGGTACGTTGGTGAGCAGCCGTCGCACATAGGTCTGATGTACCTATGGAAAGTTATTATTGGATCGGTCATAATATTACGTTGAGAAGTTATCTGTCCATAAACTTATTTTCAGATTTGTAGGCCAATTCCGTTACCATTTTTTAATCATTCTTTGTTTTTATTAAGGTTGAGGTGTAACAGCATTTTAGGGGCTATTGTAATTCCCACTTCCAGAACTTTATCATACATACAGCCGACAGCCCGATGACCTACATTTTTGTGTATTCTGGTCTCCCCTATGATGGCCGCGAAGTAACGATCACGTCACCGTTTATCAGATTGCCCAGTTTGAAAGAGTCTCCAACAATTTCATCGGATAGGTACGCCATAAACCGTGGCATAGCACTGGGCCAGCATAATTTTGTCCGGATCAATATCTACAAAAATGACGTCCCAATTATTAGAAGCTAATAATATAGGTACTTAATATTTATTGTAATATAATATAATATTAAAATCATTATACCCAGTTATTACGATTAAGTAGAAATAATATTTTTCAAATAATATTACAGTGTCTTTGTCGAACAGTCAGCTTTACGAAGTTTCCGCTGTGCCACTGTAATAGATGGTGTTAAATTTGAATTCAATGATATAATATCATTGTATAAGAAAAACGATTCTGAGCGAAAACGGTCCGTCAGCCTATGATATTACCAAGTATATTTGATGATATCATAGTGAATAAAGTAATTTATATATTATAACCTATTTACGTGGAACCTTGTTTTAAATTTTGAATCCTTAGCTAGAAAAATTTTTATGAATTCTCAACTCAAAATAATTTGATAATTTTCGTGATTTTTCCGTATTTTGTCAATATTTGAACTTTAAATGCTTATAAATAAAAACCATGACTAAGGATTTTTGATTTTTTTCATCTGCCTTTGAAACAATAACCTAGGAACCTTCTATTACATTTTCAAACTTTTTTAACCAACAAATAACATTTTATTGATATTTATAGAAAAAAAAACTAAAATAAAATGGAAACTGAAAATGTCCGTAAACAGCTCAAAATAAGTCAAAATATTTGGAAAATGTTATGGTGTCTAGAAAATGCTATTATAAGCATTCAGTCAAAAATTAATGTACCTACGGTCATTTGTTTTAGAGTTGCACCAAAAACCAAAATCGATTTTCTCGAAAACGGACTTTGCGTAAAAAATTCCCGTTTTTCCTTTGTTTTTCACGTCGCTTTTGAAAACTACTGGGAAAATTTTACTTTTGACCCCCCATAGTACCAACTAGATTCAATTTCATATCAGAAAAGTTACTGTTAAAGAAAATTCAAGCACTTTTACTGTCCTAAAAGGTGATGACACACACAAAAAAAAATAAAAAAAAAACACACATCATTGTAAAATCAATACATTCATCGCTTCCCTCAGAATCTAAAAAAAAAAATTGGAAGTGACTCTGCTGAACAGTAGGTTACAAGTGGGTGACTGGATAGTGTTAAATTTGAATTCAATGATATAATATCATAGTATACGAAAAACGATTTTAAGTGGAGACGATTTGTCAGCCTAGGATATTGTATACTATATTTATATTGATATTATTAAATATTATTAATACCGTAGCCGTTTAAGTTGAATTATTATTATTTGTATATGATAATATATTTTAGACGTTTCAATTACCCACGAATAATATTTTTAAAATAGGCATATGCATATATTACAAGTAACAACGAATTAAGAACGATATTGCAAAAAATAATTGCCGGAAATCATTAGTTTTTAACTGAAAACGACAGGGAAGTCTGAACTTGGTGGTCAGTCTTATTTTTAAGTTATATGTATTATAACTAATTGAAATTTTTGGTATTTTCATATGTAGGTACCCGGTGTACCACACTGCGCTTGCTCGAACAATTAAAATCAAAAACATCCCTCGACTTGTTATGTAAAACCACCATGGGTGGGTGTCAGAATTATTTTTGCATCATCAATTTTAAGACGTTGATTTACCTAGATTAAAAAAAAAATTAATTTGTAATACTTAAGCTCGGTAAACTTTAAGCGTTGTACGGGTGCGTAAAACACAGAAAATCGTGAACTTCGTAAGGCTATACCATAAAAACCAATGATTTACAGGTAGTCGAGTTTTGGAAAAGTACCTACATAGGTAACTTATAATAATTCATATTGTAAATTAATTAGGTACCTACCAAAAAAATATAACTTCTCAAACACTTTGTCTATTGGCACTGGCGGGAGAATGTATTAGAATGTCTATAAACTTGCGGACCAGTTTGTATAGTTAAATTTGGCATGCGAACTATAATTGAAATAGAAAACCAGAATAGGTGCATTGCAGATCACAAAGATTTCTGTAAAAGAACATACGATTTATAAATATACCATATAGGTTTACTGAGTAGTGAGTAGGTACTTATATAATAATATATAAGTTCTTTGGATTTATCATAGTAAATAATATATTTTATGATATCTATGGCAATCGTTAATTGCCGAAATTCGTCGGCGACGGTTAACAATTTTAATAATTTCAGCAATACTAATGTATTATAAATTATTATAAATTCGCAAATTTCGTTTGATCAGGTTATTTTCATAAAATATTTCGATACTTTCAAGTTTCAGCCTATCGAAGTGAGATGAAGATGGATGAAGATAGCTGTTTCTTCGGCGATGGCGGCACTCTAGCTACGTTTCACCGGAAGAGTAGATGTTTACGAGTAAGTTTGTTTTCATATTATTACCTACTATTTTACATTTACTTTTTAGACTTAAATTAAATATTTATTGCCACGGACAATCTGTTAACTAGGTGACGTAGAAGCATTTATAAGTTTAATCCCAATAGCGCAATGTATAAAATACGCGAGACCGTCTTCGTTTCACCACGACAAGTTTAATACGCACCTTTTTGCATGTTATACTATACGCCGGGTATCACCTTAGGTTTGCGCGTAGTATTTAAAACAATATAATGTTATTAATCTTTATATTTTATATTTTTATATACATAAATACATTATATACCTCATATATTTTATTAGCATACTTACACCTTTTTTAGTGTAGTTTATACCCTAGATGGCTATAGATATAGGTATTAAATGTCTTGCAATTATATATTTTACTATAATTATTAATTTCATTATAATATAATATAACAATACACTCTAAATTAAATTAGTTGTTATCAAGACAGACAGTCTTAAAACAAACTCTTTTCTGGACGTTTTCAAAACGTACTATGCTTAAAAAAAATTGCACAGTTGTCGTAGCAGTCAGTCGCTAGATCAACCCGTGTGACATCAAATAGGAATTTATTGTTCTTGTTTTTTTAAATAGTTTTTTCGAAAAATATATGTAACATGTATAGCTCATACAATTATGAATTTATAGTTAATGGAAATGCGGATGTTTATACTTTGTAGATATTTTTTTAGTTAATACTCGTGTAAATAATTTGATTAAACAATAAGGTACTTACCTACTCATCACTAGTATCAATTTTATTATATTACGTGTAAAATCATCAACACAAGGTGCAGACTGCGTTTAAAAAATTAAAAACATAAAATAAAATATAAAATAATGTTGTAGTAGAAGCTGGATACTGTAGTTTTTTTTAATTTATAATCCAATTAATGTAACCGAGAATGTAACTATTAAATTCATCATTGAATGATTATTCAGAGATCACTTTGGGATAAATGTAAATTAAATTAAAAATAATTAAAAACATTTTGTGAAAGGAACAAGATTACTGCTAATATTTAAGTCTTAATTATTATTAACAAATAAATACAAATAATAGATATTTTAATAGCTTTTTACTATTAACATTCAGTGTAAATATAGTTTCTGATCGACTTACCAATATGTAATAAACCTATATGTAATAAAATAATTATTCATATCAAATAATCCTAACAATTTAATGCAAGGATTCTCATAAATTGATCTTACAGCAGCCTTAAAACACCAAAAATACATTTGTACATCATTTACAAAATTTTAGTTCCCTATTATGGTGTAGGTATTAATACAAACAATAAATTGCTATTCGAAAACACAATTTCGTATACCTATTATTATTTACTAAATACCTACAATTAAATTAAACTAAAAATAAACATATGATTACATACTGAGTGCCTATAATATAATATTATATAATATGAAAATTGAATCTTTATTACGAATACTTATCGTTTACACAGGCCACAAGAAAAAATAATTAAAAATATTTTTAAAAAAAACACACATCATTGTAAAAATATAGTTGGTATTATAGTATTTGATGAATTTACTGTATACGTTTATGGCTTTATGTTAACTCTAAAATCCAGTAATCACATTTTTATTTAATAATTCATAAAATACAATATGCTCTTATAAAAATATTCTTGTGCTTCTGATATCTATTCACCACCTCAATCAATAATTAAATTGATAAACGAAAATAATAATTTAAATAATACCTGTATCATATTATTATAATTCAAATTCAAAATTATAAACTATTTTGGTTTATTGTCTTATCAAATTTCAATGAACAAATTGGTCCTTAACACAGAACTCTTTGATATAAAAAGTTACATTATAATTATATCCGTGGATTCATCATATTGACGTACCTAGTATAATATCTATCATTTATTTATTTAATCTATGGCAAATCTCAAAGTCGTTGAAGAAGACATAGTCGATTAAAAATTCTAAAATTTCAATAAGCAAAGAAGATATGAGCAAAAAACTTACTGCGTTTCTTATAATTTTATTTTTCATAAATCACAATATTCTAAGTTCTGGCTGTATTCTGGAGCGTTTCCTCATGGGCGTCGCAGTTCACACACGTCACGGATTCCGCCGAAGTAGTCGATAATTAAAGTAAGTTTGTTTTTATATTCTTTTGGGGCTTAAATTTACTTTTAAGACTTAAAACAAATATCTAATGTCACGAAAAATGGGCTATCCAAGTGTTGTAGGCGCATATTTTAGTTCCGGACTAGAAATGTATAAAATACGCGAGATATAAACGCCGTCGTCGTTTTTCCAGTCCGTGTTTGTAGAATAATTATAATTAATAGGTGCATACCTATACAGGGTACTTAATATAAATATATAAATATTTTGGTTTAATTTATAGAAATATATGTTATGACTTATAACTGATAATAGTCATAAGATACAATTTTAATTAATAACTGGTAAATTTTTTCCAAATACAACGTAATAAGTTATAGGTCACTATTAATTTAGTGTCACATACTTAACTTCTATTGTTCACCTAATATCTATATTCTATATCATAGGGATTAGGGATGTATAACCATGTACACATAAAAGTATATTCACGCAATGGTCAACTGCCTATCCTGACGTGTGCGCACTTATGAATAATATACCTACTCATATACTCGTATAGGTATATAAATAGTGTAATACTACATACACGAATGTGTTACCTATTATGTCCCTAAAAGTTCAACAGTTATTATTATATTTATTTATTTTTTAAACATAGGTAGGTACATTACAAGACTCTAATTAAAATCACATTTTTTTTTATTTTTTTGAACACAATGTTTTAAAAATTAATAATTAATATATAATTTATTGGTATTGTACTAAATAAATTAATGAAATAAAACAAACACAACTACTATAATTATTAGTAATAATAATATATCCACGTATAAATTATTAAAATACAAAACGAACAAACGAAAAACGATTCTGAGCAAAGATATCGTCGACTAATAAATAATGAGATTAAAGTAATTTATTTTTTCGGTAGAAAATCGGTATAAATATGAATTATAAATATTTTTTTTATTTTCATACCATGATGCGTGTGTGAAAAATTGTTTATATTAAGTGTTCAAGATGTTAGATTTCGGTTCGGCTGATTGTCCACCCCCTCACTCTTCCGCATCAATGCATCAGAAATTATTATTTATAATATTTAAATATAAACTGCATTTTCTGAATTTTCTAAAACATTGCTTTCCAAGCAAACAATTCGTTTCATATATTATCAACGAATTGAAAAATGAAATTAGAACATTTATATGGGATAAAGTCAATTTTATAAAAACTTATTAGAAAAAAATTAAATACAATTAAATAAAGGTAATTTTTTTTCTTATATTTCTATTTTTTTACGTACCCATTATGTTCGATACTATAACTTTAGTCTTCAGTTATAGAAAACAACACTTGCCAATATGGAATTACTGTCAAATTTTTTTATTTTAAAATATTAAATAGCATCTGATCGACTGATGTGCTATAATGAAACTCAAAATATAACGAATACACTACCTATACACTTATCTAAATTCTATTTTATATTTGTTTAAATTGGACTTTTATTAAGCTTTGTAATATAAGTGCATTAAATCGTATTTTTAAGGAATTTTTCTTATTTTTAATGCATTTAAATCCACGTCCTATTTATAATTTAACGTTATTTTGTATATACCAATCGATTAGTGTACTAATGTATTAAAAAATATAATATTATTGATGGGTTAATAGGTTGATAACTATTATGTAGGTAGGTACAGTTTTGTATGTTCAATGTATCGCTTTTAATTCATAAAGTAGCTAAATGAGTCAAATGATTTTGTCAATGGGTGGGGGGGAGGATATGGCTGATTTTTTAACATGCACTATTTCAAGGGCTCTTAACCTAAGGGGCGCACCACTCTAAGGACGAGTGACACAATTTCGTAAGGGGGGGGGGGGGGGGGGACGTGAAAATGTTTAAAAAAAAAACACGAATTTATTTAGTTATTTTGTTATTTAGGTAATACATATTAATTAATAGGTATTTCTTAAATTTTTTTTATTATTTTATTTGAAACATTATTTTTAAATATTGGTATCAATAAAACTATTTTTATATAATTACTATTTTATATCAATTAGAATTTGTTTATAAACCAAGTAATAAATAAATGGTTACCAAGTAAAAAAACCGTTATCTATATTATAAATTTGAATTCAATTTACCGCATTTGCGTCTAGTAGAAACAAATAAATGTTTTTTTTAAAGATAATGTAAAAATATCCATCATCCATCGGTTAGGACCATATATATATTTTCTATGATTAGGACGGTGAGGTTATAATTATAAATAATCTATGGCAAATGACAATCGTCTGAGACGAACTCACATATTATTTCGTTCCATTCTGGTTATTAAGCTAGGTGCCTATTTTTATAAATGTCATTAATCTCAATACTTCCAGACTGAACTTTTGGATCGGAGATATGAAGACGCGCGCTGCATTTTCCTTGACGAAGACGCACAGCTCTGACACTAGACAATATTATACACTCAAAGGGACCGCGTTTCGCCGGAAGAATAAATAATTACGTAAGTTTTGTCCTACTACTCTGTTGACGCGGTAGACCTAATATAAATATTTATTGTCAGACAAACTTATATACCCGCTAGACGCATAGTAGTTTTTAAAATCCAGTTATTATAGGTGTACAAAAATTAGGATATTATGAAAAATACCTTAAATTATAATACTTTGCCTACAACTGTTAATTTATTGTTATAGTAGAATAATTTTTAAAATTTTAAATCAATGATTAGGTAATGCTTTTATAAGTAGGAAGGTAGGTTTTTATACCTACCTAACAAAATAAGAAAATACATAATGATTAATGTTATTTAATATGATTTGTAAGTACATAGCAGATTATACCTATCACTTGGTGACGATTATTTTTGTTTTATACGTTCTTCGTAATTCAGTTCCGTCACGATAGTTTTAGTTTTCGTTAAATGTGAAACATACATTTTCTATGCATACGGGATACAGGCATTAAATATTTGGGTTTTAAGAGAACACCTCAAACGTACGTTTTATTTTGGGGGTTTTACGGGATATACCTATAGGAAATGTTCTTCAAATTTTCACATTTCACTATTTGATATTGTGATATTATTTGTACCTAGGTTAAGTTTCTGTTTTAGAATCGATCGATATGTTACCTAGGTATATCACATTCTTTAATTTAAATTCTGGTAGTCGAGTATTGGACAAGTACCTACGTGACTTATAATTCGTATCGTAATTTAATGACTAAAGAAATATAATTTCCCCAACAGTGTCTAGGGCCACCGGCAGCAGAATGCATTATAGAATGTCTATAAACTTGTGGACTAGTATATGGTTAAAATTGGCATGCGACCAACAACTGGGGGCTTGTTCTGGAAAATTTAAATGATCTAATAAGGTTCATCTCATTATTTGAATTAAATTAATTTTTAAGCGATTGTTGTGTTATATTTTCTGTGAACACGAAAATATTTTAAATTTGTGTTTTAATTATGTGATTTAATGATAATGAAGCAATATTGTGACAACGACTCATGGCAGAAAATTCCATATTGTGGAATTATGTTTTTTAAGATATTTTAACAATATGTGGTACCACAGATTTCTAAGATATAGACATGTAGTTAAGTAATATATTTCAGAAACATGTAAATAAACATATTTTTACAATAATAATTGATTATTGTTGTTAACATATTTTTTCTAAATGTACTCAAATATTTAATGAGACAATTCATTATTTGATGCTTGTAGCTATATAATTGAGTACCCATACTACAGTTACTACTATATATTAAACTATATTCCATTTTATGTATATGCCTTAATCTTACAAACCATGGTACACTAATTAATGTATTAATACATCAGTTTATTCACCTCATAATGGAACTCAGTTCACCTTAATTTAATTTTAATTTTTAGTTATTAATAAAATCCAAATACCTATTGTTCACATTATAATTAATTATTAAGTATTTGGATACAATCCAATTTAAGTTCAGGTTTTAAGATTATTTTTTTTACTGATCAACAACCATTTTAATTTCTATATCCACAATCAATTTGTATACAGTAAAACATGGTAAGACAGAACTTCTGTAAGATTGGAATACGATAAAAAGAATAATTTCTATAGTCGCGATTCAAATAAATGTGAGCCCTCTATCAAGTCAGAAACTCCGTTAAAGATGGAAAAATTGGACGGGCCTAAGCGATTCTGTCTTAGCGAGGTTTTACTGTACTACTAATTATTACTCAATAATTTAAAATCCAAATCAATCATATTTCAAAGTGTAACTATAAAATGCCATACAAATCTTCTTATTTATTTAAAAATTTTTATTTTTTCATGTTAAAACATTAGACTTTAATGTTATTTACAATTTTTCTTTAGTTTTTTAGTAATACGATTAGTGGCTTGAGCCATCCACTTGCTTATTGTAAGTGCTATTTCCATATCAGGAACTTTTTCAAACTTTGAACAGCTTCGAACAGCTTTTAATAACATAAATAGTTAAACATAGATATAAATAAATAGTACAATCAGAAAGTAAAAAATTATCAACTCTCACCAAATATTATTTTACACGAGTGCAAAGAAGAAAATTTGTTTTTGCCTTTAAATCCAATATAGGAGTAATTGCGTAACCAATCATCGACAAATAGTTTTTGCATCATGCGTCTTATGGTTTCAGGAATAATTTTTCCAACTGAAAGAGATAATTCTGAAACCTAAAAGATAAGCAAATAACATACAATTTTGAAATTAAGTAATAGGTTAAATTGATATCTAAATGTTAATACTTACAACTTTATCTCTATAAGCAGAAGATTCGAGTAACATTTCAAAATTGTTTATAGTTTCTTTGTTAGATATAGGAAGGTTTTCATTATTTAATACCGATACAGCAGTTAAATTAAAGTTTTTTGTCACACCCAGTTCTGAGCAGATATTGTTAACATTTTCGAGCATTTTCTTAACTGATTCTGATACATATACCAAATGTTTAATATCATATTTTAAATTGGTAAATGATGTTCTAACATAATCATTGAGTCCTTGAAAAAATTAAAATTAAGTACCTACATGAATAAATGCAGTCAACTATATAACACATTGAATTATAATTAAATCATTACAATATTAAAATTCAAGTTAATAACATTATTTATTATAGTTTTAAAAAAAAAAAAAATACGGTATTACAGCATTATAACATAATAGATAAATAACTCACTATTAAAATCATCCACCTTTACTAAATCTGCAGGTTCAATAAGACTTTGCTTAAAACTTTCAGTATCCAACCATACAATTTTACTGTTATTACCTTCAGAGAAAAATTAACTTAAAGTTAATGGCTAAGTTTTTAATTAACATTATAGAATATAATATAAATTCATACATTTTGTCTTACACAATGGGAATAGTAGTAATAGCAATAATATTATTATAAGCAATGTCCAATAATTCAATTTCAAAATCTATGTATAATTTTTTTTTTAATAAGAGAACATAAAAAACTATAATAGATAGTTTTAAAACAAATGTATGTATTATTATTATTAAGTTGTATTTTTTAAATTATTAAATATATTTAAATTTAAAAATCATAGAAATTCTACTTAAATAATAATTACAAGTATGGTAAATAGTATCATCATACCAGCATTTTTCTCCAGCACATCATCATCATCACTTTGAGCAAATAGTTTGCGTTTAACTTGAACTTTTGAATCTTTTGAGTATCTTTTTTTTTAATGGAATTTAATGAATCATCTGCAATAGTGACTGCTGATCCATCTAGTACTTTCCACTTTCCAACAGGACTATTGATTACTTCTAAACAATCTAAAAAATAGATAAAAAAAATAACAATAGGAAAATATGATACAATAGTTTTATAAAACTTGGTGATTGATTTACACAACACCAACCATATTTCTTAAATAAGGCTTAAATAATGATGTATTATGTATTATTATTCAACTTTATACTTAATAAATATCAAATACATAGTCAAGGTTTGAATAACTCAAAATAATTTATTATTTTGTAATAATTAAGAACTGTATTAGTGAAAATATGAGAGTACAGGCACGTGAAGATCAAAATAATATATTATTAGATTATAACTTTAAACAGCAATTTAAATTTATTAACTTTTACTACCTAAGCCATATTTGTGGCATTATAATTATCTTTTTGAAAATGGTGCATTTAAGAAAATTAATATTATATAAAAAAGTAAATATCAGTCATAGGTAGTATTTACCAATATCGTCATTTTCCAAATGTTTGTAATTTAGTGGAGAGGCACATAATTGTTTTCCACACAGCAGTTCATTACAACTTACACGATCTATATAGTATAAATTCATTTTAATTTTAGGTAAATATATTACTTAAGTAAGATTAACACTTTTAAATATAACATTTTTTTTTAAAATGACTGTCATTGGGATTTAACGGAGGCACGTACAACATATCTTGATCACTATCATAAATATCTGTATTTTCACTGGAATCTATATTATGAGCCTTAGCAATAAATCATAATTATAATATTTTTAGAAGAACTATAACTTTATTCAGTATAAGTACTATATTTATTTAATGAATACTTAACTATCATAATTATTTGTGTACTTATTAGAAATAATTAAAAATTAAATTTATAACATTAATTAACAATGTTGACACCATAAGAAATGAATTTACTTAGAACCATAGGTAGGCACCTAAAGTTATTTGATTGATGAAATAAATGTACTGTTATTTAATTTATCATTGAAATATCATTTTTATTTACATACCTACCTATATCTAAATAGAAATTCATATTTTATTACTTACTTATACTTTAATAGAAAAATTATTATTTTTTTATGTATGACATACTGAGGGTTCTGCAATATTTGTGCCATTTTAATAGGTATTGAATTTATAAATTAAGTGTACAAAGTATTAGGTTTATAATACATAGTAACATTTTAATAAACTAATAAAATATAATGATGTGGTATCTAATAAAATAGCAAAATAGGGTACTTACCGATGTGATGTATGTTGTGTACTATATTAAACTGTTATAGGTAAATACTTTTTACCGTCGCTGTAGTAAATAATAGGTATAACACTAAAATTGAAAACTAAGGGAAACTGCAAAATAGTAAGTATCAATAGTTGAACGCTGTATGAGAAAAATTATAAAAATGACGTGTTCACTGCTCACTGTTACTGTGTGTCTGTGGGTGCAGGGATGGCCATTCATAACGTTTTATGTTGCGGGCCGCGGGGTTGACGGTCGGCGATCGCCGTCTACGACGGCGGTGCGTCGTCGGCTTATCTTGGGTAATTCCGAAATTCGAACATTTTTAGTGTAATAATAATAATTGAACGATATCGCGGCTGTGTAGTGTGTAAACCTACTTCGCTCACCTGTCCGATATCCTATCTATTTTTTAATAGTAATCGCCACCGCCAGTCCGGTACTCGGCAGACGGCAGGCACAATATTATACGTTGTCAAATTACGTATAATATAATATAATAAATCATAATAATAATAAATATTATATTGTATCAATAATATAGGAATCGGAGGTAGCGATCGCCGATTGGGGAGTCTTCGTTAGTCCGTTTACAAATGTTAAATTCCAAATAATGGTTAAAATAATAATTATAATACATACTATTAAATTATTGCCATGACGCCATCAATAAATAATTGATAGATTAAAATTACGTAGGTAGGTACATTAAAAATCGAAATGGGTACATAATATTCACATTAGTATACCTAACGACGTTTTTTTACTTTTGTTCATGTAAGAATATACCTAATTTATTGGTTCAAAATATATTAATATGATATTAATAATAACATTAACACGTTTTTACCAAGTCTGGTGAAGTTAATACCTATGCAACGTAATATAAAAAATATTAATATGTCTGTGGGGTCTATACCTATAGTATATTGTATATATATCAATTAATTTCGACTCAAATACGTACGTCCCTATAGTTAGGTAATTTACGAGTACCTATAGGTAAATATACAATTTTAAACTAGGTATGTTTTATTATTTTGTTTTTATTATAAATGTATAATTTTATAATTATATGTTAGTTTTTACTTTTTTAAAGAAACTTAATTTTTAGTATCTGGGTTATAATTAAATAATTAGTTTTCTTATTTTATTACCTACTATTATAGGTTATTTTACGAAATCGGCACTACTATTAATTTATCGTATGTGCTTTCCACTCATAATAAAATAAAACACTGCAAAAACATATTAAATCCGTCTGTTTTTTAGTCACTCGAACATGACGAGAAACGATAATATTAAAACAATATTATTTGGTAATTTACAAGTTTGAAACTATATTAATATCAATTTTAATAATCTAAAGGAATTATTATAATTACTATTAATACTTATTACCTACACATTTACACAGGGAATAAAACAAGTAATACTATAATATTTTAATATATCAGCTGTCAACATGTATACAATTAATTATCTTAGGCGTTGATAGGTAGATCGTAGGTACCGACTAAAAAATAATACTCATTAAAATATAAATGCGTAGGTAGAAGCCGTCATAAATTAATATTATTGTCATGAGATCTACCAGAACATATTTTATCAACAATATACAGAAATACATTGTATCAATATTTTTCCTTAATGTTTCTTAATATATGTTGATGTCCATTAAATAACCTCATTGTTAAAATATCTACTAGAACATATTATGCTCTCAACAAATAAAAATAAACATTGTTAACGTATATTTTAATTATGTTTCCTACAATATTTTGTTGGCCATTAAATAAAAACATTGTTACAATATCTACCAGAACATATGATCTCAATCAATGAAAAAAAATATTGTCAACGTATTATATTTTAATGATGTTTTCTACAATATTTTCTTCTATACATAAAACACATACTGCTACAATATGTTCTAGATATTAATTTATATATATATTGTTGCTCATAATATAAACATATTGTCAAAATATTTTTAAACAAAATATTTTCAAGAACACAAGGAAAACATATGTCTACAATATAAATATTTTCAAATTGCTGTGTGTATATAATACTTTGCCTACAACTGTTACTTTATTGTTATAGTAGAATAGTTTTAAAAATTTTAAATCAATGATTAGGTAATGCTTTTATAAGTAGGAAGGTAGGTTTTTATACCTACCTAACAAAATAAGAAAATACATAATGATTAATGTTATTTAATATGATTTGTAAGTACATAGCAGATTATACCTATCACTTGGTGACGATTATTTTTGTTTTATACGTTCTTCGTAATTCAGTTCCGTCACGATAGTTTTAGTTTTCGTTAAATGTGAACGTACGTTTTATTTTGGGGGTTTTACGGGATATACCTATAGGAAATGTTCTTCAAATTTTCACATTTCACTATTTGATATTGTGATATTATTAATTGTACCTAGGTTAAGTTTCTGTTTTAGAATCGATCGATATGTTACCTAGGTATACATCACATTCTTTAATTTAAATTCTGGTAGTCGAGTATTGGACAAGTACCTACGTGACTTATAATTCGTATCGTAATTTAATGACTAAAGAAATATAATTTCCCCAACAGTGTCTAGGGCCACCGGCAGCAGAATGCATTATAGAATGTCTATAAACTTGTGGTCTAGTATATGGTTAAAATTGGCATGCGACAAACAACTGGGGGCTTGTTCTGGAAAATTTAAATGATCTAATATAGTTCATCTCATTATTTGAATTAAATTAATTTTTAAGCGATTGTTGTGTTAATCAATTTTTTATTTATTTCATTCAACACACTCGTCTCAGTTTTCTAGTACCTCTAGATTTCTCACAAAATTCATATTGATCATCTCACAGCTTTCATATTCAAAACCAAAAAAATATGTATTTTTATCTTATTTCAATCTTTTTCATCGAACACCATTATATATTACAGATCATAAAGATACTAGTATTGTATACTAGATAAGTTTCAATTAGAGAGAGATGGAGATGGAGCGAGATGTAGACGGATGAAGATAGCTGTTTCTTCGACGACAGCGTGTGCTGCAGTATAGCTAGGTTTCACTGGAAGAGTCGATGTTTATGCGTAAGTTTGTTTTTATATTATTTTGGTCTTACATTTCCTTTTTAGACTTGAATTAAATATTTATTGTCGCGGAAAATCTGTTAACTAAGTAACGTAGAAGCATACACGTTTACTACTGCCTACCAAAGGCGCAATGTATAATAATAATAAATTATACGCCAGTCCGAACAATCCAAACGCTGTCTTACTCGTAGTCGAGTTCTAGTTGATAACTGACTTATAAATAAATGTAATTTTTGTTAGGTATAAAAATAAAACTAATAAATCCTTGAATACAAACTCTGTGTAATAAAAATTAATATTAGGTATTTATTGGTAGGTTTATATAATATTTGTAGACTGTAACGCATAGGTTATTAGAATATTGTAGAACATTTTACTGCATAAGATGCGTGTTATTTCAGAAATGGTATTCGTCAGTGAACATTTTCAAACTGGGAATAATATACCATAAGCAGATTGAAATGTGTGAACGTTTCAGTGTTTCGAAGACTAAGTTTCGTAGCAGATTTTGATTCCGTCACGGGGTATGTATTTTCTTATTTCTCAGTAGGTTTTTTTTTATTATAGTTAATTGATCAGGGGATGTATTGCCTGAAAATTTTCAATATTTGTATTATAACTATACTGGTATAACACTATTCGGGCTATCAATAAAGTCGTGTTCAAAATTAGAAAATTGGTGAGGTATGATATTTTTTTAAGCAATTCTTTCGAGTAGGGAATTCGCTCAATGATATTTAAATATTTTCACCGATAATCAAGTACGATGACTTGTAGGTAACTAGTGACTGAGTGAATAGGAATTAGGAAGTGTGTGATATGGCGAAGATAAGGAAATGGGTCAACAGGATTTCAGAATGTTTGGTGTATGAAAGGGAAAGATGAAAAAGAAATGTAAGGTTAGGGTAGGTAAGTGGAGTGAGAGTAGCAGATATGAGAATAATAAGTAAGGTGTTAAGGTACAAAAGAGGATAGAATAAGAAATTAATTAATTAAGGGTAGTGTAGGGTAGTGTAAATATTGTAGTGAAAACAAGAGAGAATATGTTTAGGTGGTTCGGTCACTGTATGATAAGAGATAGTGAGAGTGGCTATAGAAGTTAATTTAGGGGAGAAATGATGGACGAGAAGACTGAAGAAGAGATGGATAGACAGAATACCATTCATATGGAGGTGTGGAATGAGAGTGGCTGAACCTGTATATAGCTGTAAGAGACGGGGGAAGAAAAAGTGTAAAGGTAGAATAGTTAAGTTAACAATGCCGAATACGTAGGAAAATATCTTGAATTGCAAAAGCCCTATTGACTCTTTGGCTTAAACTAACTTTAGGTTTACCTAACTAACCTTCTTATGACTCATTAGGACACTTTGAATAAAAAGATCCTGAGTTGCAGGTTGCCGAACTTAAGTGTTTGATTATCAAGTTGATCCTTTGATTGTTGACACCTTAATCCATCCTATGGATGAAGCTCATAGATAATAAAGATATGGATAGTCCTCGCCTATGTTAAATACATTTGAGGCCGCGTTATCGGAGGGGAACGCAATTGAGGCTCTTTTATATTGATAGTCGATAGTCGATACTCGATATAAGTATACGTTATTTGGCCTCAATTTATTGTTCCCCTCGAAGACCGCTGATAAGACCATTATGTCCCATCCTTATCTATGATGGAGCCATACCCAGCTCACTCGTGTAAACTTGTTGCCGGTTGGGATGTCAGCGCACTATTTGTTTTCCATCTTTGACCCACCCGTAGCATACCAAATGTACAATTAAGAAAACACTAAAATGATTGGGTCAGAGAGAGAAATAAATAGTGCGCTAAAAATCTAACATCCTCTTAGTGTTATCAAGTTGAAGAAGCAGTTGATTGTTGACAATTTGACATTTAACATTAACTGTGGTAGGTATTATGATTGGAAACCCAGGACCGGATTTAGGAATGTGGGGGCCCTGGGCCCACCTTAGAAGTATATATTATTTTTCGATAACATATATTTAATATTTTAATATATTATTATAACTTTATAAGTGAATTTAATTTAATCATAGGTATATTAACATTTACCGAAAAACAATATTTAATTAGAAATAAAATTATGGTTTAAAAATATTTATATTATAATGCTAAAATAATAATAACAAAAAAAATGTAATACAATAAAAGTTGGTAGTAAATTATGTTCATTAAATATTTATATCGTATATATACCTACATATTACATAGTCTATAATAATAATATTAATATAATACTAAATAGGATATAATTAATAATAATTTTTATTATATTGCAACTTGCGAGATTTCGTCGCTGCAAATTTTTCAACTACTTGAGAAAAATCCAATGCTCTAAGTATGTTACTTTCTTTACTTAATAGTGCAAGGGTTGATAGTCGACTTTGTGTCATCGAAGTTCGTAGTCGGTTTTTTATCAACTTCATTTTTGAAAACGATCGTTCCCCACTGCAGTTGGACACCATCAAAACCAAATATATACGCAGCAATACTTCTATATTAGGAAATGTACATTGTAAATTATTTTCCACAATAATCCTGTATAAAAATATTTCCCATTGCTCATTATCTTTACGCGTTTCTACATATATTTTGACAAATGAACTGAACTGTATGAATTCATTACCAAGTGAAGATTCTAAATCATTGGAGTAAATGCTAACAAGATAATTTGCAGCAGATTGTAGCTCAGAAGTTTCTAATTTTTCAAATGTATTTAAAAAACCAAAACGTTGACAAATTGTTTCGTAAGCAGCTATTCTTTCGGTTAATGATACTGTCAATTGATCAATTACTGATATGAAGCTTTCTGATCTGAATTTTTATCTTGGTGATAACTGAGTTGAGGTTGTTTGATTATTATTTAATGAACTGAGTCTAACATTTTTTTTCCGATTTTGAATTGGCGCATAATCTTTTAATCCTGACATGTCTTTTGCCTTTTCTTCGTATTCTTCATATTTATTTCGTATTTCTCGAACAAATGATAAAAGAGAATTAAGAGCATTTACAGCAGTTTGAAGAACTTTGTATATAATTTAAACTACAATCAATTTGATTTTAAGGGGGCTGGATCGTCATTCATTTTTAGTCGAAAACATAACTCACGATTTCAATAACTACGCCCAATATAATGATCTGATATTAATTTAGAAAACAGATTTGAATTTATCACTAAATTATCTATGCTTTTACAATTTTATTTTTCTGATTATTATTTTTTTTTGCTTAGAAATTTACTAACAAAAAGAGTAAGAATAAATCATATTCATATAATTTCAAATTTAAATACATTGATATAGAATATGAATATATAATATGGCCATATAAACTGAAATATAAAATGCCTAGTTTTTACTCCTTAGAATGGATTACGCTCCAGCCCCCTTAATAATATTACATACTTTTACTTTTTAGATTATATTATAATTTATAATTTCCCAATAATAATATTAATAAATATATATTTTATACGAGCAGCGGCCCACTGGGAAATTTCCCGGTATCCCGGTCGTCCAGTCCGCCACTGAGTCCGTCGTCCGTGGCGAACACAAAATATGTATTTTATTTTGTTTAATTTATTAATTCAACAAAACAAATTAACGCACTACCATATAAACATGAGCCGCCACTGAAATTTAGTAGATATTCAATAATATAAAATAATTAATAACATAAAATAATAATAAATCTAAAAAATGCTCATATAATTATTCAGTGAATGTTTCAATCGGGTAGGAATATTATTTTAAAAATAACAATTAAAAAATAAAAATCAACTAATATCGTCGGAATAATAAATTTAATACAGTAAAACCTCTCTATAACGGAATCGCTTGGGACCAACAATTTTTCCGTTATAAAGAGTTTTCCGTAATAGAGAGGTATGTAAAAAAAAAAAAAAATGAAGTTTCAAGAAGTATTATGTATGTATTTATGTATGTATCTGTTAAAAAATATATATTTTAGGTAAAATTGTATTTAAATGTGATAAAAATAATAATAAATGTGTAATAAATAAATGTATTAAATACATACTTAAAAAATAAAACTAAGAACTAAAAAAAACATTTTACACAATTCGATATTTGTACTCTTTTTTAATTAAGAAAAATAATTTTTAATATTTGATTGCTTTTTGTGTTTAAGAGCAGCATGTTCGGCACATTCTCGAGCTTTTGTGGTAAGTTCTAACAGATTTGAATTAGATATCATGGCTGAAAACTTTTGTAAATCTTCTAAATATGAGATTGCGGTTTTAAAATCTTTTATTTTTGGCTCATCATTGGTCTCGCTGTCATCATTATCATCGTTTTCTTCTTCTTTTTCCTCGTCTTCTAAAAAAGTCACCGAATCGTAAGTTTGATGCGTCTCTAATTTACTATCAAATGTAATGAAATCTTCTACATCAACATTTGCTGTAACGCACTCCTCATTCATTTCTTTCAAAGCATTTTCTGGTAAATCTATATTGGTTCCTTCATTTGAAAGAAACCCGGCTTTACGAAAACAATTTCGCACACATTCAGCTTTCACATTATTGCAAGCCAACGCTATCCAGTTGACAGCATCCAAGACACTTATTGATTTCGCAAACTGATGGGCTGAAGAACAATTATCCATCTATGTGAGCACTACACGTTGACTAAACGATATGAACAATTCGACAGAAAAAAGACGACTGGGCAGTTCATATTAACAAAATTATATTGTAGGTACATATTATGTACACAAGTATCTAATCTTTATCTAATCTTTGCTATACATTGTACTATAAATATTCGTTAGAAGGTAATAAACAATTCAATATGACAATCGTGAAGCGATACTGTCGACTGATATTTCAGGTAATAATAAAGTTAAGATTATCTAGTCACCAAATATATATGTATGTACATAGTATATATGTATCTACATAATTGTAATTTATCTTTAAATAATTTTATTTTCCGTTTAATAGAGATTATTTTTACTATTTGGATCACGAAAATTGTCCGTTTCCGTTTTGTAGAGGTTCCGTCTTAGAGAGGTTAATTTCATATATTATTTGAACCGGGACTATTGACATTTTCCGTTATAAAGAGGATTCCGTTTAATAGAGGGTCCGTTATAGGGAGGTTTTACTGTAGTGAGAAATAATACATTAAACTAACCTGGATACTCGGGTACTCGTGTGGACGTATGGTTGAAGACGAATAAAGAGGGTACTCACTACTCACCGTACTCGTCTATATCACATCAATGTTAAATATAATCTTTATCTACGTTATTGCATGTTTTTTATATAAAACGTATTCGGCACGTATTTATCAACAACAGCGGTCGGGCGGCTTGCTATACAAGTAATATGTGTTTATTTATAACTGATAGTCTCAAAATTTAAAACCATACCAAATTAGCAATATTATTTAGTTGTCCTTATCGCTTATCCTACTCTACGAGTCATAATCATCTATTTTAAATTACTTTAATAATTTTACTATATAAAATATGATTGAACAATATTATTCGATTTGTGATTTAAATTTATTTTGCAAACATTATATTGTCTGTGTGTTACACTTGGGTGCAAAAAAGTCCCATTAAGTGGGGGCCCTCATTTTGTGGAGGCCCGGGGTCCAGAGCCCCCTGGGCCCTCCCCTTAATCCGGCCCTGGTAAAAGTAATTAGTAGGGCTGTGAATTTAATGCAATGAAAAAGTGTTAAATATTTGCCTGCATGTATGCACTAAAAACAGACAAATATATGCACTGAAATATTCAAAAGTATGTACTTAAAATTCAAAAAAATACTGAATAAAAACGTTTTTATTAACATTTTTTTAAATTAATAAATTATAATTCAAATTGGTTTACAAAAAAAATTCTTTATTTACACACTTGGTAGGTAGGTATGTAGGTAGGTAACGGATGAACCGAAAATATAAAAACATTTTAAGAAAATAAGCATAAATACGAAGAAATCATGAAAACATGCAATTATATTAACTAACCCAAAAAAAACGCATATTGGTAACGGTGTTGTGATAATAGGGATCTCCCAAAAAAAAATACGTACTATGATAGTTCAAACAAATCATAAAGGCCAACTGTAATAAATATTAATTTATGAAAAAGTATATTAAAAAGCATTATTATTATAAATGAAACAAAACTATGAACTATGGACCGTGACATAATATAGGTATTTCTATATTTTTAGCCCCATAATTTCTGTTAAAATATTAGGAAAATGTATTAAGTACCGTAAAAGTGCTAAATTTGAGCTATTACTTAAAATATTATATTCATAACAAATTATCATAGAAGGTTAGGTACTGTTATTCCACATACTTATTATAGTTTAATTTAACTACAACGTTCTAGTAGAGTCTGATAAAATTTGGTTCCACGACTTTGATCATACAAACTTTAAACACTAAACTATGGGTCTGAAATTTAGTTTATATAGATCTAAATAATCCAAAACATATATTGCTTCAAAATATAAAAATAAAGTGTCTTGTATTGTAGTAGGTAGGTAACTTTCAAAAAAAAAACTAAAAAAAATCATACTTGAAATCTATGTATAATATACGTATATTGTAATAAATGTTCAAATGTTTACTATATTACATTATAAAAAATTAACTTAAGTTCAATATAACACATTATAACAGGTGTTCAAATAAACATTTCATACCAAAAATGTTGTTAATTCACACAGTCTCTCTTCAATTTTAAATTTTTCTTCAAATCATCTACAAAATATAAATGTTTAGTAAATTGGAAGACTTGATTAAGTATTTAATCATTTATCTAAAAGAGATGTGCCGGGTCGCCACATTACTATATCGAGGGGCCATGGTGCAAGTGTCGTCCATAAATATCATATGTTTGAGGATTTAATTAATTTCCTAAAAGGAAATGCCTCAAGGTTGCCTCAGTAAGTTGAGGGACCGTAGTTAAAGTGCCGTCCACCAATAAATGACCCGAAAAAAAAACGATTAATTCAAATATAGAAGGTACTTATATCATATACTTTTATCAAAGTATGATTGTGTTAGCCATAGTCTTGTGTAAATTATATTGTCTTATGTTTTCCCAATCTAAAAATACAAAATACAGAAAATTAATGAAATCACAAATATTATTAGGTACAATAGAGAGACTGTGCATTGATTTACAAATTTGTCTTAATTTTACTTTTTGCATAGAGAATAATATGAAGGTGGGCTGGGCTTAGATGCTGATAGCATAGGCGCACATTCAGTCTTAAACTTGGGAGTGCTAAAATTTTTTAGCACAAAGTGACACGTGGGGGGCTTTGCCCCCACACGCCCCTAAACAGTTATACATACCAGCAAAATATTAAATCAATTAACTACAATTTTTACTAATTAATAGGTCAGGATCGTCCACATTTTCACTACTTTCATTATTTTCGTTTTTATTGTTTGTTTTATTACATTCAAATATACTAAACATATTTAAGGAAGTAATTTTATATACGTACGCAAATTAAATGTAAATCACATAAACTACTTTACAAATTGTTGGTATTTATGTAGAAAAATGGAAACAACAATAAAATAAAATTAGTCAATATCAGAACTGTAGTCATTTGTCACTGACTCGAGAACACGATTGAACAACTTAATAGGTAGAATCGACTATCTTTGATTCATAGTACCTACTACACTACTACTAAGAATAGACGGTTGAAAATGTCTATAATATTATCATTTATCAAACTAAATAATATTAATTAATAATATTTTTTTTTTTTTTTTATTGATCTTAAGCTTCGGCAACTATGGCCATTAGCTGTAGTGGTTTGTTTGTGGAATGTTAGTGTTGGTAGGGGAAGGAACACGTGTGTGTTGGGTTTGGCAGAATTTTTGATTGGGCACCCGTAGGTATCTGCCCGGGTGGGGGATGGCGGGACTTGTTCTCCGGACACCGTGACTTGCACGGAGAAAAATGCCGCCCGGTGGTCGAGGATCGAACTCGGACCGGCTGTGCCGAATCCGTCGCGTTAGGTTAGGTCGCCTCGTCCCCCAATTAATAATATTATATTCATATCAATAAACCACAACACCGGTATACAAAACAAAATCCTATTCAGTACTCCAATTTCCAGTAATAAAATAATACTAAAAATAAACTAGTGTTAAAACAGCCGATAAGATAACATGCATTAAAAATAGGGAATATACCGTCATACACTCATACCAACATCACAATTCACAAACCCAATTACCCAATTACTGTATTTATGTATAAAATATTTACGTCCCGTTAGTGTATACTAATACAAACTGGAAACTCATTCTTATAAACGCAAAATTACAGTTTAAATAATATTTTTTGCACAATAGAAGATGGGGGTGCTAATTTAAGACTTGGGGTGCTAAGCACCTCCTGGCACCCCCGTATGTGCGCCATTGATGCTGATAAATCATTAATAGAGACGCGTTGATCGCTTTTATGTGCTTCAAATTGTTTACACGAGTGAGCTGGGTATGGCTCCATCATAGAAAATAAAGATATAACATAATGGATAGGACATAATAGTCTTATCAGCCGTCTGATCTTCGAGGGGAACAATTGAGACCAAATCGAGTATCGACTATCAATATAAAGGAGTCTCAATTGCCTTCCGCGGGAACGCGGCCTCAAATGTATTTTATGTATTTAACATAGGCGTGGACTATGTATATCTTTATTATCTATGGGCTTCATCCATAGCATGGCTTAAGGTGTCCAACAATCTAACGATCAACTTGACAATCAAACACTTAAGTTCAGCAACCTGCAAATCAGGATCTTTTTATTCAAAGTGTCCTAATAAGTCATAAGAAGGTTAGTTAGGTAAACCTATGGTTAGTTGAAGCTATGGTAATGATAGACGACTATCATCACTGGTCGTGAGCTTTGCGATGATCTTTTCCTACTAACTATCAAGGTATTCGATATTGTAAACAAAACAATGAAAGAAAATATTTAAATATTATTAATTTGGTTAGGTAGGTTAGGTTAGGATAGGGCAGGAAATTAGATGTTAACTAATTATCATAGTTTTTAACACGGTCTTAAAGACTGTCAGAAAGAGTTGTACCAGTATAGTTATTAAAAACTTAAATACAGCCAACATTAAATAATGATTTTTTTACCACAACAAATTATAAAATGTATTTTAAAATATAACAAAATATTATTTTATCAGGGTTTTATAAGGTTTTCAATACTTATGAGTTTTTGTAAATAGAAAATGTATAAAATCAATAGTTTTAATTTGATATATGGTTTTGTGTTTTAATATCCTATTGTCAAAGACTTCTCAGGGTTTCCTTTCCACATTGTTTTACATTGTACTAAATCTAATTTTTTTCCGCACATATTTACAAAGACTAAAACAGATATCTGACTATGTTTTTATTTGCATTTAGACTTTATAGTTTGTAATTTAATATTGACTGTAGACCCACCCAACACAATATTATTTTAAATTAAACATTTGATGTCCTTCATAAATTACAATCACATAGTAGAGTCCGTGCAGGACCTTTTCTCATTTAATTTCATTGCATCCTTTATAATTTACATTCATTTTTATACATTTTCTAGTACATATATTACCGTGATACAACACCTCTGATCATAATAACTGTTCGCGTTATTATAATGTAAACAAAACCTAGTTTTTGGATTGTAGTTAATATGTATTGCAGTATTTAGCTTCCAGCGTATTCTTTTGTTTAGTGTTATTTCACCCAGATTTCTCAAACAATTTTTTTTTCACTTCATTGAACTCTAGTAGATTTTTTTGTGTAAAAATTGTTCAAGATTAACCGGCTATACCTGGGAGTACACTGAGTACCTGTGTACATAATATATAATTTGAAAAGAGACTGGCTAGGTTCTCTCACGTTCCCCATTAAATTAATTTTTTAATATATTTAACTTTTTTTGATTCTTTTATATATATCTTTTTTTAAAACATTAACAACTTGGTGCAACATGATTTTTTTAAAAATTTTTATCTGCTTTTTAAAATGCGTTTGCCTGCGGTAGCCCACGATCCCCTTTCAATTTTTTTTTCATAAGTTTAATTCAATTGATTTTTAATATGAATATTTTCAAATTTGTAAGTCTTCAGAGAATTTTATTCTATAATTTAATTCCTATCTAGTTCTTTCTATATAATTTTTTAAACACTGACAAGCCGGCGCTAACACCCTCCTTCAATTTTTTTTTTTGGGTTTAACCTCTAGCCAAATATTTAAACCATTGACTATCGGGTACCCTTGATAATCCATATCTTTAATGAACTAAATATTTTAAATGGTTATTATGTTTAAGATTCTGGTTATTTTAGTTTGTACTTTGTAATGTGTATTCCTACAGTTAAATTTTTTCAAAATTTTTTTTGGTTTCCTAAAATGCATTTGCCTGCGGGCGCCAACACCCTCCTTCAATTTTTTTTTTATGATTTCACCTCTACCCAAATTTTTTATACTTTGATAATCGGGTACCCTTGAATAATCCTTATCTTTAATGAACTAAATATTTTAAATGGTTTTTTTGTTTGAGATTCTGGGCATTTTAGTTTGTACTTTGTAATTTGTATTCCTACAGTAAAATTTTTTCAAAATTTTTTTTTGGTTTCCTAAAATGCATTTGCCTGCGGGCGCCAACACCCTCCTTCAATTTTTTTTTTTTATGATTTTAAGTCTAGTCAAATTTTTAAACATAGACATTTGGGTACCCTTGAATAATCCTCATCTTTAATGAACTAAATATTTTAAATAGTTTTTTTGTTTGAGATTCTGGGCATTTTAGTTTGTACTTTGTAATGTGTATTCCTACAGTTAAATTTTTTCAAAATTTTTTTTTGGTTTCCTAAAATGCTTTTGCCTGCGGGCGCCAACACCCTCCTTCAATTTTTTTTTTTTATGATTTTAAGTCTAGTCAAATTTTTAAACATAGACATTTGGGTACCCTTGAATAATCCTCATCTTTAATGAACTAAATATTTTAAATAGTTTTTTTGTTTGAGATTCTGGGCATTTTAGTTTGTACTTTGTAATGTGTATTCCTACAGTTAAATTTTTTCAAATTTTTTTTGTGGTTTCCTAAAATGCATTTGCCTGAGGGCGCCAACACCCTCCTTCAATTTTTTTTTTATGATTTCACCTCTACCCAAATTTTTTATACTTTGATAATCGGGTACCCTTGAATAATCCTCATCTTTAATGAACTAAATATTTTAAATAGTTTTTTTGTTTGAGATTCTGGGCATTTTAGTTTGTACTTTGTAATGTGTATTCCTACAGTTAAATTTTTTCAAATTTTTTTTGTGGTTTCCTAAAATGCATTTGCCTGAGGGCGCCAACACCCTCCTTCAATTTTTTTTTTATGATTTCACCTCTACCCAAATTTTTTATACTTTGATAATCGGGTACCCTTGAATAATCCTCATCTTTAATGAACTAAATATTTTAAATAGTTTTTTTGTTTGAGATTCTGGGCATTTTAGTTTGTACTTTGTAATGTGTATTCCTACAGTTAAATTTTTTCAAAATTTTTTTTTGGTTTCCTAAAATGCATTTGCCTGCGGGCACTAACACCCTCCTTCAATTTTTTTTTTATGATTTCACCTCTACCCAAATTTTTTATATTTTGATAATCGGGTACCCTTGAATAATCCTTATCTTTAATGAACTAAATATTTTAAATGGTTTTTTTGTTTGAGATTCTGGGCATTTTAGTTTGTACTTTGTAATGTGTATTCCTACAGTTAAATTTTTTCAAAATTTTTTTTTGGTTTCCTAAAATGCATTTGCCTGCGGGCGCCAACACCCTCCTTCAATTTTTTTTTTATGATTTCACCTCTACCCAAATTTTTTATATTTTGATAATCGGGTACCCTTGAATAATCCTTATCTTTAATGAACTAAATATTTTAAATGGTTTTTTTGTTTGAGATTCTGGGCATTTTAGTTTGTACTTTGTAATGTGTATTTCTACAGTTAATTTTTTTCAAAATTTTTTTTTGGTTTCCAAAAATGCATTTGCCTGCGGGCGCCAACACCCTCCTTCAATTTTTTTTTTATGATTTCACCTCTACCCAAATTTTTTATACTTTGATAATCGGGTACCCTTGAATAATCCTCATCTTTAATGAACTAAATATTTTAAATAGTTTTTTTGTTTGAGATTCTGGGCATTTTAGGCTAATTTTTCTGGCTAATTTTTATCTGCTTTTTAAAATGCGTTTGCCTGCGGTAGCCCACGATCCCCTTTCAATTTTTTTTTCATAAGTTTAATTCAATTGATTTTTAATATGAATATTTTCAAATTTGTAAGTCTTCAGAGAATTTTATTCTATAATTTAATTCCTATCTAGTTCTTTCTATATAATTTTTTAAACACTGACAAGCCGGCGCTAACACCCTCCTTCAATTTTTTTTTTTGGGTTTAACCTCTAGCCAAATATTTAAACCATTGACTATCGGGTACCCTTGATAATCCATATCTTTAATGAACTAAATATTTTAAATGGTTATTATGTTTAAGATTCTGGTTATTTTAGTTTGTACTTTGTAATGTGTATTCCTACAGTTAAATTTTTTCAAAATTTTTTTTGGTTTCCTAAAATGCATTTGCCTGCGGGCGCCAACACCCTCCTTCAATTTTTTTTTTATGATTTCACCTCTACCCAAATTTTTTATACTTTGATAATCGGGTACCCTTGAATAATCCTTATCTTTAATGAACTAAATATTTTAAATGGTTTTTTTGTTTGAGATTCTGGGCATTTTAGTTTGTACTTTGTAATTTGTATTCCTACAGTTAAATTTTTCAAATTTTTTTTGTGGTTTCCTAAAATGCATTTGCCTGCGGGCGCCAACACCCGCTTTCAATTTTTTTTTTATAATTTCACCTCTACCTAAATTTTTTATATTTTGATAATCGGGTACCCTTAAATTATCCTTATCTTTAATGAACTAAATATTTTAAATGGTTTTTTTCGATTGGAATTCTGGGCATTTTAGTTTGTACTTTGTAATGTGTATTCCTACAGTTAAATTTTTTCAAAATTTTTTTTTGGTTTCCTAAAATGCATTTGCCTGCGGGCGCCAACACCCTCCTTCAATTTTTTTTTTATGATTTCACCTCTACCCAAATTTTTTATACTTTGATAATCGGGTACCCTTGAATAATCCTTATCTTTAATGAACTAAATATTTTAAATGGTTTTTTTGTTTGAGATTCTGGGCATTTTAGTTTGTACTTTGTAATTTGTATTCCTACAGTTAAATTTTTCAAATTTTTTTTGTGGTTTCCTAAAATGCATTTGCCTGCGGGCGCCAACACCCGCTTTCAATTTTTTTTTTATAATTTCACCTCTACCTAAATTTTTTATATTTTGATAATCGGGTACCCTTAAATTATCCTTATCTTTAATGAACTAAATATTTTAAATGGTTTTTTTCGATTGGAATTCTGGGCATTTTAGTTTGTACTTTGTAATGTGTATTCCTACAGTTAAATTTTTTCAAAATTTTTTTTTGGTTTCCTAAAATGCATTTGCCTGCGGGCGCCAACACCCTCCTTCAATTTTTTTTTTATGATTTCACCTCTACCCAAATTTTTTATATTTTGATAATCGGGTACCCTTGTATAATCCTTATCTTTAATGAACTAAATATTTTAAATGGTTTTTTTGTTTGAGATTCTGGGCATTTTAGTTTGTACTTTGTAATGTGTATTTCTACAGTTAATTTTTTTCAAAATTTTTTTTTGGTTTCCTAAAATGCATTTGCCTGCGGGCACCAACACCCTCCTTCAATTTTTTTTTTATGATTTCACCTCTACCCAAATTTTTTATATTTTGATAATCGGGTACCCTTGAATAATCCTCATCTTTAATGAACTAAATATTTTAAATAGTTTTTTTGTTTGAGATTCTGGGCATTTTAGTTTGTACTTTGTAATTTGTATTCCTACAGTTAAATTTTTCAAATTTTTTTTGTGGTTTCCTAAAATGCATTTGCCTGCGGGCGCCAACACCCGCTTTCAATTTTTTTTTTATAATTTCACCTCTACCTAAATTTTTTATATTTTGATAATCGGGTACCCTTAAATTATCCTTATCTTTAATGAACTAAATATTTTAAATGGTTTTTTTCGATTGGAATTCTGGGCATTTTAGTTTGTACTTTGTAATGTGTATTCCTACAGTTAAATTTTTTCAAAATTTTTTTTTGGTTTCCTAAAATGCATTTGCCTGCGGGCGCCAACACCCTCCTTCAATTTTTTTTTTATGATTTCACCTCTACCCAAATTTTTTATACTTTGATAATCGGGTACCCTTGAATAATCCTTATCTTTAATGAACTAAATATTTTAAATGGTTTTTTTGTTTGAGATTCTGGGCATTTTAGTTTGTACTTTGTAATTTGTATTCCTACAGTTAAATTTTTCAAATTTTTTTTGTGGTTTCCTAAAATGCATTTGCCTGCGGGCGCCAACACCCGCTTTCAATTTTTTTTTTATAATTTCACCTCTACCTAAATTTTTTATATTTTGATAATCGGGTACCCTTAAATTATCCTTATCTTTAATGAACTAAATATTTTAAATGGTTTTTTTCGATTGGAATTCTGGGCATTTTAGTTTGTACTTTGTAATGTGTATTCCTACAGTTAAATTTTTTCAAAATTTTTTTTTGGTTTCCTAAAATGCATTTGCCTGCGGGCGCCAACACCCTCCTTCAATTTTTTTTTTATGATTTCACCTCTACCCAAATTTTTTATATTTTGATAATCGGGTACCCTTGTATAATCCTTATCTTTAATGAACTAAATATTTTAAATGGTTTTTTTGTTTGAGATTCTGGGCATTTTAGTTTGTACTTTGTAATGTGTATTTCTACAGTTAATTTTTTTCAAAATTTTTTTTTTGGTTTCCTAAAATGCATTTGCCTGCGGGCACCAACACCCTCCTTCAATTTTTTTTTTATGATTTCACCTCTACCCAAATTTTTTATATTTTGATAATCGGGTACCCTTGAATAATCCTTATCTTTAATGAACTAAATATTTTAAATGGTTTTTTTGTTTGAGATTCTGGGCATTTTAGTTTGTACTTTGTAATGTGTATTCCTACAGTTAAATTTTTTCAAAATTTTTTTTTGGTTTCCTAAAATGCATTTGCCTGCGGGCGCCAACACCCTCCTTCAATTTTTTTTTTATGATTTCACCTCTACCCAAATTTTTTATATTTTGATAATCGGGTACCCTTGTATAATCCTTATCTTTAATGAACTAAATATTTTAAATGGTTTTTTTGTTTGAGATTCTGGGCATTTTAGTTTGTACTTTGTAATGTGTATTTCTACAGTTAATTTTTTTCAAAATTTTTTTTTGGTTTCCTAAAATGCATTTGCCTGCGGGCGCCAACACCCTCCTTCAATTTTTTTTTTATGATTTCACCTCTACCCAAATTTTTTATATTTTGATAATCGGGTACCCTTGAATAATCCTTATCTTTAATGAACTAAATATTTTAAATGGTTTTTTTTGTTTGAGATTCTGGGCATTTTAGTTTGTACTTTGTAATGTGTATTTCTACAGTTAATTTTTTTCAAAATTTTTTTTTGGTTTCCAAAAATGCATTTGCCTGCGGGCGCCAACACCCTCCTTCAATTTTTTTTTTATGATTTCACCTCTACCCAAATTTTTTATACTTTGATAATCGGGTACCCTTGAATAATCCTCATCTTTAATGAACTAAATATTTTAAATAGTTTTTTTGTTTGAGATTCTGGGCATTTTAGTTTGTACTTTGTAATGTGTATTCCTACAGTTAAATTTTTCAAATTTTTTTTTTTGGTTTCCTAAAATGCATTTGCCTGCGGGCGCCAACACCCTCCTTCAATTTTTTTTTTTTATGATTTTAAGTCTAGTCAAATTTTTAAACATAGACATTTGGGTACCCTTGAATAATCCTCTTCTTTAATGAACTAAATATTTTAAATGGTTTTTTTCTTTGAGATTCTGGGCATTTTAGTTTGTACTTTGTAATGTGTATTCCTACAGTTAAATTTTTTCAAATTTTTTTTGTGGTTTCCTAAAATGCATTTGCCTGCGGGCACCAACACCCTGCTTCAATTTTTTTTTTATGATTTCACCTCTACCCAAATTTTTTATACTTTGATAATCGGGTACCCTTGAATAATCCTTATCTTTAATGAACTAAATATTTTAAATGGTTTTTTTCTTTGAGATTCTGGGCATTTTAGTTTGTACTTTGTAATGTGTATTCCTACAGTTAAATTTTTTCAAATTTTTTTTGTGGTTTCCTAAAATGCATTTGCCTGCGGGCGCCAACACCCTCTTTCAATTTTTTTTTTATAATTTCACCTCTACCTAAATTTTTTATACTTTGATAATCGGGTACCCTTGAATTATCCTTATCTTTAATGAACTAAATATTTTAAATGGTTTTTTTCGATTGGAATTCTGGGCATTTTAGTTTGTACTTTGTAATGTGTATTCCTACAGTTAAATTTTTTCAAAATTTTTTTTTGGTTCCCTAAAATGCATTTGCCTGCGGGCGCCAACACCCTCCTTCAATTTTTTTTTTATGATTTCACCTCTACCCAAATTTTTTATACTTTGATAATCGGGTACCCTTGAATAATCCTTATCTTTAATGAACTAAATATTTTAAATGGTTTTTTTCTTTGAGATTCTGGGCATTTTAGTTTGTACTTTGTAATGTGTATTCCTACAGTTAAATTTTTTCAAATTTTTTTTGTGGTTTCCTAAAATTCATTTGCCTGCGGGCGCCAACACCCTCTTTCAATTTTTTTTTTATAATTTCACCTCTACCTAAATTTTTTATACTTTGATAATCGGGTACCCTTGAATTATCCTTATCTTTAATGAACTAAATATTTTAAATGGTTTTTTTCGATTGGAATTCTGGGCATTTTAGTTTGTACTTTGTAATGTGTATTCCTACAGTTAAATTTTTTCAAAATTTTTTTTTGGTTCCCTAAAATGCATTTGCCTGCGGGCGCCAACACCCTCCTTCAATTTTTTTTTTATGATTTCACCTCTACCCAAATTTTTTATACTTTGATAATCGGGTACCCTTGAATAATCCTCATCTTTAATGAACTAAATATTTTAAATAGTTTTTTTGTTTGAGATTCTGGGCATTTTAGTTTGTACTTTGTAATGTGTATTCCTACAGTTAAATTTTTTCAAAATTTTTTTTTGGTTTCCTAAAATGCATTTGCCTGCGGGCGCCAACACCCTCCTTCAATTTTTTTTTTATGATTTCACCTCTACCCAAATTTTTTATATTTTGATAATCGGGTACCCTTGAAAAATCCTTATCTTTAATGAACTAAATATTTTAAATGGTTTTTTTGTTTGAGATTCTGGGCATTTTAGTTTGTACTTTGTAATGTGTATTCCTACAGTTAAATTTTTTCAAAATTTTTTTTTGGTTTCCTAAAATGCATTTGCCTGCGGGCGCCAACACCCTCCTTCAATTTTTTTTTTATGATTTCACCTCTACCCAAATTTTTTATATTTTGATAATCGGGTACCCTTGTATAATCCTTATCTTTAATGAACTAAATATTTTAAATGGTTTTTTTGTTTGAGATTCTGGGCATTTTAGTTTGTACTTTGTAATGTGTATTTCTACAGTTAATTTTTTTCAAAATTTTTTTTTGGTTTCCAAAAATGCATTTGCCTGCGGGCGCCAACACCCTCCTTCAATTTTTTTTTTATGATTTCACCTCTACCCAAATTTTTTATACTTTGATAATCGGGTACCCTTGAATAATCCTCATCTTTAATGAACTAAATATTTTAAATAGTTTTTTTGTTTGAGATTCTAGGCATTTTAGTTTGTACTTTGTAATGTGTATTCCTACAGTTAAATTTTTCAAAATTTTTTTTTGGTTTCCTAAAATGCATTTGCCTGCGGGCGCCAACACCCTCCTTCAATTTTTTTTTTTTATGATTTTAAGTCTAGTCAAATTTTTAAACATAGACATTTGGGTACCCTTGAATAATCCTCATCTTTAATGAACTAAATATTTTAAATGGTTTTTTTCTTTGAGATTCTGGGCATTTTAGTTTGTACTTTGTAATGTGTATTCCTACAGTTAAATTTTTTCAAATTTTTTTAGTGGTTTCCTAAAATGCATTTGCCTGCGGGCACCAACACCCTGCTTCAATTTTTTTTTTATGATTTCACCTCTACCCAAATTTTTTATACTTTGATAATCGGGTACCCTTGAATAATCCTTATCTTTAATGAACTAAATATTTTAAATGGTTTTTTTCTTTGAGATTCTGGGCATTTTAGTTTGTACTTTGTAATGTGTATTCCTACAGTTAAATTTTTTCAAATTTTTTTTTGTGGTTTCCTAAAATGCATTTGCCTGCGGGCGCCAACACCCTCTTTCAATTTTTTTTTTATAATTTCACCTCTACCTAAATTTTTTATACTTTGATAATCGGGTACCCTTGAATTATCCTTATCTTTAATGAACTAAATATTTTAAATGGTTTTTTTTGATTGGAATTCTGGGCATTTTAGTTTGTACTTTGTAATGTGTATTCCTACAGTTAAATTTTTTCAAAATTTTTTTTTGGTTCCCTAAAATGCATTTGCCTGCGGGCGCCAACACCCTCCTTCAATTTTTTTTTTATGATTTCACCTCTACCCAAATTTTTTATACTTTGATAATCGGGTACCCTTGAATAATCCTTATCTTTAATAACCTAAATATTTTAAATAGTTTTTTTGTTTGAGATTCTGGGCATTTTAGTTTGTACTTTGTAATGTGTATTCCTACAGTTAAATTTTTTCAAAATTTTTTTTTGGTTTCCTAAAATGCATTTGCCTGCGGGCACCAACACCCTCCTTCAATTTTTTTTTTATGATTTCACCTCTACCCAAATTTTTTATATTTTGATAATCGGGTACCCTTGAATAATCCTTATCTTTAATGAACTAAATATTTTAAATGGTTTTTTTGTTTGAGATTCTGGGCATTTTAGTTTGTACTTTGTAATGTGTATTCCTACAGTTAAATTTTTTCAAAATTTTTTTTTGGTTTCCTAAAATGCATTTGCCTGCGGGCGCCAACACCCTCCTTCAATTTTTTTTTTATGATTTCACCTCTACCCAAATTTTTTATATTTTGATAATCGGGTACCCTTGTATAATCCTTATCTTTAATGAACTAAATATTTTAAATGGTTTTTTTGTTTGAGATTCTGGGCATTTTAGTTTGTACTTTGTAATGTGTATTTCTACAGTTAATTTTTTTCAAAATTTTTTTTTGGTTTCCAAAAATGCATTTGCCTGCGGGCGCCAACACCCTCCTTCAATTTTTTTTTTATGATTTCACCTCTACCCAAATTTTTTATACTTTGATAATCGGGTACCCTTGAATAATCCTCATCTTTAATGAACTAAATATTTTAAATAGTTTTTTTGTTTGAGATTCTAGGCATTTTAGTTTGTACTTTGTAATGTGTATTCCTACAGTTAAATTTTTCAAAATTTTTTTTTGGTTTCCTAAAATGCATTTGCCTGCGGGCGCCAACACCCTCCTTCAATTTTTTTTTTTTATGATTTTAAGTCTAGTCAAATTTTTAAACATAGACATTTGGGTACCCTTGAATAATCCTCATCTTTAATGAACTAAATATTTTAAATGGTTTTTTTCTTTGAGATTCTGGGCATTTTAGTTTGTACTTTGTAATGTGTATTCCTACAGTTAAATTTTTTCAAATTTTTTTTGTGGTTTCCTAAAATGCATTTGCCTGCGGGCGCCAACACCCTGCTTCAATTTTTTTTTTATGATTTCACCTCTACCCAAATTTTTTATACTTTGATAATCGGGTACCCTTGAATAATCCTTATCTTTAATGAACTAAATATTTTAAATGGTTTTTTTCTTTGAGATTCTGGGCATTTTAGTTTGTACTTTGTAATGTGTATTCCTACAGTTAAATTTTTTCAAATTTTTTTTGTGGTTTCCTAAAATGCATTTGCCTGCGGGCGCCAACACCCTCTTTCAATTTTTTTTTATAATTTCAAATCTACCTAAATTTTTTATACTTTGATAATCGGGTACCCTTGAATTATCCTTATCTTTAATGAACTAAATATTTTAAATGGTTTTTTTCGATTGGAATTCTGGGCATTTTAGTTTGTACTTTGTAATGTGTATTCCTACAGTTAAATTTTTTCAAAATTTTTTTTTGGTTCCCTAAAATGCATTTGCCTGCGGGCGCCAACACCCTCCTTCAATTTTTTTTTTATGATTTCACCTCTACCCAAATTTTTTATATTTTGATAATCGGGTACCCTTGAATAATCCTTATCTTTAATGACCTAATATTTTAAATGGTTTTTTGTTTGAGATTCTGGGCATTTTAGTTTGTACTTTGTAATGTGTATTTCTACAGTTAATTTTTTTCAAAATTTTTTTTTGGTTTCCAAAAATGCATTTGCCTGCGGGCGCCAACACCCTCCTTCAATTTTTTTTTTATGATTTCACCTCTACCCAAATTTTTTATACTTTGATAATCGGGTACCCTTGAATAATCC
The DNA here is from genome assembly GCF_019925205.1 of Metopolophium dirhodum. Lineage (NCBI taxonomy): Eukaryota > Metazoa > Arthropoda > Insecta > Hemiptera > Aphididae > Metopolophium > Metopolophium dirhodum. The sequence continues at coordinate 20,492,928 of NC_083568.1, forward strand.
TCATCTTTAATGAACTAAATATTTTAAATAGTTTTTTTGTTTGAGATTCTGGGCATTTTAGTTTGTACTTTGTAATGTGTATTCCTACAGTTAAATTTTTTCAAAATTTTTTTTTGGTTTCCTAAAATGCATTTGCCTGCGGGCGCCAACACCCTCCTTCAATTTTTTTTTTTTTATGATTTTAAGTCTAGTCAAATTTTTAAACATAGACATTTGGGTACCCTTGAATAATCCTCATCTTTAATGAACTAAATATTTTAAATGGTTTTTTTCTTTGAGATTCTGGGCATTTTAGTTTGTACTTTGTAATGTGTATTCCTACAGTTAAATTTTTTCAAATTTTTTTTGTGGTTTCCTAAAATGCATTTGCCTGCGGGCGCCAACACCCTCCTTCAATTTTTTTTTTATGATTTCACCTCTACCCAAATTTTTTATACTTTGATAATCGGGTACCCTTGAATAATCCTCATCTTTAATGAACTAAATATTTTAAATAGTTTTTTTGTTTGAGATTCTGGGCATTTTAGTTTGTACTTTGTAATGTGTATTCCTACAGTTAAATTTTTTCAAAATTTTTTTTTGGTTTCCTAAAATGCATTTGCCTGCGGGCGCCAACACCCTCCTTCAATTTTTTTTTTATGATTTCACCTCTACCCAAATTTTTTATATTTTGATAATCGGGTACCCTTGAATAATCCTTATCTTTAATGAACTAAATATTTTAAATGGTTTTTTTGTTTGAGATTCTGGGCATTTTAGTTTGTACTTTGTAATGTGTATTTCTACAGTTAATTTTTTTCAAAATTTTTTTTTGGTTTCCAAAAATGCATTTGCCTGCGGGCGCCAACACCCCCCTTCAATTTTTTTTTTATGATTTCACCTCTACCCAAATTTTTTATACTTTGATAATCGGGTACCCTTGAATAATCCTCATCTTTAATGAACTAAATATTTTAAATAGTTTTTTTGTTTGAGATTCTGGGCATTTTAGTTTGTACTTTGTAATGTGTATTTCTACAGTTAAATTTTTTCAAAATTTTTTTTTGGTTTCCAAAAATGCATTTGCCTGTGGGCGCCAACACCCTCCTTCAATTTTTTTTTTATGATTTCACGTGTACCCAAATTTTTTATACTTTGATAATCGGGTACCCTTGAATTATCCTTATCTTTAATGAACTAAATATTTTAAATGGTTTTTTTCTTTGAGATTCTGGGCATTTTAGTTTGTACTTTGTAATGTGTATTCCTACAGTTAAATTTTTTCAAATTTTTTTTGTGGTTTCCTAAAATGCATTTGCCTGCGGGCGCCAACACCCTCCTTCAATTTTTTTTTTATAATTTCACCTCTACCCAAATTTTTTATACTTTGATAATCGGGTACCCTTGAATAATCCTCATCTTTAATGAACTAAATATTTTAAATAGTTTTTTTGTTTGAGATTCTGGGCATTTTAGTTTGTACTTTGTAATGTGTATTCCTACAGTTAAATTTTTTCAAAATTTTTTTTTGGTTTCCTAAAATGCTTTTGCCTGCGGGCGCCAACACCCTCCTTCAATTTTTTTTTTTTATGATTTTAAGTCTAGTCAAATTTTTAAACATAGACATTTGGGTACCCTTGAATAATCCTCATCTTTAATGAACTAAATATTTTAAATGGTTTTTTTCTTTGAGATTCTGGGCATTTTAGTTTGTACTTTGTTATGTGTATTCCTACAGTTAAATTTTTTCAAATTTTTTTTGTGGTTTCCTAAAATGCATTTGCCTGCGGGCGCCAACACCCTCCTTCAATTTTTTTTTTATGATTTCACCTCTACCCAAATTTTTTATACTTTGATAATCGGGTACCCTTGAATAATCCTCATCTTTAATGAACTAAATATTTTAAATAGTTTTTTTGTTTGAGATTCTGGGCATTTTAGTTTGTACTTTGTAATGTGTATTCCTACAGTTAAATTTTTTCAAAATTTTTTTTTGGTTTCCTAAAATGCATTTGCCTGCGGGCACCAACACCCTCCTTCAACTTTTTTTTTATGATTTCACCTCTACCTAAATTTTTTATATTTTGATAATCGGGTACCCTTGAATAATCCTTATCTTTAATGAACTAAATATTTTAAATGGTTTTTTTGTTTGAGATTCTGGGCATTTTAGTTTGTACTTTGTAATGTGTATTCCTACAGTTAAATTTTTTCAAAATTTTTTTTTGGTTTCCTAAAATGCATTTGCCTGCGGGCGCCAACACCCTCCTTCAATTTTTTTTTTATGATTTCACCTCTACCCAAATTTTTTATATTTTGATAATCGGGTACCCTTGAATAATCCTTATCTTTAATGAACTAAATATTTTAAATGGTTTTTTTGTTTGAGATTCTGGGCATTTTAGTTTGTACTTTGTAATGTGTATTCCTACAGTTAAATTTTTTCAAAATTTTTTTTTGGTTTCCTAAAATGCATTTGCCTGCGGGCGCCAACACCCTCCTTCAATTTTTTTTTATAATTTCACCTCTACCTAAATTTTTTATACTTTGATAATCGGGTACCCTTGAATAATCCTCATCTTTAATGAACTAAATATTTTAAATAGTTTTTTTGTTTGAGATTCTGGGCATTTTAGTTTGTACTTTGTAATGTGTATTCCTACAGTTAAATTTTTTCAAAATTTTTTTTTGGTTTCCTAAAATGCATTTGCCTGCGGGCACCAACACCCTCCTTCAACTTTTTTTTTATGATTTCACCTCTACCTAAATTTTTTATATTTTGATAATCGGGTACCCTTGAATAATCCTTATCTTTAATGAACTAAATATTTTAAATGGTTTTTTTGTTTGAGATTCTGGGCATTTTAGTTTGTACTTTGTAATGTGTATTCCTACAGTTAAATTTTTTCAAAATTTTTTTTTGGTTTCCTAAAATGCATTTGCCTGCGGGCGCCAACACCCTCCTTCAATTTTTTTTTTATGATTTCACCTCTACCCAAATTTTTTATATTTTGATAATCGGGTACCCTTGAATAATCCTTATCTTTAATGAACTAAATATTTTAAATGGTTTTTTTTGTTTGAGATTCTGGGCATTTTAGTTTGTACTTTGTAATGTGTATTCCTACAGTTAAATTTTTTCAAAATTTTTTTTTGGTTTCCTAAAATGCATTTGCCTGCGGGCGCCAACACCCTCCTTCAATTTTTTTTTATAATTTCACCTCTACCTAAATTTTTTATACTTTGATAATCGGGTACCCTTGAATTATCCTTATCTTTAATGAACTAAATATTTTAAATGGTTTTTTTCGATTGGAATTCTGGGCATTTTAGTTTGTACTTTGTAATGTGTATTCCTACAGTTAAATTTTTTCAAAATTTTTTTTTGGTTTCCTAAAATGCATTTGCCTGCGGTCGCCAACACCCTCCTTCAATTTTTTTTTATAATTTCACCTCTACCTAAATTTTTTATACTTTGATAATCGGGTACCCTTGAATTATCCTTATCTTTAATGAACTAAATATTTTAAATGGTTTTTTTCGATTGGAATTCTGGGCATTTTAGTTTGTACTTTGTAATGTGTATTCCTACAGTTAAATTTTTTCAAAATTTTTTTTTGATTTCCAAAAATGCATTTGCCTGTGGGCGCCAACACCCTCCTTCAATTTTTTTTTTATGATTTCACGTGTACCCAAATTTTTTATACTTTGATAATCGGGTACCCTTGAATAATCCTCATCTTTAATGAACTAAATATTTTAAATAGATTTTTTGTTTGAGATTCTGGGCATTTTAGTTTGTACTTTGTAATGTGTATTCCTACAGTTAAATTTTTTCAAATTTTTTTGTGGTTTCCTAAAATGCATTTGCCTGCAGGCGCCAACACCCTCCTTCAATTTTTTTTTTATAATTTCACCTCTACCCAAATTTTTTATACTTTGATAATCGGGTACCCTTGAATTATCCTTATCTTTAATGAACTAAATATTTTAAATGGTTTTTTTTGTTTGAGATTCTGGGCATTTTAGTTTGTACTTTGTAATGTGTATTCCTACAGTTAAATTTTTTCAAAATTTTTTTTTGGTTTCCTAAAATGCATTTGCCAGCGGGCGCTAATACCCTCCTTCAATTTTTTTTTTAGGGTTTAACCTCTACCCAAATTTTTTATACTTTGATAATCGGGTACCCTGAATTATCCTTATCTTGAATGAACTAAATATTTTAAATAGTTTTTTTGTTTGAGATTCTGGGCATTTTAGTTTGTACTTTGTAATGTGTATTCCTACAGTTAAATTTTTTCAAAATTTTTTTTTGGTTTCCTAAAATGCATTTGCCAGCGGGCACCAACACCCTCCTTCAATTTTTTTTTTATGATTTCACCTCTACCCAAATTTTTTATATTTTGATAATCGGGTACCCTTGAATAATCCTTATCTTTAATGAACTAAATATTTTAAATGGTTTTTTTGTTTGAGATTCTGGGCATTTTAGTTTGTACTTTGTAATGTGTATTCCTACAGTTAAATTTTTTCAAAATTTTTTTTTGGTTTCCTAAAATGCATTTGCCTGCGGGCACCAACACCCTCCTTCAATTTTTTTTTTATGATTTCACCTCTACCCAAATTTTTTATATTTTGATAATCAGGTACCCTTGAATAATCCTTATCTTTAATGAACTAAATATTTTAAATGGTTTTTTTTGTTTGAGATTCTGGGCATTTTAGTTTGTACTTTGTAATGTGTATTCCTACAGTTAAATTTTTCAAAATTTTTTTTTGGTTTCCTAAAATGCATTTGCCTGCGGGCGCCAACACCCTCCTTCAATTTTTTTTTTTTATGATTTTAAGTCTAGTCAAATTTTTAAACATAGACATTTGGGTACCCTTGAATAATCCTCATCTTTAATGAACTAAATATTTTAAATGGTTTTTTTCTTTGAGATTCTGGGCATTTTAGTTTGTACTTTGTAATGTGTATTCCTACAGTTAAATTTTTTCAAATTTTTTTTGTGGTTTCCTAAAATGCATTTGCCTGCGGGCGCCAACACCCTGCTTCAATTTTTTTTTTATGATTTCACCTCTACCCAAATTTTTATACTTTGATAATCGGGTACCCTTGAATAATCCTTATCTTTAATGAACTAAATATTTTAAATGGTTTTTTTCTTTGAGATTCTGGGCATTTTAGTTTGTACTTTGTAATGTGTATTCCTACAGTTAAATTTTTTCAAATTTTTTTTGTGGTTTCCTAAAATGCATTTGCCTGCGGGCGCCAACACCCTCTTTCAATTTTTTTTTATAATTTCACCTCTACCTAAATTTTTTATACTTTGATAATCGGGTACCCTTGAATTATCCTTATCTTTAATGAACTAAATATTTTAAATGGTTTTTTTCGATTGGAATTCTGGGCATTTTAGTTTGTACTTTGTAATGTGTATTCCTACAGTTAAATTTTTTCAAAATTTTTTTTTGGTTTCCTAAAATGCATTTGCCTGCGGGCGCCAACACCCTCCTTCAATTTTTTTTTTTTATGATTTTAAGTCTAGTCAAATTTTTAAACATAGACATTTGGGTACCCTTGAATTATCCTTATCTTTAATGAACTAAATATTTTAAATGGTTTTTTTCTTTGAGATTCTGGGCATTTTAGTTTGTACTTTGTAATGTGTATTCCTACAGTTAAATTTTTTCAAAATTTTTTTTTGGTTCCCTAAAATGCATTTGCCTGCGGGCGCCAACACCTTCCTTCAATTTTTTTTTTATGATTTTATGTCTAGCCAAATTTTTACACATTGACATTCGGGTACCCTTGAATAATCCTTATCTTTAATGAACTTAATATTTTAAATGGTTTTTTTTGTTTAAAATTCTGGTTATTTTAGTTTGTACTTTGTAATGTGTATTCCTACAGTTAAATTTTTTCAAAATTTTTTTTTGGTTCCCTAAAATGCATTTGCCTGCGGGCGCCAACACCTTCCTTCAATTTTTTTTTTATGATTTTATGTCTAGCCAAATTTTTACACATTGACATTCGGGTACCCTTGAATAATCCTTATCTTTAATGAACTTAATATTTTAAATGGTTTTTTTGTTTAAAATTCTGGTTATTTTAGTTTGTACTTTGTAATGTGTATTCCTACAGTTAAATTTTTTCAAAATTTTTTTTTGGTTTCCAAAAATGCATTTGCCTGTGGGCGCCAACACCCTCCTTCAATTTTTTTTTTTATGATTTCACGTGTACCCAAATTTTTTATACTTTGATAATCGGGTACCCTTGAATTATCCTTATCTTTAATGAACTAAATATTTTAAATGGTTTTTTTCTTTGAGATTCTGGGCATTTTAGTTTGTACTTTGTAATGTGTATTCCTACAGTTAAATTTTTTCAAATTTTTTTTGTGGTTTCCTAAAATGCATTTGCCTGCGGGCGCCAACACCCTCCTTCAATTTTTTTTTTATAATTTCACCTCTACCCAAATTTTTTATACTTTGATAATCGGGTACCCTTGAATAATCCTCATCTTTAATGAACTAAATATTTTAAATAGTTTTTTGTTTGAGATTCTGGGCATTTTAGTTTGTACTTTGTAATGTGTATTCCTACAGTTAAATTTTTTCAAAATTTTTTTTTGGTTTCCTAAAATGCTTTTGCCTGCGGGCGCCAACACCCTCCTTCAATTTTTTTTTTTATGATTTTAAGTCTAGTCAAATTTTTAAACATAGACATTTGGGTACCCTTGAATAATCCTCATCTTTAATGAACTAAATATTTTAAATGGTTTTTTTCTTTGAGATTCTGGGCATTTTAGTTTGTACTTTGTTATGTGTATTCCTACAGTTAAATTTTTTCAAATTTTTTTTGTGGTTTCCTAAAATGCATTTGCCTGCGGGCGCCAACACCCTCCTTCAATTTTTTTTTTATGATTTCACCTCTACCCAAATTTTTTATACTTTGATAATCGGGTACCCTTGAATAATCCTCATCTTTAATGAACTAAATATTTTAAATAGTTTTTTTGTTTGAGATTCTGGGCATTTTAGTTTGTACTTTGTAATGTGTATTCCTACAGTTAAATTTTTTCAAAATTTTTTTTTGGTTTCCTAAAATGCATTTGCCTGCGGGCACCAACACCCTCCTTCAACTTTTTTTTTATGATTTCACCTCTACCTAAATTTTTTATATTTTGATAATCGGGTACCCTTGAATAATCCTTATCTTTAATGAACTAAATATTTTAAATGGTTTTTTTGTTTGAGATTCTGGGCATTTTAGTTTGTACTTTGTAATGTGTATTCCTACAGTTAAATTTTTTCAAAATTTTTTTTTGGTTTCCTAAAATGCATTTGCCTGCGGGCGCCAACACCCTCCTTCAATTTTTTTTTTATGATTTCACCTCTACCCAAATTTTTTATATTTTGATAATCGGGTACCCTTGAATAATCCTTATCTTTAATGAACTAAATATTTTAAATGGTTTTTTTGTTTGAGATTCTGGGCATTTTAGTTTGTACTTTGTAATGTGTATTCCTACAGTTAAATTTTTTCAAAATTTTTTTTTGGTTTCCTAAAATGCATTTGCCTGCGGGCGCCAACACCCTCCTTCAATTTTTTTTTATAATTTCACCTCTACCTAAATTTTTTATACTTTGATAATCGGGTACCCTTGAATAATCCTCATCTTTAATGAACTAAATATTTTAAATAGTTTTTTTGTTTGAGATTCTGGGCATTTTAGTTTGTACTTTGTAATGTGTATTCCTACAGTTAAATTTTTTCAAAATTTTTTTTTGGTTTCCTAAAATGCATTTGCCTGCGGGCACCAACACCCTCCTTCAACTTTTTTTTTATGATTTCACCTCTACCTAAATTTTTTATATTTTGATAATCGGGTACCCTTGAATAATCCTTATCTTTAATGAACTAAATATTTTAAATGGTTTTTTTGTTTGAGATTCTGGGCATTTTAGTTTGTACTTTGTAATGTGTATTCCTACAGTTAAATTTTTTCAAAATTTTTTTTTTGGTTTCCTAAAATGCATTTGCCTGCGGGCGCCAACACCCTCCTTCAATTTTTTTTTTATGATTTCACCTCTACCCAAATTTTTTATATTTTGATAATCGGGTACCCTTGAATAATCCTTATCTTTAATGAACTAAATATTTTAAATGGTTTTTTTTGTTTGAGATTCTGGGCATTTTAGTTTGTACTTTGTAATGTGTATTCCTACAGTTAAATTTTTTCAAAATTTTTTTTTGGTTTCCTAAAATGCATTTGCCTGCGGGCGCCAACACCCTCCTTCAATTTTTTTTTATAATTTCACCTCTACCTAAATTTTTTATACTTTGATAATCGGGTACCCTTGAATTATCCTTATCTTTAATGAACTAAATATTTTAAATGGTTTTTTTCGATTGGAATTCTGGGCATTTTAGTTTGTACTTTGTAATGTGTATTCCTACAGTTAAATTTTTTCAAAATTTTTTTTTGGTTTCCTAAAATGCATTTGCCTGCGGTCGCCAACACCCTCCTTCAATTTTTTTTTATAATTTCACCTCTACCTAAATTTTTTATACTTTGATAATCGGGTACCCTTGAATTATCCTTATCTTTAATGAACTAAATATTTTAAATGGTTTTTTTCGATTGGAATTCTGGGCATTTTAGTTTGTACTTTGTAATGTGTATTCCTACAGTTAAATTTTTTCAAAATTTTTTTTTGATTTCCAAAAATGCATTTGCCTGTGGGCGCCAACACCCTCCTTCAATTTTTTTTTTTATGATTTCACGTGTACCCAAATTTTTTATACTTTGATAATCGGGTACCCTTGAATAATCCTCATCTTTAATGAACTAAATATTTTAAATAGATTTTTTGTTTGAGATTCTGGGCATTTTAGTTTGTACTTTGTAATGTGTATTCCTACAGTTAAATTTTTTCAAATTTTTTTGTGGTTTCCTAAAATGCATTTGCCTGCAGGCGCCAACACCCTCCTTCAATTTTTTTTTTATAATTTCACCTCTACCCAAATTTTTTATACTTTGATAATCGGGTACCCTTGAATTATCCTTATCTTTAATGAACTAAATATTTTAAATGGTTTTTTTGTTTGAGATTCTGGGCATTTTAGTTTGTACTTTGTAATGTGTATTCCTACAGTTAAATTTTTTCAAAATTTTTTTTTGGTTTCCTAAAATGCATTTGCCAGCGGGCGCTAATACCCTCCTTCAATTTTTTTTTTAGGGTTTAACCTCTACCCAAATTTTTTATACTTTGATAATCGGGTACCCTGAATTATCCTTATCTTGAATGAACTAAATATTTTAAATAGTTTTTTTGTTTGAGATTCTGGGCATTTTAGTTTGTACTTTGTAATGTGTATTCCTACAGTTAAATTTTTTCAAAATTTTTTTTTGGTTTCCTAAAATGCATTTGCCAGCGGGCACCAACACCCTCCTTCAATTTTTTTTTTATGATTTCACCTCTACCCAAATTTTTTATATTTTGATAATCGGGTACCCTTGAATAATCCTTATCTTTAATGAACTAAATATTTTAAATGGTTTTTTTGTTTGAGATTCTGGGCATTTTAGTTTGTACTTTGTAATGTGTATTCCTACAGTTAAATTTTTTCAAAATTTTTTTTTGGTTTCCTAAAATGCATTTGCCTGCGGGCACCAACACCCTCCTTCAATTTTTTTTTTATGATTTCACCTCTACCCAAATTTTTTATATTTTGATAATCAGGTACCCTTGAATAATCCTTATCTTTAATGAACTAAATATTTTAAATGGTTTTTTTGTTTGAGATTCTGGGCATTTTAGTTTGTACTTTGTAATGTGTATTCCTACAGTTAAATTTTTCAAAATTTTTTTTTGGTTTCCTAAAATGCATTTGCCTGCGGGCGCCAACACCCTCCTTCAATTTTTTTTTTTTATGATTTTAAGTCTAGTCAAATTTTTAAACATAGACATTTGGGTACCCTTGAATAATCCTCATCTTTAATGAACTAAATATTTTAAATGGTTTTTTTCTTTGAGATTCTGGGCATTTTAGTTTGTACTTTGTAATGTGTATTCCTACAGTTAAATTTTTTCAAATTTTTTTTGTGGTTTCCTAAAATGCATTTGCCTGCGGGCGCCAACACCCTGCTTCAATTTTTTTTTTATGATTTCACCTCTACCCAAATTTTTATACTTTGATAATCGGGTACCCTTGAATAATCCTTATCTTTAATGAACTAAATATTTTAAATGGTTTTTTTCTTTGAGATTCTGGGCATTTTAGTTTGTACTTTGTAATGTGTATTCCTACAGTTAAATTTTTTCAAATTTTTTTTGTGGTTTCCTAAAATGCATTTGCCTGCGGGCGCCAACACCCTCTTTCAATTTTTTTTTATAATTTCACCTCTACCTAAATTTTTTATACTTTGATAATCGGGTACCCTTGAATTATCCTTATCTTTAATGAACTAAATATTTTAAATGGTTTTTTTCGATTGGAATTCTGGGCATTTTAGTTTGTACTTTGTAATGTGTATTCCTACAGTTAAATTTTTTCAAAATTTTTTTTTGGTTTCCTAAAATGCATTTGCCTGCGGGCGCCAACACCCTCCTTCAATTTTTTTTTTTTATGATTTTAAGTCTAGTCAAATTTTTAAACATAGACATTTGGGTACCCTTGAATTATCCTTATCTTTAATGAACTAAATATTTTAAATGGTTTTTTTCTTTGAGATTCTGGGCATTTTAGTTTGTACTTTGTAATGTGTATTCCTACAGTTAAATTTTTTCAAAATTTTTTTTTGGTTCCCTAAAATGCATTTGCCTGCGGGCGCCAACACCTTCCTTCAATTTTTTTTTTATGATTTCACCTCTACCCAAATTTTTTATACTTTGATAATCGGGTACCCTTGAATAATCCTCATCTTTAATGAACTAAATATTTTAAATAGTTTTTTTGTTTGAGATTCTGGGCATTTTAGTTTGTACTTTGTAATGTGTATTCCTACAGTTAAATTTTTTCAAAATTTTTTTTTGGTTTCCTAAAATGCATTTGCCTGCGGGCGCCAGCACCCTCCTTCAATTTTTTTTTTTTTATGATTTTAAGTCTAGTCAAATTTTTAAACATAGACATTTGGGTACCCTTGAATAATCCTCATCTTTAATGAACTATATATTTTAAATGGTTTTTTTCTTTGAGATTCTGGGCATTTTAGTTTGTACTTTGTAATGTGTATTCCTACAGTTAAATTTTTTCAAATTTTTTTTGTGGTTTCCTAAAATGCATTTGCTTGCGGGCGCCAACATCCTCCTTCAATTTTTTTTTTATAATTTCACCTCTACCTAAATTTTTTATACTTTGATAATCGGGTACCCTTGAATTATCCTTATCTTTAATGAACTAAATATTTTAAATGGTTTTTTTTGTTTGAGATTCTGGGCATTTTAGTTTGTACTTTTTTAATGTGTATTTCTACAGTTAAATTTTTTTAAAATTTTTTTTGGTTTCCAAAAATGCATTTGCCTGTGGGCGCCAACACCCTCCTTCAATTTTTTTTTCTATGATTTCACCTGTACCCAAATTTTTTATACTTTGATAATCGGGTACCCTTGAATTATCCTTATCTTTAATGAACTAAATATTTTAAATGGTTTTTTTCTTTGAGATTCTGGGCATTTTAGTTGGTACTTTGTAATGTGTATTCCTACAGTTAAATTTTTTCAAATTTTTTTTGTGGTTTCCTAAAATGCATTTGCCTGCGGGCGCCAACACCCTCCTTCAATTTTTTTTTTATAATTTCACCTCTACCCAAATTTTTTATACTTTGATAATCGGGTACCCTTGAATTATCCTTATCTTTAATGAACTAAATATTTTAAATGGTTTTTTTGTTTGAGATTCTGGGCATTTTAGTTTGTACTTTGTAATGTGTATTCCTACAGTTAAATTTTTTCAAAATTTTTTTTTGGTTTCCTAAAATGCATTTGCCAGCGGGCGCTAATACCCTCCTTCAATTTTTTTTTTAGGGTTTAACCTCTACCCAAATTTTTTATACTTTGATAATCGGGTACCCTGAATTATCCTTATCTTGAATGAACTAAATATTTTATATGGTTTTTTTGTTTAAGATTCTGGTTATTTTAGTTTGTACTTAGTAATGTGTATTCCTACAGTTAAATTTTTTCAAAATTTTTTTTTGGTTCCCTAAAATGCATTTGCCTGCGGGCGCCAACACCCTCCTTCAATTTTTTTTTTATGATTTTATGTCTAGCCAAATTTTTACACATTGACATTCGGGTACCCTTGAATAATCCTTATCTTTAATGAACTTAATATTTTAAATGGTTTTTTTGTTTAAAATTCTGGTTATTTTAGTTTGTACTTTGTAATGTGTATTCCTACATTTAAATTTTTTCCAAATTTATTTTTTTGTTTTCTAAAATGCATTTGCCTGCGGGCACCAATACCCTCCTTCAATTTTTTTTTTATGATTTTACCTGTAGCCAAATATTTTAAACATTGACTATCGGGTACCCTTGAATAATCCTTGTTTAATGAAATAAATATTTTAAATAGTTTTTTCTGTTAAATATTCTGGGCATTTTAGTTTGTACTTTGTAATTTGTATTCCTACAGTTAAATTTTTTCAAAATTTTTTTTTGGTTTCCTAAAAGGCAGTTGCCTTTATAAACATTGAATATTAAATATTGATTTTGAAGTTTTTTTGAATTATTCAATAATATTTGAATATGGAAATAGATATTTTTCATAGATTACCATAGTTTTTGTGCACAAACGTCGGGACGTGGTGCACATTTCTGCACAAACGATGCACAAGCGTTTGGCACATTCAAAAATCCAAATATTCAATGTGGGGGGGCTACTGTTTCAATGGCCCCCCCCCCCCCATTTTGTTTAAGGGATAGAGGTTTCAGTTTTTGTGCACAAACGATTGGACTTGATGCACATTTCTGCACAAACGATGCACAAACGTTTGGCTTGGTCAGAAGTTCAAATTTTGAAAGTGGGGGGGGGGCATTGAAATGGACCTATAGTTGTTGTAGGTTCGGGGCAAATATTATCGATATACTTCAGGGAGACTCACCAAATATACTCACCCCTAAGTTATTCAAAATGGGATTTATAAATGTTCTCGAAGACCGTGTTGAAAATTCTTGGGAGTATTTGTACTACTTGAAGAGTATTATGTGGTGACACAAATTTCTGTTGCTCAAATAGGAACCCACCTTGTTTGTTTTCTATATATTATTCAGCTTAGGTTATATGTATTATATTCCTTAAAATTTTGACATATCAAATTTAAAATTTTAACGAATTGCTTTTGAGTTATTTCACTTTGTGTATTCGGAATAATAGGTCCGTCGTTATGGGTTTGGAAAATATGGCCATATATTATGGGCTATGGTGATTTGAACATTTTCGTGATTAATATTAATCTATTGACATTATTTTATTTAATACATTTTAAATATGGCGCATGTATAATAATGCTAAATCCAATATTACATCTACTTCAAATGCTCTTAAAACCATTTTTAAGGACTACTATCCTTAGCAAAAACATTTTAATAACTAAGAAACTACTCGTTTAAATGTTGAATTAGAGCAATTAGGCACACAGTAATTTTCAAAACAAATTATGCACTAAATATTTTACAGTAAATATTTGCGGTTTTCATTTGAAAAAACAGAAGTTTGTATCACCATTCCTTAATAGTAGTAAAAATATCCCAAGAATTTGAAAAAGTAGTCTACAAGTATATTAAAAAATTCTAAAATTCAGAATTTGAATACCTAAATGCATTATGTTAAAGGAAAAATGAGTGTGAACATGCTTGGTGAATGACCCTGTGATGATACTATGTGGTGGTTTTGTGCTCAAAAATCTCTAATACGCCGGAAATGACAATCGTGAATTAGTATTTAATCGCACTGTGTATATTTTGCGACGAATCCGAGATCTACAAATCACATTTTACATTTATTATTGATTTGGCATTACGTCTAAAATTTGGTCTTCATCATCTGTTTTCTAAAAAATCAGCAGCTCCGGAAAATATAATATTGTTTCAACTTGCAACATAATAATTATACAGATATAATTATTATTGTTTTTCTTCTGACACAATCAAGATTTTCAAGAATAAAAATTCTATTCGTATCGACAAAGAATACTGTACGTACCGACTCGTATCGAATTCTGAGGCCGATACAGGTCGGAACGTATCGCTTGTATACTGAACGTGTAACTTCTTGAACGCTCAAAATTGATCCGATACGTATCGATACACTCCAATTATATCTTCCTTGGAAATATTGAATATTAGCCACAGCAATAATGCCACACGACTAACCATCGGTTTTATCGCAACTACGATCGTAATATAATTATTATTGTTTGGAATATTAATAGTTATGTCGAATGAAAGCGTACTATATGTTCAGGTGACGGGCATAATGTATTGTCTATCAAACGCGAAAGCGGTAACAACAATATTATCAGAGTTTTGGATCTGAGCGGTTGTTTTCTATAATCGAACGTCATAAGCTGCTGCTAAGGCTTAGTAAAATATTTATGTATTTGTGCTTAAGTTATTTTCCATTTAAGCTTAATATGCATGAATAGGTAAGCAATATTTCACGATCACAATATTTATATACCTACATAACATAAATGTTAAAATTATTTAAAATTTATTTTTTTATTTATTGAGCTAAGGCTTCGACAAAATGTGAGTTCATTAGTCTGAAGGTTATTTAGAATATTTTTAAATGTGGGGGAGGATACGTTTGGTTAGAATACGTATATGTGTGGCGAGGATTCGTCACTAAAAGCCGGATGGGTGACCATCCGGGACCTAGCGACACCGGCCGATGTTGAACCTCAGAACACGTTAGTGACTGAGATCAACCACTAGGTACGCCACACCAGGCCACGTTTAAATCATCGTTGGTGTTTCCATTGGCATACCTACATAACTATTACGATACACATGTGGTACATGTATTAGCAATAAACATAATATAATAAATTACAGTTAATAATTATAATAAACAGACATAATATTATATTATAATGATGATAATATTATTGTAACGGCATAAAATCAAAAATGTAGTTACGAAAAATTGAAATAAATTACGCGTCGCATAATATTAAATCATCATTATACAATGGAGTGTATGAATATTATTAGTATTATGACGAATTCACGTGTACACGATAATATATTACCTATTCCTATACACACATTATTGTATCGGGTCTATACCGAGTACCATTCGACACCAATCGATTGTAACGAATATAATATTTATGTACATTTTATGCACAACCCTGGATACTGTGGTAACTGCAGATGATATTGTATATTTTTTTCATCCCATTATCGTCATTGATAATATAATATGAACGTACAATAAATAAACGATGGTCGGTGTGTGTTCGTAATAATTAAGTTGAAAGAAAAAATGTTCGCTACAAAACTACACACAACGGAGAATACCTACGGGCTACGATAATCTAATATCCACTATCGCTGGCTGTAAAAAATTGTTTTACCGAGTATTGTATATATCTGCGAAAACTGAAAAATATCAAACGAAGCCGCGACCTACCTATTAAGTATATTATAAGTATTATGTATTTCGTCGAATTCGATATTTTAAAAAAAATAAATATTATATTAGATATTACTATAACAACAATAACGCACGTCGAAGACACACAAGTTAAAGATATTTTGCTGTCGGTTGAATAATATAATGATAAAGGTCGATTCACATAATACACAGACGGTACCTCCGGTTCACTTTTTTTTTTTTAATAAATTTCCTGTTATAGATAATTTTCTTATACGCAGTTTTCACGAAAATTATAAAACCTATATAAAGGAATATTTAATAAGATAATATACCTTTGTATAACGTCAGACACAAATCTATACCGATAATAATAATACAATCTCAATAGCAAAGGAATGTTCGTTTTCATATTTAAAATATTACAAATTATATAAATTTACAAGCATAGAAGTAGACACATAAACGACCTTAACGTTATATATTCCTAAATATTATTATTTATTACCTGAAAGACATACTTACATAATAGATTTTATCAAGAGTATAAAACTCGATATAATTAGTTTTTGATTTACGGTTATAATGGACCTATATTATTAAGAAACGGTTTTATATTATATTTTTTAGGTTACCAATATTATTTTTTAGATCAACCACAGATTTGATACCTACCTAACTATCTCTATCGATTAAATTATATTTCTGTTTTTTTCCAAAGTGCACTACACGCAAATTACTGAATCAATTTTTTTCATTTTACTTTTATGATTTGAATTCGACTTTATATATTTATTATGTTATTCAATCAATTTAGTATTTGTATATAAAGTTATAGCGTTCAACCTATCTTTGTCAAACACTTAGTTTTCAGTTGCTAATTTGAAAAGATATATTTATTTAAATGGTTTTAGAGGACGTGTCTTTTGACTCAAAGTAATACTTTGAATGACCCAACAATAAATTATGTGTCATTATTGGCTAATTTAACCTATTATTTTATTACTATGTTAAAATCTGCATAGTTTTTAAGCTTTTGAAATGTTTTTGGCTGGAGTATTCAATTGAGAGTCCTATTTTTTTTACATAATCTTCGTAATAATTCAAAACAATATTTATTATAAAAATGTATTGATTTTGGAGGTTAGAGTAATTAATGGTTAAAACCATGAATTAATTTTACAACACAATTAAGAACTGCAAAAGTTATAAATGCTTTTTCCGTAGAAAAAAAACAGTAGGTTAAGCTATCACGTCTTATGGTCCTATATATTGTATAATGACCGAAAAATAATTTGTGACATTAGAATTGTTAATGAATAAAAAATTACTTACAAGCTAGGTACATCGAACTAACGAACTGTAGATAATAAATTGACGAATGTAACATTTACTAATGAATTATTTGAGTTATTAAATCATAAACCTATATAGTATATTATAATATACCTACTTATTTTATTACTAAAAAAAAAAAAAACTTAACGTAGTTTTAAATGTATTAATTTGTTTTTTTACCTACTTTATTCTATTAGCTGAGCTGCCTATAGGTAGTAATCAGTCATCTGTCGGCTGTAGTAATATATTCGGCTTTAAACGTGTATAATATAAACATAATAGCCTATGTAATATATATACGGCAGAATTTTGTTTGGCTCTTCTTTTGAAAGTGTATTCCAGAATATTATTATTTTAATATAAACTATTTTCAAAGTAGTTACGCAGGTAGTTTAAAATATCATTTGATGTATAGGTAGATATGTAAAAATAAAAATTTAACTCTACTATGCATATTTTTTGGACGCAAAATAAAAACTGATCTATAAAGAATTTAATTTCAAAGCACATACAAGTTTACTCCCCCGTTAAATAAATGTTACGAATAAAATAATCCACAAAGTAAAAATTATACAATATTTGAGGTACCTTACATTGATAGTTATCATATTAAGTAGTCGCATATATCAATATATCATAATAATTTAATATAGATATATAACTATCACGTATACATCGTTGATTGTGCATAAAAATATTTTAAAGTCATTTAATATTTCATAATATTTCTATAGTAAACTATAAATCGTGTTAGTTTAAAATATATGTCACTGTGATTTATCGGGACGTCTTCTCTGGATTTTGCGTATGCATTCGATGTACGCACGCTTCAGCTGCCGATATAATATAATTATGCCGTGAATTCTATTTTTTTGATTTCAATGTTTTGCGATTGTCACGTGTGTAGGAAAAAATCATGATATAAATATATCTAAATAGAAAAAATAAACGTAATTTCACTTCAATACAAGTTAATTGGTTTTTACTTATCTGCTACTGCCTCAAAAGTCGTTTATAAATTTATAATATTCACATTGCAGGTGCGGTTTGATTTGATTGTGTAGGTATACGTATATTTATGTTTTGATTATTATAAGCCAATAACGATAATTTATATTGTAATATATAATGTAGATATAACCTACTATACTTAGTCAAAATAAAATATGATATAATATTAACAACAAAATTGTGTTAAAAATGAATAATAATACATTTTCACATATTTGGCAAATACAATATAAAATACAAAGTTGTATTATGTTGTTGTACAACATTTTAATTTTAATTATATTTTTGTCATGTTAAAGTTTTATATTTATTTTTTAATCAAGTTTGAAAAATATTTTTAAAACATAATATTTAAGAAAAACAGAGATACTAGAAATAACAGAATATACTAGAAAATATATTTTTTCAAAACTTTTTGTCTGAAAAAGTTATGTAGACAAAAAATTATGTAGGTATTCCCGAATAAGTATTTATGCATCCACCAAGTTAATGTATGCGAATGTTGGTTTGTCTGATACCATAAACTGTAAGTGCATATAATATAATATTATAATATAGTTTAGTCTCAAAAGTTGAAGTTGTACTGTATAATACACTGCGGTGGCCTAATACGCATACAAAATATACGCCAACAAGATTTTTGTGTTCACAGATAATAGCACCAAAGTATTAATTATCTAAATAGTTGAAAATATTATGCTAATGTGCGGAACGATGTGGTTCAATTCTAATAATAATATACTAACCGTATTATTTGGACAACTGTTGAAAGCTTGGTAGAAAATATTTTTTTTTATAACGGCATAGTGGCAGGTGTAATAGTTAATTTTTCTGTAACTGAACTTTTTCTGATAGTCTTACATTAATAACATCAATGACATTGTTACTGGATGATTAATGTATCAACATAAGTACATAACAATATGGTTTAGTGGTTACATTTCAATTAGCTTATCAAATGTTAATGTATTGCATTAATATGTGGTTAAATAGTCTATATATTACCCCTTAAGATGATGTACCGCGTTGTAACCGTATAATGACGTGTAGTCGCGTCTAACTAACGCACGAGGTCCATTTTGATTTTTATTATTATTGTGAATTCACATGAGATCTATTCTTACTTATTAAATTTGAAGCTAAAAATATTATTCAGTGATTCATATTAGTTTTTTTTTTATATTTTAATTTGTGAGAACTAACTGATTGAGAATTCTGAAAATTGAAATATTTATTGAAAATTCCAAACCTAGTATATTATATAGGTTATATAGCCACAGGTGTACGCATGTACCAATGAGCACTGCAAATGGTATCTGGTAAGCAGAATAAAAGACTATAGACTATACCGCGGTAAACTTTTCAGGATGACTGTATTTTTATCGTTATCGAATAATATTTTTATAATTGAACGCGTATTATGCCATACACATGTAATAGTTATGTACATAATAATTTGGTTAAAATAGCCCAACCATTGTCCCTTGAGAGGATGTGCACGTTGTCATCCTCTCATGACGTGTTGTCTCTGTCTAACAACACACAATACGCATTGCAAAATTGTTCGTTCAGAATAATCCATTTTACTCTGCGATTTTTTATATGTGTAATAATATAATATTGTGAATTGACTTATTTATAAAATTCAAAGCTAAAAATGTTATATGTAGTTTTACATATTTTGGTTTTTTTTTTCTTTTTAATTTGTCACACATGGCTGATTATGAAAACCAAAGTATTGTAATTTTTTTTTTCGTTCGTTATCGAATAGTATCTTTATATTGAACGCGTATCATGCCATACATACGTAATAATATGTGCATAATAATATACCTATGTTATCCGCGGTGTATATATTATAATCTATTCCGTGTTGTATAATATCTCCTCGTACCTTCACCGTAATTACGATAAAGTTCGCCGATGCATATGATGATTGATTATAATGCATCAATATGCGGGCGTGTAATAATTAACAAAAAATGTATTGGCGTGCGTATTTCGAAAACAGCACACTCGGCTCGATTCATTACTCGCCTACATTGTCTGCCTCCACGTGCGTCTGCAGATGATGACGACGAGGTATTTTTCCAGCCATCTGTGAAATTCGCCTGCATATTATATTTTATAGCTATAGTACATACATATGTGATAGATAATAATTCATATTACAGTCGAGTTTCGAAAACCTCGACAACTCAAATTTTTCAGCGTTTGACGCGTATAACTCGAAAATTACACAAGTCGATTTTATTTTTATTCGCCTTGAGATTCGAGTCGTTGAGACTCGACCATATAGTCGACTGCATTGTCGTTATTAACGTATCCACCGATAACAACCGATTAAGACGTCCTAGTTTCGACGATTTTGTTTCACGGTGAACGCGATGGCGATGAGCCACGACGACGGCGGTTTAATATTATACTCTAAGTCGTGTCGTCGTATAACAATAATAATATGTAGTCATATTGGCGACCGGATCTTATTATTAATAATAATAATAATAATAATATTGTGCGACCACCGAACACTGTTGTATAATAGTAGTTGTAAGTCACGTTTTTCGCCACCTCCGTATATATTGTGTCCCCCGACGGCATTACAATCTCCAAGTATTATTACCATCGTGTACACTACACGTACATCTTATATTAACGCGTGCAGGCAGTTATCCGCACGTTGCACGACGGATCCTCATTAACACGTCGATAGTGCGGCACGCGATAAACACCGAAGCCATACAATATAAATAATAATAATAATTATTATTATCATCGCGTCGTTATTATCATTCACCACTGTCTACGTGTCCGACGGCGTCTGCTGATATCATCGATTTGTCGGGCAGAGGATTTTCTAATGGGTGGGGGGGGGGGGGATAAATTGTTATTGTGCAGATACACGTACAATTATGTGTAAAGCGTGTACCACGCACTATACTATTAAATTGTAAATTGTTTAGATTTTTTTTTGAAAATAAAATTTAATTTCCTTGATGACTGACACGATCAAGAGTACCGTTCTTTTAGCCGACGAGGTGATATCAAAACCCATGTCCGTCCCCCCGAAGATCTGTCACTAGACAGCCTTCTCATTGTTTTAATAATGTACAAAGTGATGATTGTGATAGGTTATTTAATTTTTCATTGCTTGCTCGTGATTATCATCCGCATAATGCACGTTTCCACACAAACAGTAAGCTACCTATGTCATTTTCCATGAATAGTATTCAATACACAACTATTTACACTTTCTATAAATTAAGTACCTTGCCTGAATTTAGGCTCCTACGATAACAATTTCTTTACCATTTCTAGAGTATGTCTTGTTCCATAATTTTTTTGTACTCCAATCATAATCATGTTATTTTAGATAGTGACGATATTTTGTCAAATATATTAAAAGATTTAAAATTGTTTACACGTAAAATGTATTTATAATACAATAAAATATGGAATAGTATGTTAAACATTTTAATAAATACTATATATCTACAGTGACCTGGTATGGTGCAGGGTTTGATCTCGGTCACCAACGTGTTTTGGGGTCAAGCATCAGCTGGTGTTGCTATAGTTTCCGGATGGGTGACCATCCAGGTTTTTATTTACATATACACGTCATGTTCTAAGACGTGCCCATTCCCATAGTTAAAAACCTACTAAAATAACCTTCAGACTAATGACATCAGATGTTGAAGTTTCAACTCTATAAAACAAAAATATGTATATACATTATGTAAAATATAAATTATTTTTATATTCTAAGAACAATGAAGGAATAATAAGAACTCGTTGTACCACTGTACCAGTACCATAGTCGTGAGTTGGATACTGTATATTAATATATATTGTTGATAAAAAGTTAAGTTAGTAACTTTATTTAAATATGTATACTGTATAGCAACAACGTCTACAGTTTCCTTATTTTTCCAGAAAATTTCCCGGAATCTAAAACAAATATTGTTGTGTGATAAAAAAAACAACATTTTAATAAACATTTACGTTTTGATATAAATACGGAGTCAGTCAATATCTCATAAGGTGGAAATGAACAAGGTGTACTCTTTGGTGGATACCTGAAACGTGTTATGCCCGTTCAATTGTTCGAAAGTGCGTTGCAAGTACCAACACATATAGGACGACAATACGTTTTTCATAAAAAAATAATATTTTATACTATTTTTGTCGATGGTCATTGTGCGATTGTCGGCTGCACATGTAAAGCCGGTGACGGATAGGTGCGCGCACGGACGGCGGCCAACCGATACGCGTCGGGCGTGTAGTTACTTGTGTCGTACCTGTAGATAGCCCTGTAAGGAGGGGAGAGTGAGAGAGCGATAGTGGACTGTATAAAAGGTAGGTTCAAAAATCTTTAAGATGTATGAGTGCTAGGGTGATGAATGAAAGGTACTTAATTACAATAACAACAATGGGTTTATATATATAATGCAGAACAATTTATTGTGGTGTTCTGAAATTTGAATATCTTATTGCTAAGGTTAGTAAAATCGAGGTAATGATAACTGCGCGCGATCACAATACGATCGGCGAGACAATATAACTCAACATAATAATTCGATGACAAAAGTACATAAACATAAACAAATAATCGTGTGTACAACCTGATCCGAGCGCGGACTGATATCGTGACGGTGACGCTGCGGTTGATCCAAAACGACGTTGTAACAGCTACGGACGGCAATCGGGGTTGGCGTCACTTTGCACTCCCGTTGGTTAGGTTAGGTTACCTCCCGTCGACTATGACGAATGGGTCGACAACATTGCGTGTGAACGGCCAAAAATCACGTGGACGCGTGTAAGGCGCACGGCAAAATCGTACGGACGACGACAAAATAGCGATGCCTAGGTCGGCGGATTCACGCGGCGTCGAACGGACGGGCGAAAGCACGTGAACACGTGTGAAGCGCACGGCGGAAAACAATACGTAATGTATGTGGGTGACTACGGCTCGGGGTCGCACTGCGATGGTCGGACGGGCGACGGACACAATAGAAAGCCGTGGTGTCGGCACAGACGGCCGGAACTCGAAATGCGTAAACGGTTGTACACGACGCGTTAGTGAGATTGACAACGACGGCGCACCGGGTCGAGTTGGTTAAACATATTGTGGTTTACAAACAAAAAAAATGCCAAGGCGGCGGAAACACTACATGTTGCCTAGACGGCTCAAAAACGACGACTTTTTATGGCGGCGGGTGTGGATCGCTCGAGGCACAACTGTGTCAAGACCGTCCCCACTCTGGAGGTACAAAGTTCGCTCGCACACTTTTCGGCGGCTGGGCGGCAGGGTGACAACATTGCAATCCAGACGTATCGCATACAACCGCGCGGAAATACGAACCGCCGATTGTGTACCCAACAGTCATATTGTTTTGTGTTTATACTCGGCAGCATAAAGGTCAAAATGTTGACGATAATCCTATAGATTTTATACCCACCTTTTAAAATATGTAATTTTTATGACTTGCAAAATTCTATGACAATTCAGTATCACTTTAACATGTTTTATTTATTTTATGGCCTGGCGTTCTTTGGTACCAGGTTCTGGTCCATTTTTGAAGTGCCTAGTATAATCTACTATATAATATATTATTGTCTCATATTTTTTATAATCATAAAATAACTCACACTAATAATCATTATGATTACACGGCGTTCTGGATAGGCAATTTAGCTACATAACAGTTCCCAATGCATTGTTTTTTTTTGTATTTCAAACAAAATTATAAAATTTGTATTTTTAAAATCAAGATCATACGTTGTTGAAAATTAGTTTTGGATACTAAAAATTTAAAATATAGGTAGGTAGTATAACTCAATTAAAAAACATAAAATGTTTACCTATAATTAGAAGTAAATGGAAAAAGCAGTAAAATATAGTGTAATTCAAACTATGCGAAAAAGTTATTATTAAAATTGCAAAAGCGGACAGGGGCGAAGAGCGTCTTAAAATTACAATATGGCCTGCAGGTGTGATACTTACGTGTGTGTTTTATATTATTTGCAGTGTGGTAATTTTACAAATGTCCCAAATCCGGCTTATCACTGCCGCAACAACGGGCGATGCGGTCAGCTCGATATATTATATTTATATGAATTATAATATTATCTCATTAGAAAGGGCACATACATAGGTATACGCACGCACATTGTACCTTGGTAATGGTATACATGTATAAAATATATTCATAACGGTCATGTTAGCCACGACGCGGTTATTGGGAAGGTACCCTTAACGAAAGAGAGAATATAAAACAAATAAATACTGCACACACGCCACACGGACCAACAGCGGTTTGCAGTGGACACCGCCGGACAGACTTTAATTAAACGCAAAACCTCGACGCACCTGGTGATTAAAAGAACGTTATTTATTGCCGTTCGGTCCGGGTGGATGGCAATTTTTTATATACAACTTTTAATACAACTTCAGACCACGGACGATATAATCTTCGCGGTCACAGCGACGTCCGCTCGCGATCCCGCATCCGCTTTAAACTATTATATACTTATTGATTTTTATCGGAGAACAACAATATACGTTTATAATATTATATTATCACTATTATTATTGTAATTTTGCGATAAACGACGTTGTGCGTGCGGACGCGATGTGCATAGAAGGGAGCGGCCGGCGTTTAAGGTGGGTATAATGCGCAGCTATATAAACTGGAGATCGGCTAATCGAAAATGACAAGAACATGCTATCATTGTAATAGTTGGAGTAAAATATTTTATTATTTATTATTAACGATGACGGACCATGTACAGTAGTATGACGTATCAGTTGTATTACTGTATATTATGTACGGTATTCTACCACCGCGCTTTATTATTATTTTTATTATAACTATCATTATATTATTATTTTAGTGAAGTGAAGTCTTCATATTTTGTTTGCGTTGTTAATTGAATATTGTTAATTATTGTTAATTGCCATTCCGTTTTTTTTTTACTGTGTATTGTTCGAATACAATGGATAGTTATTTTATGTAAACGTCCTGACGTCGGTGTAATTATTCTGAGTGTACCACATCTGCATATGAGCCCTACAACCTGAGAAGTAGGATTTGAACCTACGCCCATTTGGGAATTATTCAATTATACATTTTTTTAATTA
The DNA here is from genome assembly GCF_019925205.1 of Metopolophium dirhodum. Lineage (NCBI taxonomy): Eukaryota > Metazoa > Arthropoda > Insecta > Hemiptera > Aphididae > Metopolophium > Metopolophium dirhodum. Next base: position 20,518,007 of record NC_083568.1, read on the forward strand.
TTATTTATTATTGTTTGTGAAATTGTTCTTAGCATAATACAATGATACATATCATGAGCCCCTGTACGTAGTATATAATAGGCGTAGATCTTTTCGTGCGCGCCTGCAGCTTCTATGTTGAAAACGCCACAATATATAACAGTATTACGCGAAGTTTAAGGCGGGTGTGCCTGCATTGTTTTCTTATTTGTACTATATAACGTTCGTTATTTAGATTATAAATTATTTATGATGGATTTACGCGCAAGAAACGCGCGTTGCGAGGCACAGCAAATCGTACGTACGCATAGTTGGTATAATATAGGCACATACTATCATTATATATTACACTTTGTGTGCGCAAATAAAATCGGAAACATATTTTCACGTCGTGGGGTAGGTGCCTAGGTAAAAAAAAAATAAAACAGATCGGTTCCAGGAAATAAATCAGTTTAATCGTCGCCCCGTTATTGATTCGCGTAGCAACCGTTCGCATATTTTTCGCTTTAAACCCTCATCGTGCACAACTACAATATGTTTATAGACTATATCGTACTAAACCTGCATTTTTTAGTATTTTTTACGTGATTCCTGGTAGCTGACAAATTGTGACGAAAATTCTTCGACAGTATTATATCAGCTATATACGTATACATACATATACTTCGAGTCGGCCTAATGAAATACAAATAAAACATTATACGTATATTATATTTACATGTAATATGAGTGATTTTTTTTTTCGATGATTCAATTATCGGAACGTGTCTATTGCGCGGACACGGTGTATCGGTATGAAATAAATTATGTAGAAGGGGAAAAAAATCGATAACGGTTCAGGAGAAAATAACAAAACGTATTTATTTCCAGTCCGGACGACCGACGTTAATACGAATAGAAATTAAATGTATAGCTTTAGGTTTGTAATTGAATCTCTAGTCTTTACTTACTGCCTATCTACGCAATGTATATATATATAAGCTGTAGCCTTATATATTATATTATATACTACGACGAGCGATGCGCCGCGTGACGGACGAAATCGTTAAGTCCGTCTCAGCGCACGCGACTACATCGGTACACATAGGTACACGTCGGGTATATATAGGTTGGATTTGATACAGATTGGATGGAATACAATGTATCCAATCAGCACATCTGATTTCGATTATTTTTAATCGGAGAAGATTTCGCCGTAAAGCGCGATGTACCTGCCGCCGCCGCCACCGACACGACCACCGCCGTCCGCGTCAAACGAACATAGTTTTCGATCAGTTTCGATTCCGTTTTTAAATCCCGTGTCCCGAAATCCAATTAAAACTTGTGGAACAACAAAAAAGCGTAAATCGCGTGCACAAAATATGGAAACCGTAGATATATACAGCAGGCGGGATGAAAACAAAATAAAAAAACGCGGACGACATGGAGAAATTGTGCAAACCGACCGAAAAATTAATTCGGAATCGTTCGAACAGTTCGCATCCACCGCGTGTATAATAATACTTATTGTTATTATAATAATAATTATTATTATTATTATTATTATTATTATTATTGTAATAATTGAATTAAGCGCGCATTGATAATTATTATTGCGTCGTACGAAAGTTGAATGTTTGTACAGCGACTCGGAATTCCCATATATACAATAAATCGAAACCCGAGGGAATAATATTTGAAAAATAAAAAATGAAATTCTATTCATCGTGAGACTTTTCCGTAAAAATAATATTGTAAAACGATATTTCAGTTTTCGATAACGGTTATAATGTTATGCATTATGAGTTAATATAGCCGTTATACGTCATGATCATAATATAATATAAGTAGGTACTTAATATTATTATTGTGACGGCATTCCACGGCGGCGTCGTGCATACTTCCGTGCACCAGAAATTGCGGGCAATACGTGTAAGTTATTATTTATAGGTATACGACGAAGACAGTAAAATCATATCTCGTCAATATCGTTTGTTTGGTACGTTTGAAAAAAAAAAAAAACATACACTTCATTAATGCGATCCCCGTACAACATACGTCGTGGTCGACAGGACAATTATTAATATAGAATATCGTAATGGCTGCGGTGCAGTCGACGGTAAAATATGACGAGATACGCGTACTAAGCTTGTCGTACGAGATACCGAAATCACGGTCAATCGCACAATGCCTTTTGCGTACTAACCTATACCGTATTATTATAACGTCCAGACGGTATAAGCGTGTATATTGTACGGCGATTTTGTGTTTCGTACGAGAGACGGCGAGGAGGAGCTGATTGCAATATAAATTCCGTCGAGTATGAACACGCGATTTAAACGCGCGCGGGGAACAATGAAATATACAGAGAGGTTTTCCGCGAATGATCATACCCCATGGTTTTTCTTCAACAGTGCCGCAGTTATTCAAAACGTGATGTTTGAAATGTTCAGATACAATATTGAAGGCCATATTTTAAAATCCTCGAGATTTTTCGTACTGCCCAAGGAGAATAAGTTGTGTATTGTTAAAATAGAAACCTGTTGTAAATTATTTAACGGATAATTTTTTTGAAAATGTTGACGTATGATCAAAATTAAAATTCGAACGAGTTGTTTTTGAATTATATACTAATAGTTATCATCTATAGCCTATAGGCCAATGATAATGGGTTTATAAGATATGGTTACTATATAGTGATTTGAATAATATTTTAGTGATACATATTAATTTATCTACATTAATGATTTGATCCAATAATACATCCGTTTTATATTTTTGTAAAACCATTCTTGAGGACGATTATTCTTCAGTACTCGTTCAAATTTCAAACTAGGTACGTGAGCATTAAAAAATAATAAATATCCACTAATGGCTTATAGTCAAAAAAAGGGAAGTTCTCATTTGAAAAATATAAATTTACGCCACAAGAGTACAGCACACTTCTTAAGTAGCACAAAAAAGTTATAAATTTGAAAAAAATGATCTTTGAATACCTAGTCTATATTAAAATTGATTATTTAATTCAGAATTTGAATAAATTCGTTATAACGGGAGAAATTGGGGTTAGCATGCTTTGTGAATCAACCCGTTTAATATTATTTTGAATCGGCCGGGATATAGGTTCGACCTATTTATACGTCCGACGTCGGTCCGCTGCTCGACAGTATAGGTGCCTATAATATTACCTACCTATCGTTTTCAGATCGCATACATCGGGAAAATAATTGTTGTCAAATAGTCCACGGCACAATAAAGTCGGCACGATATGTATAGGTACTATATAATATACAGACTGCGCGTGTACTGTACGCATTTAACAGCGCACTATTCGGTGTCACGTAAAGGTAAAGGTACCTCTGTTCGTATTATGTAATATAATAGACTATATAGACGCAATCGGCCGGTTCGCCTATCGTATTTTTTATATACCTATATTGTGTAAAACCGATCAGTTTTTTTTTTTTTACAATGCAAAACGAAATAATATTACGTCGATAATACGCAACGTGCCCTTTAATAACATAATACTTACGACCGTGTTACACACAATGGAATATTGACAGACTACGACACGGCCGCCGCCGCCGCCCGTCCGTCCGTTTTCAACACCGACTCGCGTAGGTACAGACACTAATATGTCCCGGTCGGAGCTTGTAACAGGTCGCGAAAGATCGACTAGAGTCCAAAGTCTGTGTTATATTATTACTATCCATATATTCATATTATGTTCACGATGGGATACGTGTTAGGTATACGAGATCCCAAAACTATAAGGACGATCGCATAATGCCTTTTGCGAGAATAATAATATTACAATGAAGTCCAGACGGTAAGTGTGGCCGTGTTGTGTATCACACGGCGATTTTGTACAATACAGTCGTATGATACGACTATGAGCCGATTATAATAAATCCCGTCGAATGTGAACACGCCGTTTAAACGTACCTACGCGAGGAACAATATAGTACGACTCTGTCAGTGGTTGGATTTAGGACGGGGAGAAGCTGGGGAGAAGAAGTACCCAAAGTTCGGCATATTCAACTTTTTTTTTTTTATTATAAATTACTTAGATATCGCGTAGAACTAAACGTATTAATTGTAGACTTCAACCAAAGAATTATAGGTTAATTTTTTTTTTATCCCAAACTTGTTCACGATAAGACGTGTCTAATAGGAGCTTTGTTATCAACATAGCACTCACCATAAAAAAAATTCTAGATCCGCCACCGGCTCTATTATACATAATATAATAATATATTGTTATTTCGAATCGTCTGCGATTTTAACGTTCAACGGTGGTCCGCTGATCGAAGGTATTATAAAGGTACCCATAATATTATTGCCTATCGTTTTCAGATCGCATCGTGAAATATTTTTTCTCGAATAATCCGTGGCACAATAAAGTCAGTACCGTCACGGACTGCGTTTGTATTGTACCTATACGCATTGTACAGCGTATACAATCGGCGGCACGTAAAGGTTCATATAGTTTTATACCTCTGTTCGTATTATAAACGCGTTCGGCCGGTTCGTCGATCGTATTTTATACACACTTATAGTGTAAAAACGATAAGTTTTTTTTATTTCACAATGCAGTACGACATATAGTACGTCGATAATACGCCACGTGCCATTTAATAATATACTATTACGACCGTGTTACACACAATGCAATGATAACAGACTATGACACGGCCGCCGACCGTTTCCATCGTCCATTCGATGGACAGACTTGTCCCGGGCGGCGCGAAAGGTCGACAAGAGTCCTAGTCCATACACATATTATTATATAGGTAGGTTCACGATAATTGTTATAATATTGTGACCGATAAGGCCTCATCCTTCGAGCACAACTCTTACAATAATAACGCATACGATCCATTGGTCAGTCTTATTGTGATTTAAAATATTATTGTAAATTGTACTATAATTAGTAACGCTCAGACTTTAATATAAACTGTCCAAAAATATTCGTCTTCTTGACGGTCGTTTTAATTTCTTCCACGTATTTTATAATATTTTTTGTACACCCATTATACATTATAATGATAATATTATCGTATTTATATATTACACCGTAACGATTGTTTATATAACTCTAAGCGTTGACAAAATAAATTATTATAAGTACCTATTTGGAATTTTTTAATTTGTTCGTGAACCTACTAAACGCACGAGAACAAAAAAACAATCGTACATTTCAGAGACTTTTTCAAAAAAGTAGTGCTGTACATTTTATCATTAAGGTAATTTACTAATTATTATTTATTTTTAATAGAGCATTTTAACGACACAACTGAGTCCGGCGCTTTGTTTAATCATTAAAACCGTCTTGGTGCATTAATATTTATTCCACGTCCATGTGATTTTAGTTTAGACACCTCTTAGGTACCAATTGAACTGTATAAAATCAAAAATGCATACACACACGAATGAAATATCATACAATTGTAAGAGTAAAAGCTGTGCACACATTTTTATTAGTTTAAATCAGTTTATATAAAAAAAAAAAATCGTTTTTATGGGTTTTATTTTTTTTACCGAGTGAGAGGTAGATTGCCGAGTTCCGACAAACTCCTCCAGTATTTCCGGGAAAATATACGGCGGGAATCAAATCCCTAACCACCTGCATTACCACTCGCCGCCGCAACGAATCTAACAAACAGTTAATTCCGATCAGCGTACTAGGAACAGGTAGAAATACGTGACTCCGGTTTGATGGTTTCAAGGTTTATATTTCAATCGAAACACCGAAAAACACACATCTTTTGTTTTATTTCACACATATAGGTATTGTTATGTGTGTGCAAAAATGATGTACAACACGATACGAGCGTAAAAAATGACACTTGTAAACAATCTCCTTGTGGGTTTATCCGTCCTCTGGAGAAATTTCACTTATACTAATTTGATGTACCGCGAAAATCTTCCACCCGGTACTGTCTGAACACAAAATATAATAATATTATACAATATTTCGTTTAATTCCATCCCCGCGAAATGAAACTTTTTTTTTTTAAACTTATTTAATAACATCTCGTCATAACCGTCGTTGTTGTCCGAAGAAGTGTGCACATGTGTATACTCAGCATTCTCCGCAGCAAATAAATTGTTTCATTTTACACGAATAATTTTTTTTTTTAAATTATCCCTACAATATTTCCTATGTATATAATATACTATAGCTGATCCCGCGCAATTCGTGGCCGGTAAAAAATGTACAACTCTGAAGAAAATTGTGATTGTTTAACTCCTCTTGGGTGTAACTCGCTGCAGGAAGTGAAACTCAGCCACTCTAGTAGGCAATGCGCGAAAATTCGGTTTGATGCATGCTTGGACTAATAATTGATCGGCCCGATTAACCAATGGTAACCAATTATAAATAAATACTATTTATATTAATTAGTTCTCCTATATCCAATGGCGACCATTTATAAACAAAATTTTCCATCGTGAATCTCAAAATCCCTGTTTGAGCACCTCCCTGGACTCCTATTGGTCGTATTGTCGTGATGTTAGTTAACCTATAGCCTTCCTCGATAGATGGACCATCCAACACAAAATTAATTTTTCAATTCGAACAGTAGTACCTGAAATTAGCGTGTTAAAACAAACAAAACAAACAAACTCTTCAGCTTTATACATTAGTACATAGATATAAGAATCACACCAGAACCATCACTATAGTCACTGCATCATATAATTATTGCATAAAGAAGTGTTCAAATTTCAAATTAATGTATATTAGGTACACAATATTATAATAACGAGCAGCAGCTTGATAAGAATTTTAAGGCTCGAGTACGAATTCATGTTTTATAACGTGGGGCAAGTTGGTTTAAATGGCATTGAGTATGTTGATTTTGTTTTCCCTTTTATACACTATTTCGGTTAGTCAATATGCTCCAATTATTATTGGCCAACAAAGCCTATTGTAGGTTTTGAATTCAACTTCGGATCATGCGTTTTTGGATTTCCCCGTACCTACATATAGTTGCTCAGTACATAGCGAAAAATAAAAGAAAAACTACCGCTTTATGATAATATAGCAAAAGTAACGTATAATGGAACCGATAAAAAAAATATTTTTTTAAGTTCCAAATAGTATTATATAGGTAGATATAATTCATCAACATGGTGGACTACTTACAATAAAAGTAACTTCTAAAAAAATAAGTTTACCAATACCTATAAAACTAAAAATTCCGTTTTCAATGTTTATTGTTTTGCACAAAGTAGGTTGAATAAATACGTACTTGTACATGGTAATCCGATTTTTTTTTTTAATACAAATAAAACAATTTTGAAATATGCCTATGCTTTTAATCCGAGTAATTTTAGTCCACGTCATAATTTTTATTTGTATTAATATTAGTACATCATACAATTACGAAAAAAATGAAATGTATTCAGATGAATTCCACGAAGGTGCGTGCGTCAATTGTTATTTATGTTTTGTAGTTACAATTTGAATGTGGACAATAATAGTTTGAACTTTATGGAAATTATTATTTTAATTTCGCCGACAACAATGTATTATTCTGTCAAATCTTTTGTCAAAATGTGAAATCCCGGGTATGTTTTATACAACATCGAGCCGATAATATTGTCACAGAATTTAATCATATTAATATAATAAAATATAATATATATATTATTTGAAGTGCGTTTGTACGTATACAACCCGAGCCACGTTGTAACCCTACCTGCACTCGAAATCGTTTTCGAATAAATTCCGATGATTTATCGTTGTTTTAAAATTTATAATAAAACAATATACCTACACACTGGTTTGCGCCGAATCTGAGAGGATAGTGCCACGCAGCCGGTCCGCAGCGGTGTATAGCCCGTCCGCACTTTTAAACATTAATTTCGACGGTTCACATTATATTATTATAATATACTTTACACTGTTTTACGCGATTCCGTCGGGATCCATCGATCTCGCCACCGTCGCCTCCATTAACGAAACATGTCCGAGCGTCATCTGGACCGGAAAAACATCGAAACGCATAAAAACAACAACAACCACGGTGGTCGTAAAACCGATACACGCATTGTTCGCATATTCGTTTGGGATCATAGTAGGATACCGACGCTGTTATACTGCAACAGCCCCGCACAACAGTGTAATAACAGTCGCATTGTATGATATATATTATGTAATATTATAGACCCGCGAGTATCCACTTATATGTCATAACCTCAAAGTCCCAAGCCAAGAACGCTGCGCAGCGAGCGATAATATTAATACAAAATATGATAGCAAAAATCGTACAAGACGACAATCTCGCCGACGAAGTGCACGCGGAAAATCGTGCGACTTTACGGGCAACGCCGTACAGTACAATACTCGTTGTGCGGTCAGCAGTTGTCAAATACAATATGATCGTACATAAACCGAAATGACATAATCGTACATCGATTATTATCTGGCTATAAAAATTCTGCAAAAATTGTCCATTACGAAATATTTTTCGGAAAATAGTTTTACGAGTGTTCATGTTATACAACACTTTCGTGCAATTATACGTCTACAGTGACCATTATGACACGTTGTACATGCATTTTAGATAACGTCGTCTCAGAATTAAAAGGTTCTAAATCGATCTTTTCGAAAAATGGTTTTTTTGCATATTATTATTTAATATTTTTTGTTGTATAATAATTCAATCTTGAAATCGTATCGATCCGTTGATTATTCAATGATGTACAGAGAATAAAAAGGTTCTAATTCACACGTGAATGATAGGTACGGGCTAACTTAAAAACGCTCTCCTAAACAATAAATTACAAAAATTACGTTAGAAACTTTTCATTCCGAGACGACGATAAATAAATAATTAATTTTTATGATAAAATTAGAGTAAATATTATTACTAGAGTTGTTATAATAATTTAATATTACTATGTTATTACCAATGATTGTAAAATATAAAACAGTTTTCTTTTTCTAGAATACAATAATTAGGTTTTTGCGCACGCGCGTCTAGCATCATTTCCATCGATAATAGTGTAATAATAATTCGCGATCTCGGTGGTCCAATTAACCATGTCACCTCCCCTCCACCCGATTTAACTCGATGATTCGATGTCGTGGGGCGGAATAATAACATTATTGAGGTCCTTATAGTCGACGGCTGCCGAAAACAGCTCCCGTAAGCGCGAAACGTTTATCGAACCGCATAGCACACATACATATATTATATATATATATATATATATATTTATTTTACTGCGCCACTATCGTCGGATAGGTCACGTAACGATAAAACCCATCACTCGCCCGGGAAAACAGTACGTGAGCGATTCGTATTTGATACGCGAGTCGCGGTTGGTCGAAGGGTGGTTTTCTGCTCGGGGTGAAAGCTGGGGGGGGAGGGTGGTTGGCCGAGTCGACAACTATGCGGAAAACTATGTCCGCCGAGGAGAATTTGTAATTGTTGTTGTGTGCTGTCCGGTCCACCGAAATGTTATTATTATGTTTCGTGTATGTAATGTTGTAGCGGCCGAAGCAATATTTTATAAGCATAATAATAATATTAAATGTATAAGTATAATGTATCGTAATAATAATACCACTGTGGTATGGCCTCAGTCGGACACATTATTCGAGTTGCAGGTCGCGAGAAATTCGCCCGAACTCGACTGGAAAACACCGCAGTGTGATTGCGTGTAAATCTGGCGTAGTTCACCTGAGTGTCCAAACGATTCTCGATTATAGAATTATTAAAATTCAATAAATTTTTACAAATGTAATATAATACTGAGGGCCGCGGAGAACGTCGGAGACGATTGAATACTTCCGGTATATTCCTTTATCGCACGCCGTCGTCGTCGCAAATCGTATCACACCAATATAATATTATTTTATCTGCAATGTTAAGACATTAACCAAAAACATAAACCAAACCTAAGTGACACAAATGAGAGAAATTCCAGCATTAGGCGTAACACGGCGTTCTGGATAGGCAATTGAACTGCATAACCGCGGTCAAGAGTCGCGGAATTATCGTACGGCGTTTTTCTTATTTATTATAGCACTACAGTAATATTGTCATGTACATAGAATTATGCGATACAATAAATTATACGCTGTAGATATTATGAGTATCGTAAAACAATAATTTAGCACAATATAGTATTGATTTTTTGGGTAACAGCAAGGTTGATGTAATTGACAGTTATTTTTATGCGACGTTGTCCACATAATAGGTATAACCGTGACATTACGGACGCGGTGTTAATACTATTGTACCGAATTCGATCATCGCAGTTTATAAATAAAATGAGATTATATTATATTATGAGAGTATAATACAATTACTAAAAGTATACAATAACACATAATATGAAGTAATACAGCAATATATCAAACACAACACGAGACAATCGTAAATACCCGCGTACCTACTATAATAATATAGTAGGTACTATATAGTAAATTAGTAAATATAATACCTGTCCCATAGTAAATTACGATCGCAGTGTATTAGGTAATGTTCAGCGTATTGTGGACGAATTCGATCAGATCGAATACGCATCCGTCTAGGTTTCATCGGTTTCAAAACGTGTACCATCGACAGCGCCCGCGTTAGAAACGGAGCGGTAAACAGTTCATATTATTGATATTCGAAAACGTACTTGTGTACTATATTTAATTTTCCTGTGGACAACGCTCATAGTCACGTAACCATGATGAAATAAATTGAAAATTATGCTGTGCAGACACCGAGGAAATTTTCTTCGGACTACAAACGCAGTTCGCCATCTGTGTTGAATCGTCAAGCTGGTTCCGCGTGTGACGGGTTCACAGATAGCGCGACGGGTACAAATAGAGGAAAAAAATACGGTGGGTCATCTATAATAATATTGTATCACATAATATTACAGTTGTGATGCACAAACCGTATTTGACCAAAATTAATGTTTTTACTGTTTTAGACAAGCGGTGTACACTTTTGTCCACTAGAAGGTGGGTACTGATATTTATTATTATAATGGCCTAGGATTTCGCTACACTTTGCATAGTTTTTCGAAGTTGTGTTTCATCACGTTGCCCTCGTTACATACTCGTTTGCATACAACACGCTATTCATGTGTTTTTGATCGATACTAAGAAGTCATTGTTTTACATTTTATATAAATTATTGATTTTAAAGTTATTTTTCTTTATTTTTAGCATTTATGGTTTTTAGGGTAAATGCTGGTAACGCTCAAATCAGATTATGATTTTTTTTTTAACATTCTTTATGATTTTATTAATCGGACAATAGTAAATGTACTACGTAAAAAATAAAAGTCAATATGCCAAGTTGCGGCGTCAACGTATACCTATTTAGAATCACTTTAATATTCTCCGTTCAGTAATGTGTCTAGAAAATTGTAACTATAAAATCGATTTTGGATGATTTTTGTGTGAGACGTGATTATTATTTTCAGATTAAAAGCATGTCGTTAATGTAATATTTTCCTTGCAATTTGTTTTTTTTAACCAAGTAAAAATATTTTTTTGTTGAAAAATCATTTTAAACAAACAAATTTAAGTGAATTTTATAGGTGCCTCATTATGAATTTAAATATCAGTTTTGTTTTTTTAGTGCATTACATCTCTAGCTCTAATTATAATAATATACGAAAAACTATGTTGAGACACATAAAAATGTATAAATATGCGTAGTTATAATTATGCAAGACAAATTATGGAAAAATGCTAGTTTGACGAGTTGATTGACAACAGGGATGCTGCGAATTCCAAAGAACATAATATAAAATATTTTTTATGATCAGTTATAAGGGAAAAAACAATACAATTAAAGCAAATGATATTAAAAATTGGAAAACACGAAACGCGATGATAAAAATTGATGAATGCGTGATTTACTTGATGAGATGCAATTATATTATAGATAGTTAATTAAAAAAAATTTAAACAAATTTTAAAAACTCAGAAATTGAAATATAAATGAATGCAGAATATTGAATTATGTTTTTCTGTACCACAAGATTATTTTTTATTTATTCTGGAATATTTTTTTATTTTATTAAAAATACTGAGATGAAGGTTAAAACGTTTATCATTCATTACTATTGAAGTCTTAATTAGTAATTAAACTTTAAATACAATTTTCAATAGGTATATGGTTTTTCTTTATCTTACCAACGCTACTGTGGACACTGGAGAAAACGAATCAGAAGCTTAAAAATATAAGTGTTACGCGAACATAAACTACTGTCTGTTCATTTTTTAGATTATATTGCTAAGTACTAAAGTAGGTAGGTACCCACTCCAAAGAGTTTATAAATTATTAAACTTTTAACATTGTTACTTTGTCTTGTTTTACAATAATATGCAACGCGGGTATATGCACTGTTTTCTGGATTTGAATATTCCTACAAATCGATGTAGAAATGTTCAAAATAATATCGTTATGCAGTGGCGTGTTATAGTGTATGGTTGAGAAAATCTGGACGATATGCCAAGAAGAACCACGTGAATTGGAACATTTTATTATTCAAAACACATATATAATATATGAAACATATAAAATAATCTCACATCATCATCGAATGAGTCTAAAAATAATAATATCTATATATAATATGCACACACACACACATATATATAGATATTGTACACACAAGCACACGCACGACAACAAATATTATAATATTTATGCATAGAATAAAAAATATACATATATCAATTTTTTTTTTCTTTAATTTGTTTAAATGGTAAATATATTTTTAAGAAAAAAAATAAGGAAAATACGTTGCAGCAGTAAACTGTGAACAGCAATAAGAAAAAACAAACCACCGGCGTGCGTCAAACGTCTGCCCAGACCACTGCTCTCCTGGATCGGTCCACGCTGGCCACGTGGTTGGTGAACTGATGCCAAGACACTGCCGTCACCGGGGCGCTGTGTGATGATAAGAACAACAAATTTTTTTTTTAAAATTATTTCGCAATTCTTTAATTATTAATGTGTTTGATAGGTGTACGGATAACGACGTAATGAAAATCTATAGTGGCGTGACCTGTATACGAGCAGATTTTTTTAAAAAGGATTTGCGATCGTGAGTTGAGGCCGTTGAGTTCAAGCAAGCATATAAAATAGGCGCCTACATCATATTTATCAAAAAGACAAATAAATATATACAATAATAATTGTTAAAAACAATTTTTTTTCAAACTATTGTTAATAATTATGCATAATACTATTAAAAGAGGTCTAGCGGTAAAATGAGATTCGATCAATATTTTCTCATGGATAACTGTAAGTTAAAGATGACATTTTTATCGCAAGTTTGTCGTTCCCCGTATCGCAGACCTTATTGGAAACAAACAGATTTTTTGTAGTGAGTTAGAACCTACTGCCGGCTATTGGCACCTTATATCAACTTATTAGTTTACCTACCCACCAAAAATCGTGTCGAGCAATATGTTAAAATTACGCTTCTGAATAGAAATGTATTGAAGTCACGCCACCATTGATATTTTAACCACTATGTAATAATAATAATTTGTATAATGATTTACGTATACTAACAATAATATTATATAGGTATTATACAGCTCATGTACTACAGTGAAACCTTTCCAAACGGAACCTCTAAATAGCGAACGTTTTATTTGGAAACAAACTAAAAACTTCTACTATTTGAACCCTCTGAATAGTGGACACCTCCGAATAGCGGACAAAATTTCAGTGACCGAGCTTAACCGGAATTTAAAGGTTTCGCTGTATAACGTATATAATATAATAATATGTAAATATTAATGTACCTGTGTTCGTTCTTCAATACTACAAGTGGTTTTTCCGGATTCGCGACAGCCCATATGAACACAGATCCTTCAGAGGATCCCACGGCCACGTGATCATATTCCAAATTGAACACAGCTCTCGTCCAATCACAACCCACTTTGAATCCGTCAGCCCTGTTTAGACATACGGCGAAGAACAACAACGTAAGAATACACATTTTACGTTATTGACGGAATTATTTATTTAGTGTAACACAGTATTAGGTATGTCTAGTTATGTCTAATGACCGTTCACAAAATTCTTGAATGCTCTGTGTTTATATGGTTTATATAGAACTATATGATATATTACACTTAATGTACCTATATGTACTATTATAATTTGTTTAAATTATCAAATGTAGACGATAACGTAACGCAAAACAGAACGTCGGGAAATATGAAACGAACTGAAAACCTTTTAAACAACCGTCATATACGATAATATGCCTAAGCACATTCTTAAAATATAAAAATTGTTAACAGTACATACTAAGTTGATTGAAATATATTAACAATCGTTTAGTCGTAAAACTGGGATACCTCCGGTTCTACCGTCTGAGTCTTAGGTGGTCTATGACGTGTGTGGGATAATGTGATTATAATAATAATATGGTTTTACGATCGAACAGCAATTTCCAAAAACTGGTGATAAAAGGTGTTAAATTATTATCTCTCGATTACAATATTATACTATTGAAACCGTATACGTCATCGACGTAATTTATTGTTGAAAATGAATTTAGATGTATTATTATTTTGCGTTTTAAATTCGAATCGTCCAAAATGACTATAACTATAAAAGTAATGGACAATAATAACAGGTATATAGGTACACCTATAAAGACAAGTACCTACCTGTAGTAAATATCATGTTTAATATAAATACATTTAATCGAAATCAATTATCATAAAAACGCTAATATCCGTTTAAATCGTTCAACTTGTTCCGCATATGATTGTTGAACCACAATTTAAAAAAAATAACCCCCCTGCAGTATTTGTTAAAAAAAAATTTATTTTCGGGAAGTCTGGTAAAATAAACTATAATATAACCGCGTTCTGTATACCATAATACGCGGTATGTATAAGTTAATGGTTTGAAATTAAATAATTATATTAACCGCACGTCCAGTAATTTCACATGATTTGATTTCATGTCTATACACAGTCTACACGCGTAACGGTTTTTTGCTTTTTGGTAAACGTCCATATAAAACCATGAGCTTATTGTAAGAATATCATGTGCTCGTTCAACATACACATACATGCAGTTGACGTTTAAAAGAATAACTATTATTATAATAACGGAACATAAAATTGTATGGACATTTTGCTGCGTCTACTATAAGTATGTGTGCAAAAATATATAGCAGGTGCCAGCGTCAAAAATATATATATCTATCTATTTTGTACTTGCATTCTGTTTGTTTTATATTTGTTTTATTATTCACAAAAAGAAAAATTCCACGAAAATAACAAAAGACAATTTTTAAAACGAAAACCTCGGGTCTCTTTGAGTTACTTCATTCCCACCCCCCCCACCCCCTAATTAAATAGAAAGCTTTTGAATTTAATTTTACTACTCGCATTGGCTATTTGTTCAATACTCATGGTTTAAATCTAAGAGATTGGAAAAACTTTTGAAAAAAAAAAGAAAAAAAAGGCGAACGTAAAATAAATTAAAAACGTCTGAATTATATCGCGGAAAGTTAACAGAGAGTGAAAAAAATTGCAACAAAGGGGGAATGAAATTGCACTCGAAAATGTGAGGCGCGAAGCCAACCAACCAACCATTGTGCAAACGCTGTAGGGAATAAAGTTTCAAAACACAAAAAGATCTAACTAAACGTTACCGAGAGCGTGCTAAAAAAATGTGTATATATATATTTATATAAAAATAATAATAAACCTTATCTGTAGGAGTGTACTTACGTACATACCTATATATATATACAACAACTTTGATTGCTCCAGCGAATGTATATATGCTACGCATAGTAACTATACCTATATACATATTATATAGTTTGTATATATATATATATTCGTATAAAACGGTTTTATCTCGTTACGATAATTATTTTTATTCGCGCGACTACCGTATAATTTAGCTTTCCGATCTCCTCCTCGGCAAATGGATTCGAGTTAATAATAACGATGATAATAATAATAATGACAAAGGCAACAATAATAATAATAATAATAATAATAACTACAGCAGTGAGGAGAACTAAAAATTAAATAAATATGACTTGCTCGAATGTGTTGATTATTTTGTTCGTCCTGAGATCAACCAGCCGCAGGGTGTCGTCCCGGACACAGCTCAATAGGTAATTACAATCTGAAACACAACCGTAATCGATATAATTATATATTGTTCGTCGACGACTTGTGCAAATAATAGTTATGATAATAATAATAATAATATCGCGTTATTCGCATAAACGCCAATGTACACACGGGACCGCCTCCCCTGCCGCCAAGGTCCATTGCCGAAGCCGCCCGCTAAACCCACAGACCGCGTACACCGGTCGAATTGTTATTAGTATTGCAATTATTATTATTATCAATAGTAAATATTATATTTTTATATTATTAATATATTACCGTCGATCGTCGATAGATAGACTACACGACTCGCCAGCGGCGGTGGGCGCTATAATATAGGCACTGCGATAATAATAATATTATATATTATTATACATTTATACGACTACGATATGTGCACCGAACTAAATAATAATAATTATAATATATTATATTGTTCACGCCGAATATTATACATACCTCTCATCGACAAACGGGTATGCGGTCCATGCAATTAAAATCTAACGCGATCGCAAAACGCCGTGGTGTAACTTCAGTGTGTATATGCTCGAAACGTATTATTATTTATTGCATATTATTATTACAATCATCGATAACACGTCGCATTTGTTTCACGATGCAGCGGATCATGTGCACTCGGGGGGGGGTTGTTTCGACTACGTGTATGGTATCCGATTTGGGTTAAACGATCGCGAGTTTGGCTATCGCGAGTTGCATGCATTATGATTATTATAGCTGGTACATACAGGGTGGAGCAGAAATACCTGACGAGTGAAATAACGTTCGTCCCAATCAATATTTAAAAAAATTTTTATATACATATATGATATATTGTATAATTTATACAGACGCTCGCGCTCGCGCTACAAGTAAGATTATAACGTTATTTGTTTATTTTTTTAGAAAACTTCAAAATAGCCGATTTATAAATCTAATTTTTAGACGAACTTTCGTGGTCAATACGTGTTTTATTTAAGTCAAGCAGTTTACTTTTTAAATTATCAATATTGTATTGGAGTAAATCATTTGAAACGTAATAACATTTTTCAAAATAATGTTTTTGGAAATTTCTTGGCACAAGTATATTATTATATTTTCTTGATTTTTTTTACTATCCATATAGTTTTCATAATTTTTCTCATACGTTTAACCAGTATCAATTTTATATTTTTGTTTTTCAGGACCTTCTGTTACACCCTGTATAGAGGTATGTTTTTATTGACCTGCACCTTACGCGCGTAATAAAATAATAACACAACACGCAGCCATTAGACAATCGAAAAGATCGCATAAGCCGTTTTTAGACGGTATATTATTATTATAATATCCCCGCAGACAGGTTTTCACAGAGAAAAAAAAAGTATACTTCAATAGGTATGTTCAACCTGCAGTCACGCTCGCTCCCATTTTTCCTTTAATAGGACGTAATGAATTTATTCAAATTCTGATTTTCGGTATTTATAATAATATATTATGTACCTATGGTACCATAAATTCAAATACGACTTACATTTCTTACGCCGTTTAAGCAATTGGAACGATGTAGTTTCTGAACTATTAAATTGCATGCATATATTCTAAGAGGATAATATTCCATGATAAAAGCAGTTTAAATATTATATGTGTTAGCTATCGGCTATGGTATGATTGGAAAATCAACATTATCCTCAGCACATATTATACAGTTTAACAACTCGTTAAAACCACTTGCTTAAATTTCAATTTATATGTATCAAATTTTGCATAAATACCTTCAGCTGTTTAACAATTTGCGCAGAAAAAATGTTTAGATATGGTTTTCGTTTGTAAAAAGGAAGTTTGTATCGAGCCAAAGAACATAATATCCTATACAATTCTATATAGAAATAGAAATATATACTTGGAAATCTGTTCCTTAGACATTAATTATCGGTACTTGGGAATTATTCCTATAAACCAAATTTTAATACATTCGTTATTAAAGACAAAATAGGAATGATCATGTTTGATGAATTGAACAGTATAATACGATGTGTATTATATACAATAAATTATAAGAATAAACCGTTCGGGATCAGCACCGTACGGACATATTATAATTTATAAGTGTTATTATTGCGCATATTACGTACAATATGCGTACCTATGACTATAATCAGCAGAGACTTGATCTTTGTATTCCTTGACTCACATTTAATACTTTTACACCTCTTACCCAAAAAACATTTATCACTGCTATCCAAATGGTGAATTCATAAGTTGTTGTTAGTGGTCAAATAACCTTTAAAAATTGCTCAGACTACCTTTTTAAACACCACAGGAGAACCACCCATTAATATCTCTTGTGAATCACGTGATAAACCACTGTCTATAAAAATAATGCTTCGAGTCGGTCGGAAACGCGGAATTTCATACGCTCGAGAGAGTGCCATCGACACTGCTTGCCTATAATAACAGTCGAGTCATCTTCACCAGCGCCACTGCGGATCGCATAAAATGTATAATATTGGGTGTAAGCGTATATTTTGTTCCGTTTCGGCGGAGTACAACAATAAAATACAATAATATATTATAATATTATAAGCGACGGGGGACAGAGCTGGTCGCCAAAACTTGTTTTAGGCGCTGCAGACATTATAATATTATTATATGTCACATGACGTGTCGTTCTGACTGGGTCGTGCGTAGTTCGCCGTCCTA
Source organism: Metopolophium dirhodum (assembly GCF_019925205.1). Taxonomy (NCBI): domain Eukaryota; kingdom Metazoa; phylum Arthropoda; class Insecta; order Hemiptera; family Aphididae; genus Metopolophium; species Metopolophium dirhodum. The sequence goes on from NC_083568.1 coordinate 20,536,782, forward strand.
TATAATATGCGTACAATTATTTAAAAAATATTTCCGTCTGCAGTGGATTATGCATCATACGTGAAAAATGCGGTTCATCCGACCGACAGGCTCCTCGGCATATTCTTCCGGGACAGTGAGCGTGTAATCTATCCATAATAATAATAATAATATTATTATTATTATATTTTAATATTATTATTATATATTTTAATATTATACGTTCTTGGCGGAAACGCATATTACGCGTGGTCACTGAAATCGACGTGAATACCATATTATTATTATTATTTTGCAGTGCGACGATGAGCGATCTCTCTCGAGACGTCAATTCTCGGAAACACTCGCGGTATTGTACAGCAGATGAAACCTCGCGTGGGCGTGTGAGACAAACTGTTATAATATTATTATTATTACCAGCACTAGGCGCGAGTACAGTTATGTTTTTGTCCAAATTCGATTCGTCTATAGGATTGTGTAATATAAGCGACCGACCCGCAGCAGTGATGGGCGACTGGAATATATTATTGTTTTACCACTGCAGCAGACCGTGTTTTTATAATTATTATTATTATTAACATTGTATAATAAACTGAAGAAAATCCTGTGAGAAATCACTCGCACACCGATGTTTACGATTCGTAATTATAACTGCTGCAGGACGAGTATAATATAATAATGACTATTAAATCGTAAACAACGTGATACGTGCGTCGTATACGCAGTTTCCATCTATAAACATTAGCTGATAATAGGTGTACTCTCGTTTTAACAGTGTTGCGGACGCATAATAATATAATATAATATCACGTATAAGCCAGGTGTGTATAAAGTGGTTACACGGCGACGATTGTAAGATTGTAATTATTATAATAAAAATGGTGTTCATTAAAAATGACGTTTTTCCGACGTCGATTTCGTCGTAATGGAAAATCGAGACAAAAACTCGCACACTTAAGCACCACAGCCGTATGAATCGTCGCGATAATAATTATAGTGCACCGATGTGAACTCGCGGCTTTTAACGTTTCGCTAATTAAAACATCCGCGTAGTAATAACCGCGTTGAACACGAATATTATGTGATATATATACACGACGTGAGTTATAATAATAATTATGTGTACGGTCATTTTTGCATAACAGTTTTAGAGCATATTTTGAACAAAGCAGCAGTAATATTGATTATTATTTCGCAGCAATATAATATAATACATACAAAAAAAATTGTAACTAAGTTATACCAGCTGCACCATCGCACAGAATAAATTAAATGTATATAGTGCTATCAAAAAGAATCATTAAAAAAACACAATGATTCAAATTTAATCTGCAGTTGAAGCGTATTTTTAAGTACCTAGGATAAGATATTATATAAATAATTATGATCGGTTATTAAAATATTTTCAGCAAACTGTTTTGAAATGTACTTTATAAACATAATTTTAAAAAAAAAAAAACATCATAAGTTGTAGATTCTCCATCGACTACCTATATACACTTTATGGGTAATAAGGTAATTAATTATCTCAATCAATACATATATTACATACCAAAATGGATTAATCCATGTTATGTATATTATTGTTCTGAAACATGGGCGACGTGCTTCTAAGACGTCTATACACACTCCAATATTCTTCAGTATTACATACTTCTTTATGCTTCAACAATAGTTTGTTTATATATATGTAGTATAAGTACAAACTCTTAAACTATTTTTATTTAAATTTATTATTAAAACTTCATACTTATGTTACACCTTCTGAAAAATTACATTTCTTTGCTTCAAAAATATTTTGTAATCAACTTTTAAAATGCATCACGTGTATTTTATGGATTATATTTCAATCTTAGACGACACGTAGGTAATCTGGGTTAAAAAAAATGGAGACCAATCATTCGCGAATAAAATTACGACGCGGGCAAATTGAACAGGCGTTTTTTTTTACCGGGGATCGATTTATTGTCCGGGGGCCGACTGTTCGTTATTACCGTATAGTATAATATAATACACGTATACCATGATACATAATAGGTGTTATACAATATGTACGTATAATACAGCACAGTGATCACGTGGGGCCAAAATCTTGCAATATCGCTGCGATGTCCAGGCACATTTTTAAGTGTATTTACGCGACGCTCCGCAGGTAGATATATAGTATATTATGATTGTATTAAACCGAATCGATCGTCAATTTTTTACGATTTTCACACGGCCGGATGACGCGGGAGTCGTAAACGCGTAACGCGGCGGAGTAGTAAAGACGACGATATTATTGATAATAATTATTAACATAACGCGAAGGTACGTTTTTATATGCGCACGGACGAACGAGTGGAGTGGACCCCGGGGCGATCGAGTCAATTATTTTGTGGGCGCAGGGTACGGGGGTTGAAAGGATATATTATTATTATGATGTATGTTTATTAGATGATCATGGCGGGCGTTCGGGCGTTAAAACGTCGGGTACAAGACACGTCGTAAAAAAATGAAATAAATAAATAAAACAATCGCGAGTACACATAGCACCATTTATATGTATATATTAACGACACGCGTCGTCGCGGAGAGTATTGGAGCTGTCTGCAGTGCAGCAATGTTTAGTATAAGACTTATATGTAAACTGTGAAGGTACACTTTAACGACGAATATAATGTGATATTATAATATAATATATATATATATATACCCGTGTGTAATCCTCGAATATATTGTATAAATATCGTTATATATCACATAGACGTGTACTTCGATGGTCTTCTGTGCGGTATTCGTTTATTTTTTTTTTATAGTCTATTATGGGCGGCGACACGAATCATATTATTATTGTGCGTACGATATATTTTTTAACGCCGACCCCGTAGGTACGGCGTGAATCACTAGCTACGCTATTCGTACCTATTTATTATTATAATACTGACCTAACGTTTTCTTTTCGCGCGCACGCGTACATTGTGTACCTATTCATAGCTAAACTACATACATACATACAAATCGATATATGGGTAAAATATTCGCTGCATATCATCCGCAGATCCGGCCGACACGATAACTACATCGCGTATATATATAATAATAATATACTGCCTACAACACTGCAGCTGCTGCAGCCGACGGTGCAGCGCGATTTTCCATATGCATTTTCGTTTTACATACATAAAACCGCGCTAAAAGGTCTAACCTCCGCGGTAGTCGTGTCGCCGGGCGGCACCGGTGCAGTTGTGGCTGCAGCATTCTACACGTAGGTACATATAATATAATATTATTATAATATAATGAAATGGCTTTCCGTATACGCATATGTCGTAGTACAGCATAGGTTATTATGCGCGTTCGCGCCCTAACGAGAGTGTCATATGATTATGCGTATGTGCCGCCGCCGCCGCCGCTTGTTATATTAAATAGTCGTGCGCGATGGCGAGTATAATATAATGTCTACCTATCTGCAGTATAAATGCCTACACGCACATGTCCCTAGAAAAAAACACACACATCCGTTTAGATATGTAATAATTTATAATAAGTAGACCACCGAGACGCAACGATGACTGTATTATAAAAAGCTCACACAGCGGGGCTGCAGCGGTCGCGGTTCGAGGACAGGTATAAAAAATAATTAATAACGCGGATCAGCTGCAAAGGTGCACTATTATGAGACTTTGCAAAAGCACGGTGATGCAACTGAGCACCATGTGATTTTCGAATATCTTTGTATATTATACGAACCACGGATGGTGCAAGTATTGATCCAGGAGGGGGGCGATGGGGGCATATGAGTTGGTCTAGTTAACAGTGTACTATAGACATGACATTATGAGTTACCGGTGAATAATAATGTTGTATCGAGTGCTGTGTTAAGGTGGGTTTCCACTAGATACGTGTACGTGCATAAAAATATTTTTCTGTGATTGGTTGTTATACATGGTAAGCTTTTGGTACACCCGAGTGTTATACGTTCTTACCACAAGTTTGACCATGATACCATGAAATTGGATTCAGTTCAACTTTTCACGTATACTGCACGGCTATATATTAATAACAATATTGATAACATAAGAATATATGAGGTAACTAATATGTTACCAATCCTAAATTCCTAACCGATGTAACCCATGTTAACCGATGGGAAACGTTTGTGAGACCGTTCATAGCGAACGTATCCGGTCAATATATGCACGTAAACGTACACGTATGTAGTGGGAACCCACCTTTAACGCGTAACATAGTCATAAAAGGGGAGGAATTTTCGAAACTTCTAAGTTTTGTGTAAACATTTACGGTACAACCCAAACGGCTCCTTTTCATTGATTGTTGGTTCCCAAACGTTCCGGTATTCGGCAACAAAAATACTTTATAATTTGCTTTACATATAAAATTTAAAAAATAAATAAATTTTTAACCACCACTCTTTTGGTAAAGTTCTAAGTCCGTTTGAATAAGGAAGGAAATTGCGTTGTCAAAAACGAGAGCCGTTCGGGAGAATTAACCTATTTGTAAAACTTGAGCCAAATGGGTTATAGCCAACTTAAAATATTATGTAAAAATGTAAAAATGTACATCGTTCTACAAACTTAGCGATCGGTTTTGATGGAAATATTGACGAAGGCCTATTTTGCATCTGATATGTTATTTTACATCGAGATATGTGAATCAAATACGGTCTTTTTTTTTCGCCGGATAATAATGCATAACCGTATACTTACATTATAATATTATGCACGAAGCTGGGTAAAACGGGTTTCTCAAAATTCACGATGATTGAAAAAATAACTCGGAGAATTTCGTGAATTTATCGCTGTCAGGATTATTATGCGATAATATAGGTCGTGTCGTGTCGTTATTTATAATAATCTATTTAATATTTATGAGTGAAATACGCTGCGGTAATAATAATTAAATTATATTGTATTCATAATAATATCTACTTTTCAGTCGGGTCTAGTCTCTGACATATTTGTATTACCTTTACATAATAATAATATATTGCCATGCCTACATAGATAACTCGCGTTCAAGCCAACGGCAATGGACACGTCGCGATAAATCACCGTACGGGTATAATACGTCGAACCTCGTCATTATAATATCCACGGGATGGACTTTTTTGTTGTGGTTGCCAGATCAATATGGTCGATACTGTTCGTTATTAAACTATTAACGAGATTATAATTTTCCAAAACGCTAGCGCGCGGGCGGGAGAGCGGGAATTATAAAACCTAACCGAGCAACGGTAAACTGTCGCGTCTACCCGTTCAAACATAACTTGAGGTTAAAAAAATAAATAAATAGTATGCGCCCGAGTACCACTACCGTGGTCTCCTCACTACAAGGCTCGGATTTTGTTGTTTCCATTCGATCCGAACGCGTTACGGGATTATGAAATTGTGTTCATTGACAATCCGCTTTTCATCGGGGATCAGTCGTAATTACGGTGGACTTTGCGCCTCGACTTTTCCCGGGCAACACCTTGCAGCTATACTTCGTAATACCACGCATGTTTATCCTAGGTACGTGGTTCATGCATGTTTTACTGCATAAGCCACCGCCGATATAATAATCTAATGACATACGGTCGAATAGAATTAGCTGACAATATCATATTATGTAGATGTACGTTAACTAAACGATCGGCGAACGCAGATCTTGCTTAGCTGCAGACGATAAGAATACCGAAATATATTTCATTTAAATAAGTAAGTATTTATTACATCGATGGATTCTATCACCGGCGTCTGCAGAAAGCGTAGGTACAGAATAAACTTAAAAATGAACGTATGGACAAAAAAAAAAACAAGAAAAACAATAACAATTTCAAAATGTAAAAAGGAAGGATTATCGTACCTCGTAAGACATTATAGCCGCCTATTAATGTCTCATTTTTTTAGTTAATTTGTGCGGGGGCTGTAACGGAACATGTAGCTGGAAATTCAAACATAATATATTATAATATAATCGATTCGCGTTTTTTTTAAACAGCATTCCTAAATATATATTATAGAAACATAGATGAGCGTGTAGACTGTATATGCACACTATACCTATACAGTGTGCGTCCGCAAAAACATGAAAAACTCTATGACTCTGTTGCTTATATTACTCAGTACCCTATACATATTTTTGAATTCTGTTTGCGGCACATGATACAATTGGATCATAGATTCCTATAAATAACAATTTTTTAAATCTCGTTTATTGCGCATGCGCTACATCTTTACTTTTTCTATGGACCCTGTTTTCCCGCGTCACAAAATACCAAACATGGTTACGGTGTAAATAGAGAAATATACTTAAATCAGGTATTCGTTTAGTGAAATTTAATTTTCAGTACAGTTAAAATATTACGTATATCCAAAGCGGACAACTCTCTAATGTACTAACTATTAATTTTTAATACGTTTCGTAGGAAATATCTTGTATACAGTTATACATCTATATGACCGACTAAATCGCGCGGTCGTTAATTTTTTTAATCGTTTGTGTTATTTAGCCATTTATTCGGCTATCGCTGCAATGTTTTTGAGTTTTGGTATTTCGACTGGAAGTAAGTTTATACCACTAGGACGCGCCGCCGTTTATTATCGTATTATGGTTCTGCAGCAGCGATCGGCTACGAGACTGGCTACCAGCAGCTATTATAATCATCATGCACATAAAATATAGTAGTTAAAACGTGCGTATTAAATTAATAGTGTGGTAGTCCAATAAGAAAATGCGTACCTATACTTGACTGGTCGCATAATATACGCATATACCTATATGATAGGTATCATATACATACCTACCTTACATATACCTGGACAGATATACACTAAGTCATTAATAAGGCGAATAAAAATAATATGATTTTTTTTTTTTTTTTTATAATATCATCAGAAATCACGATTTTCACCGCGGCGGATCTGGTAAGACGGGTTTCGGATTTTCGTACCCATATTATCACTATCGCTATTATTGTTGTCCTTTCGAATAATTCGCACGAAGCGAATTCCGCCCACCATACAATAACATACTATCACATGGTATATAGGTAGGAACATAATGTTATGTTGCAATAACACTCGTTCGATACAAAGCGCTGCAACAGCAGCACCCCGATGATATAGAGACGCGTGCGCATGTACCCACCTTTGGCTGCGGCTGTAACGAAGTCACAGATAATATACAAGCGAGCACACTATATACACCTATATAATGCGTTGTGCACATAAATGTATAATAATATTGAGGTCAGTTCGGTGTGAGACAAACGCCGCTGACGTGTCGCCGATAAATTATTAAACGCACGTGCGGCGTAACGGAGTGAGAATTCGCCGATATCCGAGTGCGGCGACGTTTTACCAACTACCTGTGTGCATCGCGGCCGACCCCCCGATGATGCAGCACGCCCCGCGACGGCAATGGTATATTATATTACATGCGAATAGCATTCGTTTTTTTTTGATTTCGATGCATTCGGATAATGTTATAATTATAACAATAATTACGGCTGGGCATTAACGAGTTAAAAAGTTAAGTTAAAAGTCAATTTAATTTTAACTCTATAACTTAACAAGTTACTTTTAGACTTTCATTACTCGACTGTTAACTTAATTTATTTTTTAACTAACGTAAAATTAACGAATTCGTTTTTCATTTTAAGAAGTAAGTTAACTTGATTTATTTTGTTTTTAATTTTATTACATTTCACTATTTCAGTCTATTTTGTTTTCATGACAAAAAATGTTTACCGTGAATTGTTTATATTATTCTAATCTAACTTATATGGAAATACTGTATAAAGTATAAACCCTATAATCTATAATTTAGTTTGGGCTTTAAAAAAATAGGTACGCTAGCGTTGTAAAAAACAAATTCACTTTTTTTAACTTAATAAAAAGTGTGTATTAACTTTTAACATAACTGAGTTAACTTATAATTAAATTAACTTTTAACTTTTTGTTATTGGTGCATATTAACTTAACTTAACTGAGTTAATAAAAATCATTAACTTGCCCAGCCTTGATAATAATAACAATTATTATTATTATCAAGTAAATAATATTTTATAATATTATGATATAAGTGTACAGAGTGGTTATTTTTAAAGCTCGCTCACCCTATTCTTATATTGTATTTAAATTATGCATTAATTCAAATTCTTACTTTTGGAATTGTTATACCTTATGTGCGTTGTGGGACGATTCCAACTCTGGTTTTTCATATGAGCACCTATAAGTCATGTTTTTTAAGATTTGGGGGGATAAAATCAAAAATTTGAGAAAGTCGTTCTCATGTAGACATGACGACAAATTAAAATCTGTATTTAGAATTCTTATCGTTTCACTAGTTCAATCGGCACGACCGAATGAAAACACGTTTAAATTCCTATGTCCCACGTGTGTTAGATAAAGACAGAAAATCACCACTTCCAGTCCCTTTAAGACATAAAGGTATTCACTTGAATAAACAATGTTTGTATCGTCACAGGATACTAATTAACTTTGTAAAAAAACTAAGTATTAGAAAATATCATCTTTCAATATACTTAAAAATTCCAAAAATCAAAATATTCGAACATACATTCATAATTTAAACGTTGAAAACGGGCCGAGTATGCATAAAAAATCACCCTGTACAGATTTTAATGTACGCGAGTAGCAAAAACTGCACACACCGGAGAACTAGTTTGATTATTAAAAAAATAATAATAATAATAATACAACTAATAATGAAACTCGAATGATTGATAGTCATCGCGCGCGCGCGTTACATATTATATTCGAAGATCTTTTATATTATTATTGTTATTATTATTATTATTATTATAGTTTGCGGGTCAGACAACAATGCTACGATTTATTATTATTACTTTATATATATATATATGTAAACTAGACGCAAAAACGTGTACCACCGTGCATATATATCTGTATATATATATAGAAACACACATTCATGCATATACATTCGCGTATACCGTTCCGACGTATTAATTAAAGTCGATTATATTATTATATGCGTTTAAATAGTAAAAAAAAAAAATGCCGCGGCTTTTCCTCTATAATATAACACCACAATATTATATTATACTGAAATTGGTACGGCGAGTATTTTATATTTAAATAATTGATCAATTACTTCCGAGAGCTTATTTCTGTACGAGCATAAAATATATTATATTATTATCCTACACACATAGGAGATTATGTAGATAATATATACATACATGGACGACATGTAATTTGCTCTTATATATATTATCATTATACACTCTGTATAATAAGCCAATTGTTTTTATAATGAATAATTATCTAAAGCTCAAGTTATTATCTATAACGTAATATTATGTAGGTACATAAATGTATAATAAATTGTTCTGTTTTATGTGTCCGTAAAATGTACCGTTTGTGATGTGTATTGTATACATGATACATATTATATATAGGTCCCTACATAATATTTATAAAGCGTTGCATTTTCATATCCTATACCGAATAAATGAATTTATATTAAGGCCGATGGCGTTTGAATATTATTTTATGGAAACTGTAACTTTCCAATAATTTTTTCCTCGATGATGAGATGCGTTCATCATAAGAAGAAAATAATAATTGTTCAATGTGTGTCATCACTTTTTTTTCAATTATTTTTCTCTGCGAAATATTTTCAGAATAATTTTAGTCATTAAAGTAAGTTCAATACATATTTAAACGTAAGTACAAATACTATTAAACTACAAAAAAAAAATTATAAAGTCAATCCAAAGAAATTTACATTAATTTGCAATCATTTTGTAATAAATTATACTTAATATTTTATATGGAGGAAAAATATTATAAAAGTGCCCAATAATAACATATTTTATATTATGCCAATTAATTTTACTTTATAAATTTATTGTTGGATTAATATTATATTTTCTGACTAACCACAAGCGATAATAGGTGAGCAAACGCAAAATTAAATTATAATCCACTTTTCGGTTATTACCTACCTACTGCATAATATTATGAATGAGTAATATTAATAATATGTTAAAATTTTTGCACAGCCACAGGTAGGTACACCTAATTCATAATAATTTCTTACTCTACTTGTAACGAGGTTGAGAATGAGGCCAATGTATTCTGCAATGTATTATCGCGGTATTAATTTTATAATAACGTGGAATTACGGTGCGATGATTATATACTATTAACAATAGTTGCACATTATGAGCATTAGTCTTGTAATATACATATCATAAATGTTGTGTACAATGATGTAAATCGAAGTTGTCTGTAATTTGTTTGTCGGTCAGTTAATTTTAACGATATAGCAGTGTTGTTGTGTTCAACGAAATAGCAACTGGCCGATGCTAACTTCAGCTGAATAATGCATTATTAACCTGATAATTATTTGACCACAACTTGTGTATTATTATCATGATATTAAACGGATAACTGATAATTTTTGATATTACACGACGATAGAATATAATATGTTTTCTCAAAATATAGTAAAATGTAGAAGATAGATCTGTATACGATTTATCAGAATATAATAAATAGGCAGTGGCTTGGCGCGGCGCGTTGGCCGCTTGTCAGTCACGCAATGTGACTGAGAGTAAGTAACGTCCGCTGCTACTAGTTCCCGGATGGGTGACCACCCGGGTTCGCAGTAGCAAAAACCTCGCCACGCATTCACCTGATGCTTACCTACCGTAACAACCTATAACCGTACCAACCCTACCAACCATTCAGTCCATAATCCCTACAATAGCTAATAGCTATAGTCTCCGGGCTCAAGTTCAAAATAAAAAAAAAAAAAGGGTAGATAGACAATTTGTCTAGTCGTGTTCAACGGAACAGCAACTGGGCGATGTTTACTAAAGCCAAAATGCATTATCAACCTGATATTATTTGACCTGCACAATGTGTCATTACACATAACGGATAACTGATAATTGTTGACACAACACGACATAATATCATAGTGTGTACCTATCCTCAAAATGTTTTGATGCGTATAGAAGATAGCTATTACATTTGTATACGATTTATCAGGACATAATAAACAGACAATTTATTGCGGACACACTGCGCAGTATTCGAATGTTCTAATTTCGTAAGCGCATGTTAACAGGGCAATCTCTGCAACTCGATCGAAACTTCGGCTGCCGTGTTGTTATTATAATATTATACGTATGCCTGCTGCAGATTTCACGATATATGTATACCTAGGTATACATGTCGCAGTCGGTTTTCTATATATACTGCAAATGCAGTTTTGAATTTACGCACGTATATGCGTATGCTAATTGACACACCACGGTGCTTTATAATATCAATACGAGACAAACATAATGCATAAAGCCAACGTGTTATCAGATCGGTGTATTACGCGCATGTTAGCGTACATTATAATAATATGAGCATATAGTAGCAGGTATGCATAACAGTACATTAGTGCAGGATCGTAACTGTTTAGTACACAACTCGGGCTTGCAGGATATGATATTATCGACGAAATCATCTAATAAAAAAAAAAAAATGCACCGAACGAGTTTTGAACGGAATCCGGTAAAAAAAAAAAAAACCGAATACATATTATACTGCAATAATGACGTTACGGTGCGCGAAATCGAAGAGCAATTATAATAATATTAAGATGCCGTTGGCGATGCCGGCGCCAAACTGACGACTGTATATAATACTATATATTCCGCGGATGAAAAATGCTTATGGTTTTGCTATATTATACGCCATTTGTATATGCCGTGTGAACGCGAAAACGGGGTACGATGCAGAAAAAGTAAAGTCGTTGCACATGTGAAAAATACAAAAGTATCCAAAAATTGTAACTCGTAGGAATTGATGATCCAATAGTTTATAGTCTCCTGGCACTCGAACAGTATTCAAAAATATCTATAGGCACTGAATAATACAAGTAATTGAGTTATAGAGTGTACCTTTGTTTTGTGAACACACGATGTGTATATGCTTTAATACTATCTGCGACACATGTTTATACAATAAATCCAACTTTTTGGGGCGCCGACCGATAATGCAGAGTTGCGCGGGGTGTCTTCTGGGGATCATACTTTTTCCCGTAGCATTGGGTCGGCAGTCCTACAGTACATAAAGTTCCGTTAGAAATTTCCCCAGAGAAAAACCATGTGTTGAATATACGTATAGTACCGATTTAATATGTACCAATATATTATATCTCGTATAATATTATAAGGTCGTGTCGTTTATGAGTAAATGGTTTGAAAATCATATAGCTTATATACCGATGACGGAGCGATAAATTTTACGATGTTGCGCAGCGTATCAATATGCGATATCCTGGTCAGAAATCGCTGCCCGTGCAGGAAAGAGTCATGTCTTCAGCTTATAAAATCTCTCCGCTGCACCCCTAAACGCATACATTATTATTATACGCATATCATAATATTATAAATTGCAGGAAACCTGAAGCTGCGCCCCTGCAGACTAAGCACGCTTTATTATAAACGCGCAGACACATGGTTAACCACCATGCAACATATATATTATTATATATTATACAACTGCCACCGGTTGGGTGGGCGATAAATCGATAAATTCATCTCGGCAGATTTTAATGACTCGGACGCTATATACAATATACAGGTATATATATATACTGCAGCTGATGGAATAGTTTGTGCGCGTCGACTGTATAATATATATTATTATATTTATTTATAGCGAGTCGCACCTTCCCGGCGTGCTGCAGATGAAATTTCCGGATAAACCGCGTGCGAGCAAAATATCGCGATCGATCGAGATCGATATTATATTTTATATTAGGTGCGCACCTCATCGCACCATAGTATATAGGTTTGTCTTGCTATACGTAGCGTTATGAACAGACAAAATCGTGCGAGTCGATATTAAGCGATGACATCTGACCGTGCGAATTCATATATATATATATGAGTAATAATATATACGTGTGGTCCAATGTAGGCGCATAAACAGAGATGGTATTTTGAGTGTTAAACAACCCCTTCCCTCGGGCGTATAATCCAAAAATATAATATTATATGCTAATTTTCATTATTGTTTAATATATAATTGGTTAAAATGATAGTTAAAACGCATTTCATAATTTTTTAATATTAATATGACCGCATGACTCCACGACGGATGTTTGAATATACCCCCCCCCTCCCCCTTCCAATTGTATCATATATTAAATTAAAACCTGGTTCTATTCGTATAGGTATTATTGCTAACACGCCGTGGAAATACCTATATTATAATCACGAGCCACTTGTCATATTTTGATATTTAAACGCATTCGCGGTAATATATCGATCCCGAAATGTTTTATAGGTTAGCAGGCTCTTCGTATACGATGGTTATGATCTTATATCTCGTATCCAAGTCAAAGTAAATATATATATTTCCGTCAAAACATTGTTGAGACTAAACACAATATACTGTACGTTGAGTTCGTGGTGTAAAACTAACGGTATTTTTTGCAGAATACGTCTGCCGTCCTTATAATATACCTATGTTGCGAATGTTTGAGGACTTTGACTCTTTAGCGCCCAAGTGGCTTCAGGCGTTTTACCGATACCTAACGGGGTGGCCAGTGTATTATTTCCTCAGAGACGTTAACGGTGGTTATAGCAAACCAGCCCTTATAAGATCTATCGCAGTTCCCGGACGCACTGCACGAGCGTTTGCCCGAAATGGTGGCGTGGGCGTACCTTTTTTCAGATATATCGTATGATATATAATAACACATTATTAGAATCTAATACCGAAACTCTATGGCAATATATATATATTATGTATAAATGTATTTTTTATGTACCTATAGATTATACACTTACCTCTGGACAAGTCCAAAGACGTGACCCGTCCTTGGACCTCGATCTCCGTATGCGGCTTCTCGGTCCTCGTATCCCAGAACCGTATCCTCTTGTCAAAATGACCGCTCATAATGGTCGTGCCGACGGTCTCCGATGTGACCAGGTCGTTGCAACTGGACATGGCAAACTTGGTCTCGACGCCTACATAACATAATATTATTATTTTTATTCAATAACTCATTACACAATTGTAACGGAAAAAGTTTAGTACGTAATATAATAAAAACAACAACAACAACAACAACAACAGCGACGTTAGTGGTGACGATATCTCGTATAACCTGCACAGTTCACACACATACACGCGTATAGGGTGATTCTTTCCGATTGGAATAATATCTTAGAAAGCACAGTTTTTTTATTTTTATTATATAATTATAGAACAAATATTCTGGATTAATCGTAGACAAATTTAAAATAATAGGTTCTTTAAATAATGATAAAAAAAATTAAATGGTTGACAGCTGGTTACATCTTTTGCGATATATTATGCTGTCTGATTTACGACAAAACAATCACCCTGTATATTAAATACTTAATAATACACATAATAAATTATAGGATACTATTTACTGCAGAGTCGGCTATATCGGCACAAATATATTATATATCGACGTCGTTTATTGGACCGCCACCAACTACACAACGCCTGAACGTTATAATATATATATATATAATATTATGTACAATCTCGTACAATATATATTATTATATTGACTTGGCTTACTAATCGTCGCACGACCAACTCGCGATGAGTATGCGTATACATAAATATAACAATATCATACACTCACATGCCCTGATGCGTAGATCGTATATCTTCAGCGTGCGGTCGTGGCTGCCGGTCACCACTTTGTTGGGCTCGCCCATGAACTTGGCAGCCATCACTTTGGCGCAGTGTCCGGTCAGCGTGTGCTGAAACAACGACAATACACACACCGTATTATTATAACGTCACGAGAACTAAAATAATAATAATAACGATAATAAATAAATAAGGCTGTGCGAACTATATCGCTCTGTACACGCATATTATACAGGTAGTTTAGTGAGACTTAGATATTTTAAGCAAAATAAGTAGTACCAAGAGTAGGTCAGGCCAACGAAGCTCAGACCGGAGAAATGTACCTAAATAATATTTAACATAACCGTCATGGCATGACATGTAAAACCGGAGTACTTATATTATGAGTTGTGCCAGCAGTCGCAGTACTGTAGCGGAGACCACGGACGATCCTATTTAAAGTATTGATATATTATTGTTTGTGAGTGTTTAATGGAATGCAGTATTTCCGACTTTGTTCTCCACTCATTTTTAACGTTACCGTATAGTTTTATCGTACACCCCGATCTGAAACCGGTCAATTCGTGGGGTTTTACCACAGAAAAGCACCCCGAAAGTGATTGTACGACGATCGACTGAGTGGCAGCCAGTGGCGTATACAAGGGAGTAAGTGGCGATCGGATCCCCTCTCGTTGGCTTTGGAGTGGATCAAATTTTCCAAATTCAAACACTTATGTGAATTTTGAATCAATTCAAATCATACTCATTGTTCTTTATTGCTAAATATTTTACTACTTATGTAAAAAGTTTTGAGAGGGTGGGGATTTTACAATTTTCCCCTACCATTTATATGTCATTCTCTTTTCTTTTACCTCCCCCTCTCAGAAATCATGTCCACGCCACTGGCGACAGAATCAACGAGGGTACTCGAACCCTCGACCCCCTCTCCCCACCATCCCCGATCTGACCCAACTGAAGTTATCTTGATATATTAGGTTATAAAGACAAGAGACATTCAGTCGTGTTCTCTGACAGGAAACAAAAATCACTATTTGTGCGATATCAAAAAACTGAACGATACCTGTAACCAATGTACAGGTATTAGGTACCTAAATAGTTGTTACCGCGAGTACGGTACGCGGAAAAATAGCGTAAACACCGTCAACCGCAGTGGTCACATACGTCTTTCGCGACTGTACTGCAACCTATCATGGTTGTATAATATTATACCTATTAAAATTACAAGTATATAATATATGTATACGTAATATGTGTGTGTAGGATCGTATACACACGTTTTGTCGTCGGACTAACTGTATTGAGGTAATATATTATTACCTATATACGTCCCCCCCCCCGCCGACGGTCGCAACTTTAGATAATATGCATATATTATATATTATATTATAATAGGTATACCTACCGACGACGACAATATGCGTACCTACAATGTGAATAATTTAAAATTTTTTTTTAAAAATACATTATTATATTCATATACCAATCATAACCCACTCGGGTGTGTGTGTGTGCTCATACACGTCGTCGTCTCAGCGTGCGTTTGTGTATATATATATATATATATATATATATAAATAGGTACCTGCCGTTCGTGAGCGCAATCGTCATGTTTGTGTGCGTCTACGCGTATTTATACCATCGTCGGCCGATGAATGGAATTAATTTCCATTTATTATAATAATAATAATAATAATATACGACGGCGATGCGATAAGTCTGGCGGAAAATGCCGACGCAGTTAATATAACTGATGCAGTAGTATACCTACGTCGTTATTATTATATATTATTATGCACCATATGGACGCACGCTAATAGAACTACCCTGCTGTAAGTCTCAACCGACGATACGCACACACACACTCCGCACACCCATTTATGTATCTATTATACATACCGAGTGCCTCACCATTTTTGTACCTATACCCGTGTACGTCTGCTCTTCCGACCACTATTATGTACACTTCAGTTATGTTAGAATGTTTAATGGAAATTAGAAATGCAATTTAAAAATTATTTACATAAATGATAAGCACTGTAATGTAATTATCGGCGGCTGTCTCTCTGTGTGGAAACGGGATATTTTTTTGTCTACCAAACATTCTAATATAGTGTCGTGGCTCTCTAATTTAATACCGATGATGTTTACCAAGGTAGTATATTATTATTTAGAAAAAAATAATTAAAAAAAAAAAATAATAATAGTTGTTGACGGAGACAAACGCGATGAGATGAGTGAGTATTATAAAATAATCTGAGTATTTCAGTGGTCGTACGTGCCGATGGTCGAAGTTGATGATCATGTTGGCTTCGATTAACGACTGTTCTTATAGGTACTCGTTTTGCTCGTTTTGCCTTTTGATATTTGGCGCGTCACCTCGAGCGAACCAAATCAAAACACAAATATAATATTATATTATTATTACTATACACACAAAAATCGATCGTGCTGCAAAGGCCCTCAAGGCGGCTGCGAGTCCGTCGCTTTTACATTAAACGCGCGCATATATTTTAGGCGATCGTGAACTATTATAACATATTCATTTACATTTCCTATTATGATGTAAATCTACAAGTGTACTTATAAACATTTATATATTATTATAAATAACGACCTGTGTGTGTGTGTGTGTATGTATAATATATATTATAATCGGATCGGTTAACACGCACGTACCGGCACGTTTGTAATTCGATATAATATTACAATTTACAGTAAGTACGTCAATGTGTTTAATAATAATAATAATAATAATAATATAATATACGATGTAATAATATTTATGTGCCATATATTAACATGAAATGTGCAGCGTGCATATACGCGTATTCGTATTCATAATAATCCGACAGATGTATATGCATATATAGTATTATAATATACACATTTCACGTATAGTATACTTGTTACACTAACCATAATATTATATTGTACAATATTATATTATTATTATTACATATTTAACTTTCCCGGTTCCGACGGTGGAAATTCAGTCGGATATTATGTCTAACGCGTAAACTGGGTCACGGTGATGTACATAATTATTATTATTATTGTACACTACTGCGCCGAAACCGAATACATCTGGGGCAGATCGCACGTATTCGAAGTTTATACAGAAATTATTTTTCAGAGTAATAAACGACGATGATAGCAATACGTTAGAAATTAATATTATATGCGTCGGTATATATTAGACCGTACTAGCGTCATACTTTTGCTGAGTTTTCAGCGGTGATGCATTACGAATCTGTTGTACATACAGTGTGATTCACAGAACATACTCACCCCCGTCGTTTCATTGAATAATGAATCCATTCAAATTCTGATTTTTGAAATTTTTAAATACATATACTTAAACACCATATTTCAAGTTCTTGAGATTTTTTTGTTCTATAGTTACGGAGAGAGTAACGTAGAGATACTAGCTTCTGTTTTTCAAACGAGAACCCGCCATTTCATTGTAAATTATTTAGTGGATAATTTATCTGAAAACTTTGACGTATTGAAATCAAATTTTGAACGAATAGGTTTTGAGTTATTTAATTAGATGTACCAAAGATAATAATATGCCCATGGACGATTTCGGGGCTATAGAAATTTGAAAATGTTTATAGGTAATAAATGTTCATCTATAAACATATATATATATGTTGTGTAATTTATAAGATAGTCCAAGTTAAGTATTATTAATATTACTAGATCCGTTATTAGGCACACATAATTCATATTTATATAAAACCATTTTTAAGGACTATTAATATAATCCTTAGTATAAAATATATTTTAATAAATGAGAAACAAGTTGTTTGAATTTTATATTATTAGGTATCAGGTAGGTACATCAGCATTTTCAAAAAAAAATCTCAAGAATTTTAAAATATGACATTTAAGTACCTATATATATATATATATATTTGAAAATTCCAGAAATAAGAATTTAAATAAATTCACTATCGTTAAATGAAACAGTGGGGGCGAACTGCTCTGTGAATCACACTGCAAGAGCGTACTCTTATACAGTGCGCATCCATATAATATAGCTTACCTATCCATAATACGTAATATAATTATATCGTCGTAACATTTGTTTTCGCGTGAACGTTAATTATGCGGGGCCATGATGAAGAAAAGAACAAACTAAAGGATGGAAAAAAAAATTGCAACGAAATAAAACGTATCCGACTGCAGGCGCGAACGGTTCGTATATATAATATTAATACCTCCAACCATGAGCGGAAATATTTTCGACCTTATAATATATTTTTACGACCTACAACACTGCAGCCCGTGCACAGCCGTAACTATACAGCTCGCCGCGGGTTCAACGCGTTTGTTATTTATGCGACACATAATGATAGTATAACGTGACCTACCAAATTGTAATGGCTTGACCGGACCTCGGCACACGCGTCTGCATATCGCGTTATTATACGGTCCTCGTAAGTAGTTTTATTGGGTGCTTATGTCTGCACGTGGTTGTTATTGGGCATCGCAGCCAGCCTACGACCGCAGCGGACCGTATAATGCACACGCAATAATTAAAATATTATTTCGATATCGGCACTGCAAAGTTTCAAACAATAAATTATAGTATAGCACTGTACCGTAAATAGCTACTAGGTATCCGCCGATTAATACTGCACGTCATGATCGCCGGCTAAAAAACGTAGACGATAAATATTATAGCGATTATATATTAATACAGAAGTATACCGAGTGATTGTTTTATCGAACGACACTATCATTGATTCAAAAACTATTAACGTTTTTGAACATTTTTTTTTCTATATAATTTTGACGTTCTAATGCAACATTTTGAAAAACAAAATAATATTCTTAATATTATAATTTTTTAAATTGTTTACTTTTTTCCAGTGCCATATACATTTTGGTTTAGGTACTACTACGCTATAGTAATCTAAACTTTCAATTCGTATAACTACCTATACGACTATACCTAAATTCACTATTCGTCCGAAATAATATGATCTTTATTTGTAAAAAAAGGTACCTATATAGGTACTCCGAATAAGACTCGGAATACGAACTAAAAAAATGTATGCGTTATCATTTAAAAAAGTAAGAACTTAATATATGACAACGATAGAAATACAATTTTTTTTAAAAAATTTTGTTTTGTTACGACTTAAATAACATTTTCCAAAACACGAACTGCTTGTGAAATAATGAATATAGAGTACATACTCTTAGCTTATATGTTAAATGAATCAATACTGGTACAATAGTATGTATCTACCTATCTACCTACATTGTTATATATAGGCACCGGCGTGAAACTGTAAAACTATAACATGACTAGTCCTCCTTCGGTTGGAATGAGTGTCGTCGTCATAATAATATGTGTTTTGATAATATTATATACAATTATTTCGTTCGCGTTCAACGGGTGAAATGAATTCCGGATCGGTTTATGTGAAAAAAAGCGTACGGCGACACGCGAATGGAAATTATACCGCAGCAAAACGATTATACGACCTATACCGCGGTATAGTAGTATAACGCGTAACAATCGTTATTGAAATAAGCACACAGCGGTTTGAAGTTGCACGACAAATCGGATACAATCTTCTAAATGGTTTTACGCCCATATGATATTATATTATGCGCACTATGCGTATTATAAGATATAATAAATAATATAAAAAAATTATTATGAGAAAGGAAATCTAAAAACCGACGTGTTACATCGAAGATCCACACGCATTCCACTGCACCCCGTGTAATCATATATTGTACTTTTGAGAAATCAAATGCACGCATATTATATTTGGATAAAATAAACAAGACTGGATAATTTTTCCCCCTGCCTTCTGCGCAGTAGATGAAATAATTAAATAATAATTATTTGCTGCCTTAAAATCGTATTTTTTAAGAGAAGAAAAAATTCTGTATGCATATTATCATATTGAAAAAAATGTTATAATACATCGTATTATATTATATTATATTATAATGTATTAGTACCTATATCTATATTTAAAAATGAATAATGTTATTTTATAATAACTTCAACTAATAACTTGAACGTAATACCTATTTAAAACTATTTTAATGTGTCGGTATTTTTTAAAATTATAAAATGTTCACCTTTTTTAATTAAACGAACAATTATTTGCACATAAAACAGTAATTATTATTGATTGCCGCAATTGTTTTTACGGGCTTGGGTGGTCGGGTCGCGGAAAGGGCACGCCGACTATTATAAAATGTTCAAATATAATATTGTAAGGACCGGGTCGTGCGCGTTGCGTCCGTTACGAGTCCATTATACCCACTGATATAAGCCATTATCAGCTTTTTGTCGCGTCTGACCCGAAACTCGTTTTGGGGC
Source organism: Metopolophium dirhodum (assembly GCF_019925205.1). Classification (NCBI taxonomy): domain Eukaryota; kingdom Metazoa; phylum Arthropoda; class Insecta; order Hemiptera; family Aphididae; genus Metopolophium; species Metopolophium dirhodum. The sequence goes on from NC_083568.1 coordinate 20,557,794, forward strand.
CGGTTGTAAATCGTCGTCAGTGACCCATGAATGATGTTCGCTTTTCTGTATTTACATGAGAAATGTATAATTATATAAATATAATATATATTATATTTACCTATATACCTATAATAATTTTATATAATATTATTACTACCTACATATAAATATTGTACTTATACATAGGAACTCCGTATATACCAGATAAGAGCTTAGCTCTGTTGGTTTACGTATCAGTTCTTAATATTATTATTATTTTTATTGTATTATGCTGAAGTAAAAATAAATAAATAAAAAATAATAGTATCATGTAAATATAGTAGAGTGGTATCAGTATATACATATCGTACCTGTATAATTAGTACGCATAGGTCTACACCAGCCATAAGTAAGTATAATGCGCACTGGAAAAGAACTGCAGAAATATATAACTAATAAGTATGCCTACACATAATATAATATTAGTATATTGATAAATGTATTCTGTCTAAGACAAGTTACAATGAGCAGAATGATTATTTTGTAGTATAATACCTATACGAAGGAATAAATAAAATGTCAAAATTTACCATATTACAATATCGATAAAAAATCTAACACTTTTCGAGATATTTAGTGTACTCTGTAAAATAATTACCTTGTTAAATGCACTTGAGGTAACACATCACTCACTAAATATGCATAACTGAATGGTTGCAAAAGAGTATTAATAAGCGACGTTTTATTAAAGTTTTTGGTGTAATCAACACGAACAGATTTACCTATATGTTTAATGTTAACTGGTAATAATATACGCATGTACCAGCTATATATACCCACATATCCAATATAATGATATCGCTTTTATCGACTGTGTATCTCTGAAAATAATGGCTTAACCAATTTAATGTTTATTTCTGTAAATGTGTATGCATAGGTACTATATGACACTTAATACTTTCACCCACTCATTCTTTAAATTATAAACTTACGGACATATATTACGGATAACTGTATTAAAGATGACTTTAATATTGTTTATGTATAATATATAGGTTATTAAAATTTTTATAATTTTTTTCGACATTAAAACTATATATTTAACATCTCAGAATGCAATTTTTTTTAAAAATATCTTAATAATTATGATATTACATTCAATGCGTATGAAAAAAGAGCATAAAGTAGTTACGTCGAAAGTTTGCACTGCAGATTATACCTACCTATTATACGCTTAGGTATATGTTATAAAGGAACGGCCCCAAATCACGTTTTATGTATTTTATACATAGGATATAATATATTATAGGTACAATACTCACATAATATAATTATATCCGCATGCACAATGTTTACAATGTAATACAATATACGGCGTAATACTTATTAGGTATACTTATAAATATATATACATATAAACGATAGGAAACGGACATCGTCCGCAAAGAGGCGGTTTGCCCGTTAACACAAAAAAATATAATATATGTAATATCTTTGAACGGTTTTGAAAAAAAAAAATTGTTAGAACTAAACCCCATATACGGCGGGTAGGTATATAAGGTACACACGCCAACACAGCTGTATATATAATCATCGGCTCGACTGTGTATATAATAATATATAATGTTTGTGTAGGCACCGCAATATTGTACATTATGCTATGTAAGATATAGACACAGTTAATTTCAGGCACGCCTATTTAATGACTGCAGCGCTGCGCAGTATTGGCATTTACCGCGAACTGTCTGCAGTGGACAGTGCAACGTGCAGTATTTATAAACCATATACAACATGGTATATGGTTACAAATTTCTAGGACAACGGCAGTGTTTTAAATAATCGAATCTCTCGGATACAATAATATACAGCACTATATTTTATGCGGCTTTAGATATAATATCATAAATATACCACATTGCGGCAGCTGCGCAGCTACTAGTCACAAACGTTTAGGTCATATTTCACTCGGAGATAATAAATTATAAAATAATACAAAGTACATTATTGTACCTTTACCGCATAATATATATTATAGTTTATAATGTATCCGCAACATAATAATAATATTATAATATATAAACGCATCGCACGTACCCATAATATAATGTTATCACCGCAGTGCTCGGCGCAGCCGGCGTTTAAGTCTCCGCGGAATCGACTCGGCATCGATCGTCCCGCAGATGCAGAACGCAATTACAGCGGTAATAGCTATAGGAAGGTATACATATTAAATAATAATATTATATTATGATTTACTATTACTGCATATAATACATATGTTTTAATTTAGTATCATACGGGCGCAAATGAAACCTGAAGATCTGCACGCATAGTCAAAGATGATCAAGCGCGAGCGAGTGTATACCACAACGCTGCACATAATAATATATAATATAACGCTATCAGTTATACATGCTGTTGGTATATTTTATATGTTATATAGGTTTATACCTATTAAATACTATAGCAGTACCTATATATAATATGTTGCACCGCGGCGAAAACTCGTTGCGGATTCGAGTGCGACGTCCGATGAACTTTTGCGATACCCGTCTCAAACCCGCGGAAATCCATTACGACGGGCGGACACATGAAAGGCGAAGGAATTAATTAAAACGTATACCTATATATACATTATATACAAATGCGTATACGACAACCGACGTGCGCATGTACATATAATATTATATTCAATCGAAACAAAACGGTACATGTAAGTACAAGAGCGATTGCAGCCGACGCCGCGATGAGTGTAGGTACGCATATATATGATGATGATGATGTGTGTATACAATATAATATATAATAATATGCGTATATATATTATATATATGAACATCCGATGGAGACCTCGTTGTGTCAGTTTGGTGTCGGATCTCTGCAGCGTATATATGTACATGAGCGATACACGCGTTGTAATAACGTCCGATTGCCCATATACATGTATGCATATGTATATTATATACATTATTATACTATATCATATTATATTCGCGCGTGTACCTATAGGTACGACTAGAAATAATAATAATATTATAATCGCGTACAGACATCGAACTATACGCTACAGCGGCGGCGTCGCCTTTGTACTTCCGGAACGGTCGCATTTTATATGATATTGAAGTCGCGGTTAGGCCGTACACGCGCTTGTGCGTGGTTGACACTAGCGCGGATGATGTATATTAGGTGCCTATTTATATATATTATAATATGCATCTGCTGCAGCGGTTATAGCTGACTATATATATATATATTTATATGGACGCTAATCCGCGAGGACAGACCAAAGGCGGCTCGATAAGACCGCGGCTAAAACGGGAAAAGGACGTATATGTTTATAATATGTTTATATAGGTACCTATACGTGTCTGCGCACGCGGGGGGGGGGGGGGGGGGGTGACGACTATCGTATTTCCTGGGCGCATTCTTCTGCTGCAGTTGCAGGCGGCGACTTATACGCGGATACACCATATTATATTATTGCGACGCACACACGATTTACGTACTCGTTACCTATGTAGGTACCTATATAATATATATTACACTACAAGTCCCATGGTTCCGCGTTTGTGTATATAATTGTCGCGTGTGCAACATGTATAGTTATACACACCGCGCCGACGCCGTAAATTTCCGTTTGCGCGAGGCATTTCTATTATATTTTTCGTCGTCCCATAATGAACCGTATGCAGCGTCGTCGTCGTCGTCGTGTTCCCAGGTCGAAAAAACCCGTTTCGTGTTTATTTATTTACATTTTTTACGCATCGTATACTCGCGGCACCTGTAGAACGCTTCGCCCGAGACGAACACTGCAAACGTATACATAGGATTATAGAGCCTGCGGCTTATTGTAAAATATTAATATTATATAGACAAAAATGTAATTGCGAACTGAGTCGAAAACACGCGCGTCGTGGAAAAAACTATATTTACCTGTACGGGAATAGTGCGAATAATATCGTTTGTCGTCGCGGGTTGTGCGCGTAATTATAATGATAGAACTCACGAAACGAACGTATATAGTCGGTCATCCAGATTCCAATAACAGATAGCCAGAAGAGAAATAATATTCGAATTCGAGCATACCAAAAACAATAATCATCAGTCATCATCATAGCCGTCATCGTCGTCAGTACATATGGAAAATAATTAAAACCGACGCTATGGTGATGTACGCACGGGTATACTCATTATTTATATACCTATAGGCTATATTATGCAGGGTACAAAAATTCGGTGGCGATCCGTTCGACCATAAATCGATTATACGCAATACGCTTACCTATATAGCGGTTTAACATTTTCATTTTAAACGAAAACTCAAATTATTGCCAACGCCGCCGTTGATTCTACAGCTATAATACATTATAGTACAATATAATATTATATTGTGTAACACAACGAACATAACATATTTACCGCTATTCGGGCGGACGATAGTCCGTCATCTAAATTACTAGGCATGAAGTTGTTTCGGGCGGGTGAGTGTGGATAGGTCGGGAAATGGCATCGGAAAGAATAATTTGACAATTTTGTAGGCGTTTAACGCAATCGTTCACACGTGAAAAACGACTAAATTACGTGTTCGTTCTCGGAAAGAAAGTGATATCAACGCGCGAAGCACTGACACTTTGTCGTCATCCTAACAGTGTACGATGATTTTAGGCGTGCGATGCGACGGTCCGCCTTAGATCTCCACGTAGGTGATCTATATATTCAGTGGCATTCGGTGGTCGATCGGATAGAATAAAAGGCGTAAAGCCCTACGGTAAATATGGTATTATACTGTTGCAGTGTGCGCGCGCAGGGGCGTCGGAGGGTCGCGAATAACTGCGTCTTGCGAACGTGACGGATTCCAAACATACGGTTCGTATTGTTTCTGTGCACACATTAATCGCGTACCATTAAACACAGGTATTAGGTTTACCGTACGAATGTTGCGGTCTGTCCAGCGCGAGATTCGATGAGAGTTTCCGGCGAATCTCCCAGTCGCTGCAGCTGCGGTCGTCCGCGCGCACCTGCAATTTATACGTTTTTCGGCGGATGCCGAATATAAAATAAGATGATATCATCATGGTAATAACAATAATGACGGCTAATACGTCGCACACACATTCTATTACGATATAATCAAATCGGAATACGAGCATAATATATGTACACACACATACACACACACACACACACAAAGGTACGGATAGTGACTTTTCTCACGACTGGTCGCTGAACTTGTGTTGGCAGTTCCGCCTGCACCACCGCTGCACGTACCTATACGTATATGTTACACTCGCGTTATTACAATATATATATTTTTTCTCGCCACAGTCCACCATATAGTGATAATATAATAGCATAATGTAGCTCATATTATATACTATTGCTCGCATATTATTATGTAGGTACAATAAACGACACGGCGTCTCCGCTGCACCGGTATATATATATATATATATAAACATATAATATAATACAAATAAATTATGCCGTCCTATAGTCGTGTTTTATTCCGCAAACGCCTCCCCCGCGATCACATATTTTCATTAGTCGAGGCGATTAATCGCGCGCGCGCCCCGCGACAAATTTATGACGCCCGATCGAAGCGACGGCCGCTGGTCACGAACGGCCGCTCGAAACGATATAATATACTGCACACGTACTTATACACATAATATAAAAAAACCAATTTTTTTTTTTTTTCGCAACAAGTCATTCCGATGAACATTTATATAAGAACACGTGTTTTATTTGCGCTCGAAGCGGGATTACGCGAACCATATTATACGCCTATAGGGATGGGTCATATTGGGGAGGGAAACAGTTTATCGGGTCATTTAATTTGAAATATACGTTTAAAAACCGGGTCTTGTAGTTCGTTCACTGCAGAGTGAGCTTTAATAACTTGATTTTTTCTAAATTGCAATCAAATAACTAGTAAGGAGTAAATAGGTTTAACGAAACGGTAATATAAATCACCAAACAATGCGATCGGAATTTATAATAAGAAATTGTATTTTTGGGACATATATACCCATCAAGATGATGATGAAGATTTTCATACGTGCACGTGCTACGAACACAACAATATTATTTTGATATGTTTATTGTAATGCATAACGCACATTATACGACACCATGTGCAAGTGCGATGTATACCTATATACTGTTATTGTAATGTGTAGGCGTTATTGGTGTAGGCATATTACCAATAATTGTAAATAACGATGTCAAATGTGTCGTTTCATAAAATTAACACCGACGCCCTGCGATCCACTATAATTATACTGCACAAACCCAGTAGTTGCCACACGCGACCTCCCGCGGTTTATGTTACCCATATACCGGCTATACCATACGGTCTGATCGTGATCGTACCGATTCGAAACGCAATAATAATATTACAATAACGTGTGCTCGGTGTGTGCACGAATTATATCCATCACATCGTCGCCGATACGAGAGCTTAAAACATACGCTGGATCATATGAAAATAGCATTAGGTAGCGGCTAAGGGTGCAAAGTATTGTTAGCGGCGTATGTATATACTCGCCTATACACCTATATTAAGTACTTGGCCGTATTACAAGTAATATGGGCGAGGAAAATATACGCCGTAGGTATAGTCTTCGTGAAAGTTCAAGTTCGCAGGAACACATGCGTATGTAAAGTATACAGCGCGGTCTCCGCGGCACGCTGCTCGCATCCTCACGGAATTGATCTGACGGAATAGTGCAGCACAAGACGTATAATACTCGAGCCCGCAGTTTTATTTTTTATATGCACTCAATGGAGAGTGCAGTGGACTGCAGCAGAAGCCGCCTTTTAATGCTGCGGCGACTTCCGCTGGAACGCGGTGTAAAATATATAATATTATATATATTGTATTATTGTACAAGCACGATGAGCGTATATAAATAGTATTTGCGCAGTCCGTCCGCCTCGATCGCCGCCGCCGCCTTATATATAACAATAATAAAATACATAATGATTGATGAATTCCTCGGATACTTCGAATTCGCCTCAAACACGTACTATATATATAATATGTATACGAAAAAAACCCACACGCACTCACTCATCTGCTGCCGTCGCGTCGCAACAGCTCGCCGAGACGACCGTGGGCATATTATTATATTATCTTATGAAAATCTCCGTTGGTATTAACATTTAGAATGGTTATACATCCATACCATTCTGTAAGTATATATCGCATTTATACGGAAATAATACGCATCTAAAACGCGCAAGTTTCACCATAATAATATAATATACGACGCTCGTCGGATTACTTTTGTTTTGTTTTTGTATTTTTTTTTTTTATCCATTTCGTCATTATTATTATTATTATTCCCATACGACGCCGCCACTGTTTCCACAGATGAGATATTAATCGATTGTAAATACTTTCCTCTCTGTACGTCGCACCGACATTGCGCAAATGCCGAGCAATACTACGGCGGCGGCAGTATAATTATTGTCAAACGATTACGCGTCAGACGCGATTTCGGTTTTATATTCAATGCAAATGCGCGGACAAACGGCCGAGAGTGGAAAATGTCTGAAATTCGATACATTTTTCCGCTCTTTATATAATATAATATATGCTTATACTCATACAGGTACCAGCTGCATTGTTGTATGTGAATCGACCGCGGCGGTGGCGGCGAGCGCGAGTTATTTCGCTGCAGCGATGCAACTCTACATGCACTGATTTAATATGTTATATTATTATATTATACCTATACTATAGGAGTGATCATCGATTTTATTGTTTTTTTTTTTGTACATGTGTGTTTTGCGTTTTACGTTTGACGGAATTTCAATATTACAATAATCGCCTGCGACGATGATTTCTGCAGTTGCTTACCCACAGAGTCTGCTGGCGGAAAACAAAAACCCGAACGCATCCAATCGCATTTGCGGTATATGCATTTTCCCCGCGGGTTTCAGGAACCGTACAGACTTTTATGTAAGACAATATACCGACATCTCAATAAAGAATACTTTTTGTGGATTATGCCGTCGCCGTATGTATTATAATATTTGTATATTACCCGGTTAGCATTTGAAATGACTGCACGTGTAACCGATATAATTGGTTGAGAGTATTCAAAGATGTCTGAAATTCGATACATGAAACATTATTTCACACTTTCAATGTATAAAACGAATACACATACCAGCTATCCCTCTATAGGTAGGTAAACTGTTGGTAAGCGGCGGTGCGATGCAGCTATATGGACCTATATAATATTATTATAGTCGACAACTCGAGGGGAATATAAATTAATTCGACTTATGTATTTTTCGAGTTATATACCTCAAACACAACTTAAAAACACTTCAAGGAAACCAAGAAACAAATCGAGTTAGCGATGGGTTCGACTGTGTTATACATGGGAGTATACCGTTGTCATTTATATATAGGTACGTTTTGCGTTTTACGGTCGACGAAATTTCGATTACAATAATCGTCTGTGATGATAATTTCCGCAGTTGGTTTACACTACCCACAGATAGTCTCGCCCAGAAAATAAAAGCCCATCCGCTTCAGGTCATGTGTTATTTTGAATTTTCCCGGTTTGGAATAATTGCAAGTATAGTTTATTTTTTTTTTAAGATGATATAATAATATCAACACCACAATAAATAATACATTTTTATAGATTTTGCTGTCGTCGTCTTATAACTGATCGTGTAACCATAATGTAGTCTCATATAGTCGAACCGTATATGGGCCCGTACAACGGACGTATCTCGACCAAAGTTTCTTGGCCCAATATACGCGGTATATGTATATGTCACACGCGATACCGCAGAGATTTCTATACAATAATAATATTATCGATGGAATGCGTGCACGATATATGAAATGATATCCGGCAGTTTATCTTGGAGCGTACCCGCGCCGGGAAAAAATTTGTCGTGATTCACTGCAGAGTTTCTAATGTTTTTATATAAATTGTACACCATAGCTATAATATAGGTACGCGATTAGACACGACGACAGCTGTTACAGACGACGGCCGCGGAGGACATACAATAACGCACGCCGTCTGTTTAATAATATTATTACAACTGTCGTACGTCTGCCGCGGACGTCACTTTCACCGTATCGTTTTCAGAAGAACATTTTTATCAGAGAAAACTCGACGCCATAAAGATCGATACCTAACATTTTTATAAAGAAAAAGTGTTTCGCGCGTCAACCAATTTCCGACCGTCAAGGAAAATTGTTCGTCTTCGTCAAATACGTCTTGAACGCTATCGCACACGAGACTGGGATTGGTCGTATGATTTCGGCGCGAAATGCGAATGAATATACCGCACGAATAACTGTAGCTATAGTGTGGTGTTTATTAGTTCCAACATCGATTATACTATCCGTAATCAATGGTTATAATATAATACTCACGAAGGAGTGCTGGGCGCGATTGTGTCTATATGAATAATATTGTATTTTTTCCACCCATCTCGGGTCCGACGTCAAACCTGATCCGCACAAGACGTGATGCACCTATCGTGTGTGACACACCGCGCATTCGTTATAATAATATCATACGCGTTTTGTACCGCTGATATAATATTATAACCATAACGACTGCCGACGCTCGTTATAATATTTTTTCGAAATTGTATAAAAACGCGTATATAACCGGAAAAACTGCATCCCAGGGGGTGTGCGCGTCCCATTCCGCGCTGAGATTAGGAACACGTCGAGAGTAGTCCGGCAAACTATGCTCTCCGTTATAAAAAAAAAAAAAAAATACGTTTAAATTAAATATATTTTAATTGTGAAATACTTGTTTACCTATCGCAACGAAAACGAGGACATTTTTGATTATTAACGATTTATACTAACGATATTTACGAAACGGTTGAAAAATAGCACATCATACACATATACCCCACGCCATCATCACAACTATAATAATATTATATTATATTCAAAAACCCGAGAACACGTGCACAGTGTCAAACTTCTAAAATACTAAGTACTAGGTACAATCCATACAACTATTCGTATACGACGTGGGTGTCCGTTAAAGGAACAGGACATACGATTGTTTACACGGTACAATTAAATAGGTACTACGATATTATTAATTTGAAACAAAAAATTGACTGAGAAACATCAATGTATAATATATAGGTACCTATGTATCAGTATCTAAGACAGTCGAATTGAGTATACCTACATTATATATATTTATATTCTTACAGCTCGTTTTTTTTTTCATTTGGACGCCGCCGTAAAGGAATGAAAAAAATGTTATTAATATACGTGTATCGTGTACCTGCCTGCGATATGAATATTTTAAATTAAAAACCGTTTGTAATCACGGTGATTTTACTAGAAATTATAATCGAATATGTAAAATATGTATGTGCGTATAGAAAAAAAATATGGGTGAATAGTAATATATAGGTAGGTACCTACCTATATTTTTTTAATTTGTAATGTGCTCGTCACTTATATTTTTCCATCCACTATTATATTATTATTGCTATAACGAACACCGAAAATTTACTAGCAAAAGAACGAAAAAACATTTTCAGAAGCATAAAAAAGTTTTACATTTTGAATAATAATAGAACAGTAGACTTTATGGTGCGTTAATTTGAATTTTTTTTATAAACAATATTTTATTTTTATGATACGGGTGTTCGAAGAAGCCACAACAATACAAAAGTAGTTTATACCTATATAGTATAATAATAAATATGTATATCGTATAGGTCACCTATATGGCTAAATATGAGACAAACTATTTTGTAAGTATATAAGTAAATTAAAAATCGATGTTTCCTTCGAAACGATAGAGGTACAAAATCCTAAACCGTTTAATATGTTCAAACAAAACAACAATACAAACGAAAAAAAAAATTAAAAATAAGTATCAGTCTTAAGGCATTGTAACTGCAGTTATTGCGAAAATTATGGAGTAACCGCTCACGGAGAAACGAGACACGCGTAAATAATACGTACCTATGTGGTGCCGTGTGTGTTTTGTGAAAAGAGTATAATATACTAGTAAATATTATTTACTATTTTTTTTGTACCAACTCGGTTATTACCTATAGATTTTGTGTATGTACAATGTACATTATGCATAGGTAATACAGTGATAACAATACCCAAATGCTCCTCCCCTCAAGAAAAAAAATAATAAATATAGTGTTGAACGTAGACTATAATATATAATTAATTTTAAACCAATATAAGCTTACAAGCACCGTACACATTCGCTTCAGGATCATTAGTACGTACCACAACTGAAAATCGCACAAGTGTACAACAGGTTACCCATAGTATAATATCTCTCCACCGTGTTTTCCACCTCAAAATGTATTTCTTATTTATTTAGGTATGTTTTCATAAATTAATTTTGGAAATATTTTTATGAACGTCATAATATAATACATGGATACCTACTGTTACCGAGCCATAATAATATTTTTGTAATTCACAAAAAATTGTTGTTCATCAGCTATAAATACTAAATAAAAAAAAAATAGACATACCTATGTCAATCGTTTCAGAACTGCAGATTATTTATTTACTTATAATAGCTGAATTATTATTAATTTCCATTGGCACTTTTAAAGTTTATGCTAGAGGTGGGTAGATATGTATATCCAACTAAGTTTTATGTACCTACAACCTATACATGATATGTGTGCGAGCATGTACGTATAAGAACGAATCTGGCTGGACAATCGCTGCAGTAGACATGCGCACATTATTATAACAGTATTTTATTATTATTGTAATGGCCAATACAGGTAATTGTAATGTATTATGAATAATATAGTGACATTATATTGATATACAAATATATTATTACATACACTGCGCGCAATTACGATTCGTTAGTAAATGTACATCGTATAATATAATATAATTATTATTATTTCTCCGTGCAAGTCACGGTGTCCGGAGAACAAGTGCCGCCATCCCCCACCCGGGCATGGCAGATACCTACGGGCTACGGGTGCCCAATCAAAAATTCTGCCAAAACCCAACACACACGTGTTCCTTCCCCTACCGACACTAACAACCCACAAACAAACCACTACAGCTAATGGTCATAGTTGCCGAAGCTTAAGATCAATAAAAAAAAAAAAAAATTATTATTATACTGTTTTAAACTCTAATACCTATATAGCGTTATGATCTAATTATACATGTCGCGTTAAAAAAATGAAATTTATAGAAAACCGTCATGTCACTATCGTTTTTAATCTTGTACACAACCGTAGGCTCAATACTTTTGCCAATATATAATAATACGTTCAGTACATAATAACTGTTTTTACCATAACGTCACGTCGTCGTCGCCGCCTACACCGGGTGGCCGTTGCGGCAGTGTATATCCGCGTGTCCGCTCCGAAAAGTGGCAATAAATCTCTCGGCGATCGGATCGTCGCCATTAAAATATATACGGAGAGCCGATTTATATAATATATTGAATTCGTGCGACATCGCGGTGCCCTACGCGTATCGCATAAACACAATAATATACATGTATAGAATATTATATAGATATATTATACGCCATATCATTATATAATATGGCCAAGATGAATATTTATAAGCCGCCAAGTGGCTGTGTAGCAGCAGCAACAGCACTAGTTGTAGAGTAATAATAATAATAGTAGTAGTAGTAGCAAAAGTGGTAGTAGTAGTAAGTAGTAAATATTATACACCGTGTTCAGACCGAAGACGAGACGGACGTCTTGCGCGGGTCAGTAAACAGACTCGTCTGCGGTCTCCTCGCCGCACGCCACAATAGTCGTCTTACTCATTATTGCAAAACAATAATATTGTTTATAATTATAGGCATACGATTCGATCCGGCGGCTAACCGATCGCCCGCCCCCTGCCGCACGAATGGATGTGAAAATCGGAATACCTAATGGGACGATTTCGGTTGCTGCACCAAACGATATTCGCACGGTCGGCGCATATATTACATACGACGTAGGCGATTTATAATAATATGAATCCTACCACCACCGAACCGAGAACTACTTAGAACTACAGAGTAGGACACCGGATATCGTTTTAACACCGACAAGTCGTTGGTATAAAATAAAAAGCCACGTGCAGAACTCGATCGCAGCAACACAGGCTATACATTTACAATAACTACTTCAGGTGTATATACCTCTGTCTATATGATGTCTTAAACGCGATATATATATCTTCAAGTCCCTTTTGTCTATTCACCTAGTGGAATTCGCGCCCGCCGACCTACCCAATTATACCACTGTTGGCCACAATAGTGCAAGCCGTAGCAGATCTAGAACGCGCGATATGTGAATATAATACGAATGTGAAGATAATGTATTATAACGCTAAGAATTCATATTATAGTGTACAAATATTTTACCATGGGTTTACACACACACAAATACTCACCATACGCAAATAAAACAAATTATAATATTAAACATTAAATGATATAGCAGGCATATAGTGATCGACTGCCTCCGAATATTCCGAAGTCCACAAGATCTTCAATAACCATCCCTTATTAAAATATTACGCCCTCGACGAATATAACCGCACAGGAGCAATCTGTTCAGTTTTCCACACGAATAATCTAATCAAAAACCTGCGAAATACCGCTGTACATAAACTGTTTAATAACAGTAATTGCATAATTGTAAAACATGTGATTATCTTTTTTTTTTAGTTAGTTAGTTAGAATTCGGGCTAACCTAACCGCTGTTGTTGAAGCCATTTACCTAGTATACAAAAAATTAAAAATAATCTCATATAGTAGAGGGGAAAATATGCAATACTGTCGATATTTCTACAAGGAACCCGAGATTAATAGTTATAGATGACTGCTGTGCCCGATCCTACCTCCACGAGCCGGTACGTTATTATCCTATGAAAACTGGCAATGCTTTTCGCCGAAATGTCGTAGAACTGCACCACATTCATACTCTACATGGACTCGCGCGGACGGCGGTTAGGTTAGTCGAGGTTACCGTGTTTACGAAGGACCGCGGATTTATAGTAGAACCTCCCGGTAGAATTCACGGGGTGGGGCACGTCCGAAGCGACTACTGCTGACTCACAATACTGCAACCATATAGGTATCATAGACGATATTATTATGCTCGCAACAACCGGGTTTTCTCGATAATTGCTCACCAGGCTCGTCAAAATAGTATAGGCAACTAACTACAACCGTTATTGAAAAAATTAGAATTTATTGTATTTCTATGAAACGGGAAGTAAAAACGGACGCCATTCCGAGGAGGCTTTAGTATAATATTAAACTGTGTTTGAATGAGGAGTGTTTTACAGTATTGTAACATCGTTATATAACATCAGTAACGATTGTATCGTTGCTATATTGTATCGTATACGGTTCGCTTAGAGTCAGAGACACGTATGATATGCGCATTTTGGTGCACATAAAGAGAGTTTATTACATGTAATGTATAACTGTGGTGTGCAGGCAGTCTATTGTTACTGTATAATTTGATCTGTGGTAATACCGATCCAAACTTCGACGGTATTTTGACGAACATCAAAGGATGTTTGGGTACGAATACGTTGTGTATTTATTATACAGGCACGTAGCCCTAATGACCCCACAACAAAGCGTGCTGCGTCAAATTGATGAATAAATAATCAATAGTTAATGTAAATAGATGGAAAAGTGGGTCTACAGTAGACTATAACTCTACTGTACAGTGTACAAGAGTTATCGAGTGTGTCTTTGTATACGAAAAACGATTCTGAGCGGATACGACGTGTCAGCCTAGCATACTTGAATAATTAATAAATAATCATATTTAATAGTTGAAAAAAAAAACTTTAAATAATCAAAAAATTCTCATGACTATAAATTATAGATTAAATTAAATATTAGAAATAATGAGTCAAAATATTTTTAAATGTTATCGTGCATATAAAATGATCATACAAATAATTGGTGAACATTTAAAGTATCTACGGTTGTTAGTTATTGAGTTAAACTATAAAAATAAAATCAATTTTGCGTAAAAAATCCCATTTTTCCTTAATTTTTTTTTGTTTTCCCAAAACTTTAAAAAAATACTGGAAATGTTTCATTCTCAAAAGCACCAACTAGATTCACTTTCCTATCAGAAAATATGTTGAAGTAGTTGAAAATCTGATGATTCTTAGTACACCAGAATATGATGGCAGACAGGTAAAAAACTCACATTATTTCAGTACGTTCTTTCGCTTTGCTCAGAATCTAAAATAAATATTTGTGTTCATTATTTTATATGAGTATGGATGGTATGGATTAAGGTAAGTGTAATGATTTTAAGGATATTATTAAGTCCTCGTGTAAGCGGTGTATTCACCGTGCAGCAAATTACGAATGAACCCATTTAAATTTTAAATAGGTAGGTACATCGAAAATATTTGGTCATGTAGGTTACCTATCTCCATACGAGACAGCATCAACAGAAATGTCTGATACCACCCCATTTGTTTTAGACTTGACTAAAATAAAAAAAAGCAAAACAACCGGCAATCGTGTTTTTTCACACCGTATACCGATGTCAACGCGCTATTAATTTTCATAACCATGTACGCATTATATTTTATGGTCGATTCGAAGAACGACGCATTGATGTTCTTCTGCATTCAGCTTCTTCTTCTTCTTTTTTTTTTTGTTCTTTTTAAAACGCGTTTTTCGAGTTGCTAAGATTCCGCACATTTCCCGAAGGTGTTATTAAACAATAAATAGCTCGTTCGTCATACATAAAAATACTGTATATATATATATATATATAATTAAACGCGTACCTATATATTACGCACGTGCGTCGGCGGCGTAACAAAAAACGGCCACAATTATAAGTGGGTACGTTTTAACAGAATTTTTATATTTTTAACATATAAGAACGTATCCATTGGTACGCGACCGAACCGACTGACGTTCGACAAATAATAAAAATAATAATAAAAAAAAAATATATCGTTTATGGTCGTACGAACACGCGACATAACATATTATACAGAGTTATAGAAACATGAAAAAGGTAGCGAGTAGCCAGTGAATATTATAATAGCCGCTACACGCATAATATTCTGTATTATGTAGTATTGAAATCGTTTGGAGGCTTAGGAAACGTTTGGGTATTGAGAGGATTGATTTTTACAATTCGTACTACGCACTTTTACAACAGTTGTAGTCGGTTATAAGTTTATAAGAGAGGTAAATATATTTTAATATTAAATATTCGACCGAACGCACTTGGGAGGCTTTTCATGAAATGTTTTTGAAATCTAAAGACTCGCATATAGTAGGTATGTACTTATTATGCATGCTTATGTGCCTATATCATTGTGTATAGGTAAGTACATGCGGATTTTACAACCATTATAGACTCATTGAATCATGATATACGTATTTACTATACTATTATTTATTTATTATAGAATTCATTATTATTATACTTTAAAAGTAATGGAAAAGCTAAAACGGGATATTATGTGGAGTACTTCGATTTCCGATCAATAAAAATTAAATTTCTGTTAACTAGTTTATTACCTAACAAATTATAGGTAATATGGATAATATTCCACTCATCGAAATTTTAAATTCCTATAATAATGGTAATTAAACTACTTATCTTATGTTTCATTGAATATTGATTGAAATACTCCGAATAATAAACAATATTCTGCCTCGGAACATGAAAGTAAAAATGTTTGTTGCATTCAAAAGAGAAAAAAAAACTTTAAAACAAGGTGGGTAAGTGGGTGTCGCTCTGCTGTACAGTAGATTACAAATGGATCACTGTAATGGATTGTGTTAAATTTGAATTCAATGATATAATATCATTGTATAAGAAAAACGATTCTGAGCGAAAACGTATGATATTACTACGTATATTTGATGATATTATTGTGAACAAAGTCATTTATATATAACCTATTTACGTGAGCCTTGTTTTTAATTTTCAATCCTTAGCTATAAAAGTTGAACATTTTATAAATTTTTAATTACAAAATATTTATTAAATTTGAAAAATTTTGCCGACATTTAAACTTTAAATGGTTATAAAAAAAAATTGTGCATGTGTATTTTTAATATTTTTCAACTGCTATTGTAACAATATATCAGGAGCCTTGCATTACATTTTCAGGTTTTTTTACCCAACAAATAAAATTTTATTGATAATTATAGGAAAAAAAACTAAAAAAAACTGAAAACTGACAATGTCCGTAAACAGCTCAAAAAGAGTCAAATTATTTTCAAAATTTTATCGTGTATAGAAAATGCTAATATAAACATTCAGTGAAATTTTCAAGTATCTACAGTCATACTTTTTTAGTTATAACAAAATAAGAAAATCACTTAAGAAATCGAGTGAATATCAAATGTTGTAAGAATATGAACTTCAAACGCTCATAAAAATTTAATTTTACTCTCTTAAAGACAATTTTTTTTTTTTGATAAAGGAAGAAAAACTTATGGATAATCTTGTATTAAATTTTCAAATCTTAGATTTAAAAAGAAAAATTTTCATGAATTCTCAACTTACACAAACGGCCATTTGTCTACCAAACTTCTTAGCAGCAGGTACACAAAATTGCAACGTACTTAAAATGTGATTCACAAAGTAAACTACTCGATCGTCTTCCACCAAAATATTATATTTTTTTTACCCATGGTCTAAAAATTAACTCTTACATTTAACATTTATATTTAAATCACTAGAATACATAATCGTTTACCGAAATAGAACATATTTATACTATAATACTTATTACCTATATAATATAGTTACCATGCAATTATATACTTATATTATGTAATACAGGCGAGTCTCGATAACTAACGAATCTCAAGGGGAATAGAAATAAATTCGACTAATGTATTTATCGAGTTATAATTATATACCTCAAACACCATTTAAATAACCACTTCAAGTGGAAAAAAAATTCGAGTCATCGAGGATCCACTGTATTCTGTATTTCTGTAATAATACCTCCGTTTTATTTAAGCTTGCGGTTAAATGACCTACGTAAACGAGTATTTGTCAGATGGAAAGAAGGAGATCATATGCGGACATGGATAACCACGTTGGGCATGGTGACAATAACCGAGTGAGAGAGAATCTCAGCTATATAATATGTAGTTAGGTGTTCACCAACCAAGGTAGTGTATACAAAGGTAAAAAAGCCTGTACACGTGGCCTGGGATTTTTTACCACGATTATTATATCATATTTTACGTGTTGAAAAAAACGAGTTTTAATTATTGCGTTATAAAAATAAACGAAATACACGTCGGCGACGATGGTTTAGAGCGATTAAATAACTGCGAACTAATTAACAGTTAATATAAAAATATGTATTTCCCGCTTTTCTGTCCTTGGGCTTGAAAACTGTTATTTTACCATTATCCTTTATAAAGCAACAAAAATATGTACCTATATTATATAGCTTTAGCGACGAACATTTTTATATAAAATAACAATAATAATAATTATACTATAATTATACTATACGATACAATCGCACGAATTGCATTCACAAAAAAATCTGAAACGTGTAAAAACCGGAATTTTTTTTTAACGAATTAAATTTGAGATTTTGGTCGCTTCACCCACCCCACAATTAAAAAGTATATGCGGTCAAGATGCGTAGACTAGATATTGTGCAATATCGTTGCGCTTCACTCACCTTGTCGCAATCTAATGTTGCATTGTTATTAAAAAATGTGAAAGCATTAATAAATCATAACATTCAAAAAACTATAAGAGGAGCTCATGATGCGATCCCGTAAGTGTAATTTAAAAATTTAAATTTCAAAAATACACGTTGGATATATTTTGGACATATTATGATACGCCATGATGCGAATAATCTTTTATTGTAATCAAATTCACGAGCATAACATTAACACATTTTTGTTAAAAAAAAACCCTTCGTGATAATAAACTTTTATCGTTTTATTACCATAATAATATATAATTAGGATTTGTTAACAAATTAATTGTTTTATAGAAAATGTTTTATCTAATAGTTTTCCGATGCTTTCGACACGTCAGGTTAGCAGTCAAAAAATATACTCAAGGCATGGTCCAAATTAAAACATTTTCAAAAATTACTTATTAAAATCCCGAAATATTTTTCTATATCGAATTGTTGTGTAATATATGACACGCGATAACCACAAACGATATTATTTAGATATACCTACCTATTATTTCTTATGGAAAATATTGCAGTTGGTTAATTAAAAAACTTACAGAAAATATGAAATCAGTTAAACATATTATTATTTATTATATATAAGTAAAAATGCTTAAAGTCCTTCACATTGACAAAAAAACCCCGTACATATCAACATCAGTTTATTATAATATTGCAATATATATTTGAAAGTTTGATACGAACGTGGTCGGAATAATGATTTCCTAAACCATATTGTGTTTTAGAAATTATTATTAATTCCATACCCACATAATATGTGGGGCACAAATTCGCCGTATTTACTCTTGAAGATATTATATTATGTTAATAATGCGGATGGCCGATCTATTTCCGAAATTTTTGAACATGACATTTATATAATGATATGCAAAGTAAACGCGTGTGCGTGTACAATGCACTGTTGTTATTGTCTTCATGCACTATAAAATACTATACATCTGCGTGTGATGCGAATATTAGGGTAAAATATATAACATAATAATATATTTTATATTATTTATAATATGATCTAAATACGTATGCGCGTACCTATATATACGTACAACTATATTAATTTATAATTTGTTCGTTTCGCGTATACGCATAAAATATATGTCTAATATGAGATTCTCCGCCGACACGATTCGCCACGATTACGATACATATTATAACGTAATTAATTATATTATTATTTCCATCACGGAAAAACGGACGCGGTGGAGGCGTATTTCCGACGCACATATATATATATATATAATATTGTTATATTTTTACTGTATGCATAAGCATGCTTATTATATGTACACTGTACAGGTATTATATACCATTATACCAACATATACATTCAATATTTATTTATGTAGACCCGACGACGGTTTGATACCGAGTAATAATGTTTCGGCCTGCTTATTACGACAAAAAAATTATAACGTTATAGGTAGGTATATACGCGTTTTTGATTGAAACGAACCAAAGCGCTTTCGAGCATCGGAAGAAAAAACGAGATTTTCAGATCGAACTGGTTTGTTGTTATTATTATTTTTTTTTTTTTACGGAATTTTCATTCGTTAAAAATTAAAATCACTATAATATGCTATAATATCATAAGTCGAGAAAGAAAAGGTTCTCGCGCAAAACGAGTTTTTACCACAGACGATAGGGTCAGAAAAAAAAATCGTATATATTATGATACCGATACACATCTATCTATATTATAAATGTATACATGTACATAATATGTTTATACGCGAAACCAAATAACAGTTGTTTCCAAAGTACCTCTCTCACACGCCATGAACTTGTGTATGTGTGTGTGTGATGCAGAGGAGGTGGCTTTCGCAGAGGACAGATGGAATTAAATCGGGTACACATTCAATAATGAATCGTTATTATTACGGTCGTCATGCAGATATATATAAATACATAATGCGATGTTGTAGGTACTTTGCGCAGCCGATATTTAATATGGTCGAGTTTTATCTCCACTGCAGCAGCTGCTGAAGTCCCGTGTGTAATTTTGTCCGTCGCCACGTTGCATAATATTACATACGAGCTCGATGTCTGTCTGTCTGCACATTTTTCAAAAGTGTGAGGGGGCGTTCGTATTATGTTTTATATAATATATACACGGACCCATAACCTATGCGGATATTGTTTCAAAACTTGATGAAAAAACAGTTCGCCCCCGCAAAGGGTCAGCCGACGCAGCAATACCACATTATATAAATAAATAATATTATAATGTTTTGGCTCGCGTTAACTATAAAATACGATAACGCGGACAGTGTACAACTACCTATACCATCGTCCGCACGATATGACGTATAAAACATAATAATATGTTGTCGACTCTGAGTGTTTGACTCATGATATCGGAACGGCTCAGCTACCGGGTTTCAGGTTCTACCGGGGGGGTCTCGGGGTCAATTCTATCCACTTATAGTAGCCGGATTAACCTCTCCAAATTTTCCCCTCTAACACGCCGTTGTCCAATGTTTCGTGCCGAGTTTCCCCGCGGTGGATTAAGACATGGAGAGTTCAAATACTACGGTTCAAAGTTGATTTTTCTGTTACTATTTATACGTAATAATGTTCACCTTTAAAAAAAAGGCACCTTACGTCAATTGCAATGTTAATCTCACATATATTTTAAATAGGTATATAAGTATATTTGTATATAATTTATATTATGTTTAAATAAATAAATATTGTTATTATTTTCCACCGGTCGCAGTACCGACGGTTATGGCGCGTTCCAGAGGAGCATATTATATTATATTATGATGCATATACCTACGCGTAGATTTATGGGCCACGGGGCCATGTGCCGTACGGGACAATAATGCGCCGTGTTAATTATGTTATATTTATAAAAAAGAAAACTTCATTACCGAGCAGCGACTGCTGCACGATATACAATAGGTCGGTGAAAAAAAAAAAATAGAAAAAAATCGCTTTTATCCACCCGGAAGTCGGCGTGCGACTAGTTTCAGATATACATACCTATAATATAATAATAATAATATGTATACTTATTACTTATTAGTATTATTCGAAATACAATACGACAATACGCTGGCCAACATATATATATTAATAATATGTAGGTACGTGTATGCACTTTATGAACGTGCATTACCTATATATATATATACATTAACGACACAAGTCACAACATAAGTATGATAATATTCGGTTCGTTCATTATAATATTGTTGTTTTATGCATACATTACATAGGTACACGCCTAAGTTTACAACCAAACGTGCACGGTAAAAAGAGGAAACGAATTTAAAATTCCAACTTTTCTGTATAATGTTCTAAAGTTTGAAAATTAACATAGTACGATTTAATATGGGTACGCCTTTTGGGTTATGAGTTATAATAGGTTTAGTATAGTTTAGTTATTGTTATAGTAATAGGTTTAGTGCAACTTTACTGCTTTCAACTGGTGATCTCGGGCCACTCATCTCGTTCAAACTCTTTAAAGTGTATATGACCAAAATATGATTATTAACTCCCTACGACCATACGCACCAATGTTAACATGTAACCGCGGCATATAAATGGCTATAAAATATTTTTTCGAATGTTTGAGACAGCACTCACGTGTTGTTTTGTTACTTACGGTATAGAAAACAGTGATTTTTTGAACATTTGACCTTTACTCGGAGGATGTATATATTGCTAAAGCGTGTACCTTTAAAGTCACGTGCAAGGTGCTGATTGCGGCGATAGTTGATATCGCACGAGACATAATATATTTGATCAGGTTAAGTTATCACACCTATTTACTCGCACGAAAAGTCGAGATAAACCTGAATTGAATGAAAAAATAATAATTTATTTAACAGATGGGTAGTTTTTCATTATTGTTTTCACCTTATACCTATGCTGTCCGCAGTTGTGATTCCGCAGACGGTATGTACGCGATTACGTCGAATAAAAGTATGTAAGTATAGAAAGTACATGACGTACCTATGTGATGTTTAGCGACGCGAACTCCGTGAAATATTAATTACAAACCGGGTAAACGACGACGAGACCGTAATTAAATCGAATATCTTTTTACACGTGTATACACATAACATTATGTATTGTAAATATCACACAGGTAGGTAATATAATAATTATTATTATACAATACCCACTTAATAAGTGAAATATAATGTAATATAAAGTATAAGTAGGTACACTATACTCCGCCTCGTGCCAGTCGTATCATTTATATGTGTCATATATACGTATGTTATTGTTACTTAAAATTTAAATTTCAACTTTGGATATTAAAATTCTTGCGTAGCATATTATACTATAGACATTATATTTATTGAAAACACGTATTAACTGGTTACCTGCAAGCCGCAGCTATCTCAGATCTATACGAGAAACACAAGTGCGAATTTTTTATTCTAAACCGATATACAATAATAAACACCTGTACAAGTTCACAATGTGTGTATTATACTAATCGCAGTTTTCTAATAAAAATAATTATTAAAAAGAAAATTATTGACTGGGAGGTAAAAAAAAACACGTCCACCGCAGTTGAAGTGCGTTATTTATATCACACGATACTTTTACAAATTGACATTGGAAAATAGAAAACAGTCAAGCTCGCAATAATAGTTATGATAATATAATATAAATATCACGTTGCTATAATGTATTATATATTGTTATTAAGGTTATAACAGTTATGATTTTATCGAATATAAACGTATGGACTTCATACCCCGTCTCGCGAAAGTTCGAAATCGTTGTGCGAACAGTTACATAATTAACATTTAACAAGCCAGACATATCTCATTTGCACGTTCGTGCCTCCCATCCCCGACGAGAAAATTGTTGACGGTTTTTATTCCAATATCTTGTTCACCATTTGTATGAATTTGTTTGGCGTAAAGTAAATTGCAGTTTACATATTTTATTAAAGGGTATTGCAGGGGACACTGTTTCGGCAGTATTCATTAGTAGGTATATTATTATTTTCATACTCGAATAATAATATAGTGTCGAACAATTAATGCTAAAAATCTGTCAAACAAAATTCACACAATCATTATAATAACGTATAAAATATCTGAATAAATATTTTCAAACATATTTTCTTCGGCGGGGGAACACGTATAAGTACTTTATATTATTATTATACTTCAAGTCGTCGCCGGTAGTCTATGGTTACGGACTATTATGGTAGGTGGTTAAACGCTGTATATAATAATGTTAAATGTACGATGTTATACGTGTATCGTTATACGTGTATCGTAATCATGTGTATACGAATGAACGACGGATTTTTTCAAGCAAACGTTTACGTACGGTTGTTCGGTGGACTGCGACAAACCGACTCGGCATGGAATACATCATAATATTTTACATTTATAAATCGTATCAGAGTGCGAATTTTCGTAACAAAAAAAAAATCAAATATTGACGTGCGGCGTACAGGACTTTCACGGCGATTGTGTGCGTAAAGTGTTTTGTTTTCGCGTAAAAACCACACGAATATAACGTACATATATACTTATCTACGTATAACTACCGACGATTTTCTCACAGGTTTTCCGCTGACGATCTTCGCACACACAAACGTACACAAACACACACAAACCCACAGACGAATATAATATATACGCGGCGCAATGACCTTTACGAGGCCGTCGGAACACGCGGAAATATTTAGAGGGACGCGTGTACATGATGTGCCGATGCGCGCGCACATCATAACGTGCATACTGTTGTATAAATGTATTACAATAATATTTTTTTTCAGTTTTTCCGACACTATATTGTATCAGAAGTGGCCATCGGGAGAGTGATTCACAGTTGTTTATTTATATGGATTACGCGTACATAATACACCGTTAACCAAAATGTATATGCACATAAAATATATTATATATGCGTTACGAACCGAGACTTAACGATCGTTCGGGAGACGCTGTAAAATAAATAGTTTGCAGCAGTGCGTAAATTATTGCAGGCAGCGACTACGAATTATTAGCGGTGGAGAAGATATAGCTCGTCAATGGGAGGTCTTGATTGAGAAATTCGGTAAATGATTCCGGGAGCTTTGAACGTCCTTCTCTGGCCTGGGTGTATATTATCATGTAGGACAGTAGGTGATGATAATATTATTATGTTTGACGTGTTTATATTATAATATTATGAACTCTGTAAGAGCCGCTCATTGGAGTGTTTTCTCTGGTCATTTATGAACTATATTGTGATATTTTTTTGTCTGGCAAATTCCCCATGTCTTGTGACAGTTATACTTCAAAGATCGATCAATGCTTCGAAATTTCTGGACACCGTTATCATCAAAGGTCGTCCAACGATTGATATTGTGTTTGCGATGCGATTTCATATGGTGAAACGTTCGTAACACTCAATATGCATATAAGTTATGCACAATAAAAACACACTACCTTTAGAATTCACCATAATAAAATTTACATACTTGACAATTTTTATAGCTCATTCGAATTATTATGTTTTATATTATTATTACACGCACGGCTGCTGCAGATGTTAGTTCGGCATATTTGCCACCACCGCGAGCGATCTCTGCAGTTATTATCGCAACCATCCTTCTATATTTGCTGTAAAGCAGTACGCATTGAAAACGTAGGTTTATCAATAATATTTAAGTTTTATGTACCAAACGTGTCTTGATGAACTGCACCTTGAACGTAATGGTTCAGATCAAACTCATGATTTCTTCCCTGCGTGGATTTCATCCCTATTTGTTCTGTCTATTTGAATCCCCATCCAACTATAACATATTATAGTAATTCGGTATCCCGACCACGCTACAGTAGTTAGGGAGTACCACGGTTATCTGATATGGAATAGTTAATCGTGGCGGATAGTACCTGAGTTTAATACTATGAACGATATGTAAGCTGACTCGCCACCTCCGCATAAACACGTAACTATTATGATTTATATACATAATATACTAGTTGATACTGCACGATGTTGCCCGTTAAATACCTGTGGATTTACCCCTTCCATTAGACACTGTTAAATGGTAAATGCACTGATTTTTAACACAGTTATTAGAGCGGTTGTTTTGATCAAATATAAAATACTTATCGGTGTAAAATTAAACCCAATCATAATAAGGTAATACAAGCTATTTTATTATCTGTGACCAATGGTACTCCTAAATATATCCAAACAAAAAAATATTCGATTTTCGGGAGTCGATACGAAATGCATGTTTGAGCTACCAAATCTCAAGGGGAATAAAAATAATATGTATTTCTCAAGTTATATACTCCTCAAACACAACTTAAAAACAATTCAAGGAAAAAAATCTAAGTTATCGAGGCTCGAGTTATCACGACTCGACTATGTATACACTATATACCTGTTGCTTTAAGTGCGGTGTCTCTATAGTCTGCGTTTGTACTGTCACCGGACACGTCTTGACCACAACCGTCGCACAGCTCGTGTTGAGCGCGGTATATTGAAAAGCCCGCGAAAAACCGTATTCTCGCCAAAACGTTATGTGTATTGTAGCAATAATATTATTTAAATTTGGTATGTATAATATATGATGTACGGTACACGGCGGCGGTGTATTAAGTTGTGTGTGACGACGGCTTGGGCGAGCGAATCCCAGTGTTTTTGAGGTACCTATATACCTATATAATTTTTCGTTTTTTTTTTTTCACGCGTAAATATAATATTATAATTTACTATGCCCGGCCGCAATACCACCTCCATATGATATACGTACAAATGACAATAACGATAATAATATAAATATATAACAACGCGCGACTGTATCATCACGCGCATAATATAATATACCTATGCATTTCTACGGATACGCGGTGGCGGTGTCTTAGCGTTATCTCCGGTGGCGGCGACGGCGGCAGGATGAGCGATATTACTGATGCTGCAGTCTTCCGAGAATGGTATAGACAATAACGGTACTTACACTGTACATTATTATTGTTATTGAGTATTATTACGTAAGATCTCGCGGGGTCCATGCTGCGGTATCCTTTTATACCGCACGAACACACACACACACACACACCTGTTGTTATTTCTTTTTTTTTTTACTATGCGCTCACAATATATATTTTATTATTATAATATCGCATATTATATTATATATATATAATACGTATTTATATACACACACGTGGTACGACAAAAGTCACGTAGTATTAGCTGGTGGATATAAACTGCAGCGTACAGTGCACATATAGGCTGTTATATATATTATTAAATATCCCGTATCGATAAAGGTATATATATATATATTATATCCATATTTATACAGTTTCCGCGTACAGCATAATATATATTATAACGATCGGTTTTCACGCGCGAAAATGGCCGGTACGCACGATGCCAGTCGTGTATTATACGACCGAACAAACAAATATGATGATAATATGCAATACGTGTACAGCACACGTCTCGCCCGAAAAAAACGCGCGTGGGCGACCGTCGCGGCCGTCGATCGTAAACAGACGCGCTTATAATACCGATAATATTATACATTTTTTTTTTTATATATGTATATATATTTTTTATAACGTGCGCGTATCATTATTATTTTTTTTTTACGCGTATTGGACGCGTATTATGCGAGATTACGGGAAAATCGTCTTAACGGATCTTCGTCGAACCGGTCATTACAATATCCGCCACCGCGTAAAACATCACGCGCGTAGGACCTGTATAATATTATTATAATATTATATTGTGCGGACGTGATTTTTTTTTTGCGGGATTTGTTTGGACCGCGAGACGAAAATATTTGCGCGTACACCGGTACACCTATAATACCGGTAGGCGCATATCCTGCAGGTATACAATGATCGACAAAAGAGGCCGACATCGCGGGGAGAGACTTCCGGCCGTCCGTCTCCAGATAATCGGAACCCGGTCTTCGCGGCAACCGCATTGTACGGACAAAATATCCGACCGCGATCAGATATAATATTATTATTATGCGATATAGATTCGTGTATTATACATACACCTAGGTCCTAAGGTGTACAGACTTACAGGAACCGCGGGCAAGACTCTCGAACGGTCGTCATCTCCTGCCGCCGTCGGAGGCGGTCGGACGCCCGGCAGGATGCAGGACCGGCTATCAGGATGTCGTCGCGCTTCGTTCGCCTCGGCGCAGGACAGCTGAGGGGTATTATTATCATTATTTTAGGTACGTTCCATCATAATGATAAGCCACCGCATTCGAAGAACGATTTGGCGGCAGTATAGTTCTATGTTATTGTTTATTTCGTGTATACAGGGAATAATAATTATAATATAATATGTTGATTTAATTTCGAATATAGAACGCAAAGCTTCCTTCAATATAGGCACATGCGTAGGACAACTCATAAGAATAGGCTAGTTTAATAGTACGCAAGTACTCGAAATGTCTGGATGCTCGAAAAGTAACCACAGAGAGTAAATTAAATAAGAATATCATAAAATAAAAATTCCGATCATAGTGTTATATATTATGTGCCTAACGGTTCGCTCGGAATCTAAAACTAAAGCCAACATCTTAGGTGTTTACAATACTATATCAATAACATAACAGTACAAGCACTTTCTCAATCACGTAAATTAATGATCTTAATTACTATTGTAACCGTATCCAGCTGCCCACGCATTCTGTATACAGATATTATAGATTCGTCTCACGATTTCACGAGTTTAATAATAATATGAAAACAAACGTTGAAGGCATTCGTATAAACGCTTGTGCTCGGAATACTACAGCTCTGGTGTAATTGTGTTATTCACTATTATATATATATATTTATATATGCTGTAATACTATGAGAGAGAGGGAAAGTGAGAGAGAAGCTCGAGACCATTTTAATTACGCGCCGTTAAAAGCGTTAGCCCAAAACAACTGTCGAGTCACGGTGATTCCAGTGAAACTATAGAATAAATATCCATCTCAACTGTTACAGCTTTTAACCACCACAACCCCACACAAAGTGCGGCTGTTTGACATTTTTTTTTAATAATAATTATCATAACAATATACCTATCCACCTATTAAGATATATGGAAATTATGTTTGTAATGTATGCATATATATTATATGCATTTTATTTTAGTTCGATAAAATATTCGATATCGATGTACGACGTGGTATACAGGACATATTTGTACACGGTGTTCAAAAAGTTAATAAGCGGCGGTCATTATACCAGTAATAGGACTGAATGACTGATAAACAAACATATAATATTATTACGATATAATTAATAATAGGTAGGTACCTATAAAAATATGCAAACAGTAATTAAATCGTTTCCAAATTGATTGTTACACATTATCGTATAGTGTGACATGTTATATTGAAGTAGGTAATCAATTATCATATAGTAATACTATACATAGGTTACGACTTACGAGTGATCAAAACGTTCTACAGACCTGTGCGACATAATAAACAATGGGCGCTGGACGTCGCACGCTGGACGATTATTAATTTTTTATCGAGATTATTTTATTAGTATATTACCGTAATAATATTATACGACCATAATAATTACGAGCATTATATTATTATACTATTATGTGTGTTACCTCAATCGGAATGTTAATTTTCAACGTTTACGGCCGACTAGGTGACGGATATTATTCGCGAGCAACGAGTAGGTACACCTTTATACGCACATCGTATAATAGGTATAGTATTCTATTATAATATTAAATTATAATAGTTCACCGTGCACAGCTCGTTTATTCTGACATTTCGTTTTCAATATCGGAATCAATAACAGCGGGCGATTGCATTAGACGGACGAACGAATAATAACGTTTATTCTGCAGCAGACTTTATTACACGTGGAGTGGGTAAACCATGAATTAGATTCGTGAGCAAATAATATTATTATATAATTATATGATAATAACACAGTAAAAACGGGTGTAGTTTAAAAAAATAATAAAACTCAATAAATAAATAAATACGAAAAATAACCGTATTAAACTCAATCAACCCGCGACACGACATTCGCATGGATATAAAATGTTTCACACAGTGGCAGTGGGACATATTATTAATACAAACATACAGAGTTATTTGAACCGAAATTGCGCTGATTTTTTCCCCGCGGCAATTCGCACATAATATTATACCTTGGTATATTATGTTATTTTTATGTCGTTAGGTTTCGTTGACTGAAGCATAATGAATAAATTGTAATATCGTGTGCCTCATCGTGTATATTGGGTACGTTTTTAAATTATATCGAGCGAAATCGATATTCGTGATGTGTACATACACACATTTATGGTTGATTGACGTTTTGCTTAAAATAAAACATTTATGTCAAAGATAATGATAATGATATTATTACGTCCAATGTCACAACTTAAATAACCGTAACCTAAAAATCCCGTTAGAATGTAAAATAAAAACGATTTTAGGATCACATAATGTGTACCCACCTATAGTATCTATATGAAATTATGTTCATATAAAATATCACGAGACGGTAATTAAGTTGTTAACAATACCAATTATTTATCAATTTTAATATTAAAATTGTCGTTAAAACATTTTTTTATCATAAATTATAATATACGAATTATTTTAATAAATATTTATTGTTAATCAATTATCGCTTACTGCGACTACACCTACAAGCCCACACTATATAAGTTTTTTTTTGTTTTAATTATTAAGGCTTCGGGAACTAGGCTATTATTATAATAGGTATACTTAGTGAAAATTAAATTTTAATTTTGGTAAGAAATTTAAAGATTTTGTGCAGTTGTTTTCATTTAGGGCTCCTTGTAAGTTAACTGATATAGATAAGATATTTCGTTTGATTTTTTTTAATCCGGGCATTCTTGAATGATATAATAAATCGTTTAAATTTACCAGACATTGATTGCATACATGTGATGGATCTTTATACATATGAGGTATGACTGGGTTAAGTAAGAGTGTCCGATTCTTGCTTCTTGTTCTAAATTGAGGGACGGGCGATTTTTACGTTTGTTTAAAAATTCTTTTTAATTTGTCGGATGGTATGGGATGGATACAATCCCGATAGTTTTGACATGCCATGTTTATTTTTTGTTATATCGAGTCTAAGGATAGTTCAAAGTTTTTGCCCGATCATATTATGTCAGTACAATATGGGGTACGAAATTGTTCTAGTTGAGCCAGATCCGCAGCCTTATTTTTACTTATATAACGTATATTATGCACTTTGACTAAAACTGTGTGGGTATAAGCATTCGGCGTGTGAAATATTACGATTACTCTCTGATCGGTACGGTATAAATAATATATAATAATATACTATATAGTGTTATAAATGATAAAAGTACACGACTGTAAAGTTTGTAAAGATGAATGATATCGACATTGACGTTAAGACGAAAATATCAAACCACCTACGCTTCCGTTTCACTAGAAAATAACACAATATTTATTCGCAACGCGTATTATCATCACATGTATGTGTTTTCAGAAACATTTTCGTCTCTAACAATAATTGTTTATAATTCAGGACAATATTTGTCAGGAATGCTTTTATGACGGGAACAATGAATATTATCTGGATTATTTTTAGTCATAAAACACGATGAGTCGTCGCAATGATAGTATTAGACGTGTTAAAATAGATGAAAAAAATAATATGAAAAAACGAAATAATGTCCCCAGCTGTATAGGTAAAGCAAATTAGTATATATGAGCGATAATAATAATAATAATAATAATTTAAATAGGAAATGTATTAAGAATGTACCTACGACGTACAATGTACCTACATATTATTATTATTATTATATGATATTATTTTAATATAAAAAACTAATTAATTATAACATGTCGACTGTCGAGTACCATGTATATGATATTATGTAATAAATACAGGATGACATATTTTTCTGTTTATGTTTTCAAAATAAAATCATATTTTTTTATTTAAGTGTTTTTTAAATTAAAAATTATTTTTAAATATTTAAAGGCATATTAATATATTATTAGGTAAGCGGGACTTTAAGAAATGTTGACTTAAATGTTAAGTGTCGAAGATTTGAAGCATTTGTTTTTTATTTATTCAATATAATATCCTGTCGGCCACTGTAGGTTGTCGACTCAGCGTCGTGACCCATTCAAACTAAACACCTATAATTTATAGGTATGTAAAAACATGGTTTCTTTTGAAAGACACAAAAACTGACCGATTTAAAGTGTTTGTATGTATAAAATAACATAATATTCAGGCGAATCGATGTGCGTATTACTCGTTTAGATGTATAATAACCGTTTTTTTTAGCTTTCTAATCGGAGGAACACGACATTAAAAAATTAGAAAACACAATGAAATATACAATAATGTATATATATATATATACAAGCATAGGTATTTCATATACGACGCGTTTATATATATATACATATTATCTGGTACTCATATATTATTTTATTACATGTAATATATTTTTTTGACAATAATAACGATCGAAACACTTACATATTACACACACGAATAAGTACTCGTTCCCGGTATAAAACATATATTATTATATATTATTGTATACGACTCTATGTACCGGATAAATAATTTGTACAAACGAATAATATAAATACATTATAGGTACGCCTCTCAGATCCGTCAACGGAAATCCAATATAAACAAGCAGTGTAATGCGTCGTGTATATAATATTATATATTATATTATTATTGTAATACGCGTATATCGGCGTGCATATAATAATAACGTCAACGAGTCCCGATGACACGCATACCGACTTTGACGGTTAGTGGAGATACAGAAAAAAAGGAACACATCGTGTACACACACACACATGCATACAATATGTTATATTACGTTTATGCGTCGAGTATAATATATGTATACAATTTTCCATAATCTCTGCTCATATATATATATAATATATATATATATATCATCATGATATATATATATATAATATATATATATATATCATCATGATATTATGTATTATTTACTCATGTACATGGTATTATATACACAATGCTATGATAAGCACACACGAATCGTACACATAAGTACCTGTGATATATATTATACATACGTGCCACTATATAGCCACTGCAACCACTGCAGGAAGCGCGCCTGAGTCTGTTTTAAATTTACAATAACAATTAGCGGATATAAAACGGGACGCCAACACGTTAGAGTCGTTCGAATATAATATTATTGTTATTAAGTATTTTCACACAGTAAAAATAGGTGCTTAAACAAATGTGTGTATGTGTGTGATGTCTAAGTGAGCGCGAGTATTTGCGAAAAAAAAAATACGAAAAAAATTTCCAACACGTATATAAGTCTTACCTTATATTATATTATATAGCATCACGACACAGGTGCGCATACAACCTAACCTGACCCTAACAAATAAATATAAATTAGTTAATTATTATCATGGGAGAGTTGCTAATTTTACGAGGGTTTTTAACGATACAGAGCTTCAGAGCCTTGTTTACCGGTGCTTACTTCTATTGCTTCCCAGAATCTATTTAAAAGGTAAATTGTGTCCTGATCAAAAAGGTCAAAAACAGGTCATAACCTACTTTTGTCCCGGTATATCTTTTCTTTTGTATAACCTATAGTTGCGTCCCAATAATCCATTTTTTTTAAATATGTACTTCTTCTTGCATAGTTATAGTATATTAACTACATGCTATAAATAAATAAATATAAATAAATTCTAATTATTATACTATAATATACTTTAACTAAATATTGCAAATCATCTACCTATATTATTATCTAGTCATTACACATTATTTTCGATTTCATTTTGATTTCCATTAAGTATAGTTTTATATATTTAACGCGTACTAGAAATAATAGTAAATATGTGCAATACACACCATATGACCGACGTGTAAGATGCGCGAGTGACGATTGTACGATGTCAATCTTATCTAATGACTGAAACATTTAAGAATCGATTTTCTTCGTGGTATGTTTTCTCACTGGACAGAAATATAAACGAAATCGGTTTTCGAGCAAAATACATTATAGCTTTAAACAGACCGAGGTGGGTGGAGGATCAATGTATATTATTAATTAATATTGTATCGTATACTGTATACCAACGACAATGACAACAATTTCCGAGTTAGGTCTAAAATCATGGTCATTTTTTTCGAAAGTT
The DNA here is from genome assembly GCF_019925205.1 of Metopolophium dirhodum. Classification (NCBI taxonomy): domain Eukaryota; kingdom Metazoa; phylum Arthropoda; class Insecta; order Hemiptera; family Aphididae; genus Metopolophium; species Metopolophium dirhodum. The sequence continues at coordinate 20,591,636 of NC_083568.1, forward strand.
AAATATCGTTTTAAAAATGAATTGCCAACAATAATATTGTTTAAGAGTGCATAATATTATTATTATGAAGGCTAATAACCATTTTTTGAGAATAATAAAATCGGTTACCTACGACGGTGGCCGCGGATTTCTGGTAAAGATACTCGAACGCTGCGTGTCTCTAGCGTGCGGACCCACATAATATAGCTAGGTACTTGGGTGTAATATGCTGTATATACATTTATATATTATTAAATTTATATTGTAGAAATCGAAATCGTCACGGGAACGTCGATTATTTTTATTCCAATTCATTTATATTTGTCTTCTTCAATTTTTATTTTTAATTAGAGCTAAAAAGAATAACCGCACAATGAACATAATATAATAACGACGTACTTGCAGACGTCTGCGCACGGCCGACACAATATAATACACGCGCGACAAAACTATACATACCTAGGTAACATAATAATAATAATAATAATAATGTGTATTTATTTCGTCGTCAATGGGAAACATAACTATACATACATATATACTCGGTACACACATTGGCATTATATTATTATTATTACCTATTATTTTATTATATACGCACTGTATATATACTCAATACACTGCACGCGTCGCAGGTCGGCGCCAACGGAAGAGGACACCATGCACGCGAAAGCTCAGCGGGTGACCGGCGCGCTCTTTTAACGAATGGGTGCGAAAAAGTGGGTCGGCGGAAGCTGCAGCGCGCGTTAAACGCCACCGATGTAATGCGTGTCGTGTGACACATCATGAACATACGTCATACCCATATCATATACAGGGTGATTCACTGCAATCATGCCCCCCTCCAAGACGATACAAATTATTATTATTATTTCGAAATTGGTTTTTACTGTAAAATGTTAAAAGCGGTATTTTAATTTAATTTGTGTGATAATATTTTGTACATATTATCTAAATCGGACACATATCCAACGAGCAGTTTCCGAGTTATTTGAATCTATATAATAAGGATAATATTTTATATAGTCCTTAAATACTATAGGTACTATACCTAAAATCGTTTTAAGATTATACTATAAAATACATGTAAGTACCTGATATTGAATCTACATAGTGCCTACCCATTTATTAGGATAATATTGTTTACAAATTATAAGATATTGATAGATTAATATTTATTACGTATCTAATAACGATTTCAAAACATCGGAGGCCACGCATACATGTCTCCTAAACAATGGACTTACCATTAGGTAATGCACAAAATTAAATAACTTTAGTCCTTCAAATTTTGATTTGGGTAAAGGTACGTCAAATTTTTCAAAACCGTCGTCCGATCATCAATTTACCGAGGAAAATTGTGATTAAAAATTTAAATAAGATAAGTTGGTGCCATCACAGAGCACTCCTTGAACGGTATACAACATCTGACAGTTCAAAAATATAGTCCTTATGTATAATATATCTACCTACTTGAGATTTCCAAAAATCATCAGGATTCGAATAAATGTATTGTTTAATAGATACAAATAGGGGTAAAGCATACTCGATGAACCACCCTGTATTTATATATCAAATCTTCCACGTGCATGGCATTGTACATAAATTATACACTCACATACACACATACAAATAGGTAGAGCGGTATATACGAGTGGTGCAAATGCAGTAGGTCGCGGTGTCGTCAAAACTGGAGCAAATCGAAGATTAATACAAACTGCGTGTCAAATGTAATATATTATGCGGATGCGAATACTCATCCCGCAGAACCTAAATGTATGTGTGTGTGTGTGTGTGTGCGTGTGTGTGTTTGTGTGTGTAATACGAGTGACAGACACGTCGTCCAAATATATTTATTATTACATTTTAATATTCGATCGGCCCATATATCATGCATAGGTAATACGCGTAGTATAGATATACAATATTAATATATTGAATTTTTTTTTCCCAACACTCTATGGCCGGTAGATATACCACTATACCGTACATAATATAATTTCGTTTGCAATGATTATATTATAATTTCCTCGTCAGTGTCACGGATTTACACTGCTGAATAATTCGCAAATCATTATTTCGATATATTATTATCACGCTCGCCGCGGTACATAACACTTATTAGGTATTATATTAGTGTCCATACATATACGCACAGCGGGTTGGCCGACTATCGGCTATGTACGGGTATTCATCGCAGACGAAGGGGGGGGGGAGAGAGAAACTATATTGTATCCATCCCTTGGACTTGTATTATTTTCGATTCCGCAATTTATGACTACTTCTAAATGCTATTTTACATTCAAAGTCCTGATGTGATATTTGACCGATTTAAACTAGTTAATGGGTTAGGTTTCACATAACAATCAATGTGAATTATGCTTATCCGTCGATAAATGGAAATTTTTTAAAAAAAAAAAACCATCATATTATATACAATTTTTGATTATGAAAAATATAAAATAAAATTACGAACCTACATTATGTTATAGACATCGCATATTATATCGAATTACATAATTTATATGCATGATACATTTATAGTAACACGACTACAAGTTATTATAGATGGTATCTTTATATAAAACCCATTTTTATTTCAACCCAACTTTTTTCTCACATCCACATAAGGTTGGTTATCCACGAAATATTTGAAAATACGCCAATCTGACTTTAAGTATACGATACGACGTATACGAGCTTAATTTATTACATTACATATTATACGATACATGATATGTGTTGCTGCAGATAGCTGTGTTATTGTATACGCGTTTGTAATACACCTAATGGTCATAAAAAATGAAAAAATAACTACACAAGTTCGCATGACGATTTTCGGTTATTATATAGCCCGCGGATCACGGGCGCGTCTCGTAAACGGGCGGCGAATATATATTCGTGTGCGCGGGAAAACGAATTAATAATTGAAACCTTAAAAACGGGACATTGTGCAGGTGGGTGTACACTTATTAAATAAAGCCCGGGCACACCACTACACCGGATTCCGCTAGTCGAACAATATTATTGCATTACGAATTACAATTGACCGAAAAAACAAAAAAAAAACGTTTTACATATTATTATTATAATCGTTGTGCTCCGGAGTCGTACGATATACGTCCTACTAATGGTTAATGAAAATACATACAATTTTATTATTTCCGTCTTCGAAGTCAAACACACACACACAAGTCCCCGAGTGACGCCTCGATCTTACCGTATTTAGGACCAATTGCGTCGATTGTGCGACGGTTACGAGCAGCCGCAGAGATGACGGCTCACAGATTGTAAACACATGTTCTCGGAGTAAACACAAACCATTATACACGATCTGCAGCGGTCGTCTATACATCGAGAAGGTATATATAATATAGGTACCTAGGCAACCTTAACCCAGAGATAATATTATATGCCTACCCATATAGGTAGGTATACCGTGTAAAACGGAGCAAAAAAAAAAAAATCTTTTTATCGCTTCATCTACGCGGTGCGTATATTATATTATTATAGGCTCGTCTATTAAAATATATAGGAATGTGAAATAATGCGTGCGGTGATAATTATTTAATAATAATATGTAGGACTTGCGGTAATAAACGGGTGTACGTTTTATATTATACGCGTAGCTCGTAGACGCGGAAACGACGATGATCTGATTAATATTTTAATTTGCACGAGAAATCCACGCGAGACGAGTTTAAATTTAAACATTTTACGTATTACGATTTACAATACAGGTGTATACTTAGGTATACCTACGGTAAGCGATCATATACGGTGTATAATATATAACATAATACCTACCTGAAGTATGGTCAGCCGCATGCACAACGATATTTTTCAGGGCGCGGACTCTTTCCTTGGCCGATTAATATGCATATATATGTGTGTGTGTGTGTATAACATATATGAACCAAACTAGACTTAATGTAGTATTTTGTATGCGTTTTATTTTTATGTATTTATTTTTTTTTTTTTTTTATAAGAGAGAAATCATAAAAATAGAACTCGTTTGAAAGGTCAAACGTAATAAAATAAAAACATTTGAATTATTAATATACCCATAGTATATAATATTATTATATAGGTATACGTCTGCAATTATCGCATGTATGCGATCGAGTGACAAACCGTGTTTTCGGAACACTATTATGGCGCGTGCATAATTACAAGATGTTCAGTCGGACAGTTTTTTATATGGACATTTTATTTCATTATATTATAACAATAATAATAATAATAATAATATATTAATCCCGTCTGCCGGAACCGATAACAAACACGTCAGTCAGGTAGCTACGACATTATTATAATGGAGTATAGTAACGTTTTATTATGTATTAACATACTTTCGGAAGTCGCACAAGCATCGGGGAAATATACAATATAATAATATATGCGACGTATATATAGTAAAAAATAAAAAAATAAAATGTTTAAATTCGTACCCGCCGCACAGAGCTAATTCCCGGGCTCATAAATTAATCAACGAGAAACCCCATACACTATATATAATATTATACGCGTAATTTATGTACGACACAATACGAAGTATTATTTAAACGCGACAAATTATATACCACGGTTATATATCATAATATACCGCGGTAGGTAGGTAATAGGTTCGGGCGGTTGGTTATGAACATACGGTGTTCGGCGCGCACAACATAATATATTTATAATAACAGTATTTAACATATGGCATAGACACGGTAACGTATAATAATATAATAATAATAATAATAATGATGATTTGTAAACGAAAATCGTGAAAGTCACGTGGAATTTATTTGCTCGGCCGTATACGATTCTGTTAAGTGTGCAATGCGTATAACACGAACATAATGATACATACAATACATATATATTACGTATTGCGTAAAACCATTGATTATACATTACACGAATAGGTACTATTTATAATCAATGGTAATACGAGCATCGTTAGCAAATCGAACGCCCGACAATAATAATTATCAGAGACCGTTTGTATAATAATAATATTATAATTTATTTATTATGTATATATGTCTGCGAATAAGTTCAGCGCTCGGACGCACCGGATAATTAATAATATTAACAAACGGTGTCAGCAATCGGTCGGTGCAACGCAGGAGAGGAGTGCAGTGCATACTAATTATATGCAGTTGTGCGGATGCAACAACACATCGGCTGATGTTAAAAAAAAAAAAATAATAATGTTATCGAGCGAAATCCGCAGGGCGCGCATCTATTTCATCGCGGTCGTTCCGAGATATGTTTTCAACCACGGTTTATACCATTTTATATTACAACCATATTGTCGGCCTCTACATACAATAGATATTCACCACTTTTATGAAAGTTCAATTTCATAATATTATTATCTAGTATCCGTAACTTTTTGTTCGATGATCTCGGCTACAGAAAATAGAACAGTTACATGTAGGTGTATATATTATATATACGATCAATAATATGATTTTCCACAATTTTCTCGCGACACAAAAATATAAGTTTGCACCAACACAACATTTCAAATCAGAAGTTTGTACAATCAAGTATACTACACAACGTACGTACAGGCCTGCAATAAATTTCCGCCGCTGAGCACTTTGGATTTTTTCAGAAACTGACCGCACGTCACTTTTATACACTTTTATTTGCACATATCCGTAGTCGTGGGACACTCGCTGCATGATGATGATCGCACGAAATATGCGATATTATATTATTATTATTATTATTATTATCATGAACACCGTAGGCCCGCGGTTGAGTTATTAATATAATAATAATAATAATAATGGAAAAATGCAGTGGGTGGTTCGCTGACGTACGGCCACAATCGGGTTTTTGTACACACGACGTCCGAATACATATTTTACGATCGTAAAACACAGCCGAACCGTCGTCGTACTACGCGTTATATGTTCGCTCTAAGTGTATACATCATAGTATTATAATATATTATTATATATGACTACTTCAAGAGTTTATGTCCAACGAGAAATGTGGGCAAAAACCGACCGATAAAATATGAAATATAATAACGATCCGAGTACGAATAAACCAACCCTATACATAACTGCGCAGGTAGACGGTACGGATATTGTCGTCGCACAAGTACTCACATTATTGCAATACCGATATAATATATGTAGGTACATAAATATATAATACATATATATATAGGTATGTACGGGAGCAAATGAAACGCGGCGGCGGCGTGGGCGAGAAAATTAGAACACCTGGACGGGCCGGCGACAAGCGTAATTTTTTATTCCTCTATAAGTGCTGGTGCCGCTGCACCTCGTCATATGTTTTATACCGTTCGATATTCATATTATATTCGTATCAACGGCTGTGTATTTTTTTTTCAAATATATAATATTGTTTTATCGTCAAAGACTAATAAAGTAATAGCCATATTATATTAGGTACGTGTATACCTATATATACGGTACAGTGGATAATACTGGACAATTTACTCGTATAGTATAATATATTATACTTTTATGATTGTAGACCGGTGGTGGATATAGAAATCGAATCTTGGATGATAATGACGCTATACACATATAGAACAATTTATAACGCGTAAAATGATATATAATAAAGCTATAACGATGTACCTACATATTATAATATAATACATAATATAGCTATATATTATGCATGTACGATGCACATGCATATTGCATACTGCAACTGCAACAAGTATGTATAGGCATAAATAGGTATGCATAGTATAATATTATTATAATATATGAATCTGTAAATAAATATCTACAGAAAAAAAATAACCCAAGAACTGGCTCTGACTTTGCTGTATAATAGATTTCAAGTGTACCTACCTCGAAGTCAATATAGTCATTGAGGTAGATAATTGTAATGCGGATGTAAATTATAATGAATTCAACAAAACTATTCTCAGCAGAGTTTTTGTGTAATATATAAATATATAATATGGTATACAATGATTATATAATATCGTAAACGTAGAAATAATAAATATGATTTATTGTACATAATACCCTCGAAATCTAAAATTTCAATAAATAGCCAAAAATTTTAAAAATAAAAAATTGTATCACCGTCAATACGTGTGGTATGGTATACAACTAACTACTATACATATTCGTTGAAGGGTTATTTCAGAATTTCAGAATCATTAATTTTATTATTTTCGGAATAACGTGGGTAAAGAAATAACAAAATTAAAATCGAACAAAATCACGTTTTAACCGTTTTCGCGCCATGTTTCAATAATTTTCCTTACGCGATTATAGACAAAAAAACACAACCATAAATTGAAAAATCGTTTCTCAATAATTATAGGTAGTACTGATACGATAAAATTCGCTACTAGAAAATGGGTAGGTACACGCATAAATGAATGATAAATAAATGAATAAATAAATAAATAATCGAATGGGCAAATAAGCGTCTTATATTCTGGTTGAAAAGTGGTCCCCGGACAAAACATGCGCTGAGAATCTAAAATCATACGACGATTACGATTGAGTACCTAATCATAATATTATATATATTATAAAAGTCACGACGAAAAGAGTAAAATATCGTTCATTGCTTAGGGTACCTCTACAGCAGTCTGTACACGATGTATATTATCTATATTCCATACTATAATGTAAAATACCTACGCGTTACGAAAATAATAATTAGGAAATTGCGAATTTCGCGTGCAGGAAATCAAAATCGGTCGAATATGTTCGTTTCATAGTAGCAGTCTACACGGCGTATTGTCTATAATATTCTGCACTACAATGTAGAATACTCGTTGCAAAAGTGAAAAGTCGTAAATTATTGCGAATTTAGAGTGTGGAAACCACGCTGCACGGCTACAAATCCTCCACTCGTTGTCACACTGTCTGAAAGCAATTTTAGAATTTTTTTTTTACCTCATATACACATCACGGCATGTCTGCGCGCCGCCGCTGAAGACACTCGACGTGACGCGTGTCGAAACAGGAGTGCGTTTGTCATTATTATTATTATTATATTAACGCCGCGACAGCCAATAATGATAATCACAAATCACAATAATAATAATAATAATAATACAATATAAGACGCACGCCACACAAAAAATATATAAAATATGTACACGCGTGTCATGTGTAGGTAGTATTAGAACGGTCTCGGGATCGCGGCCCATCAAAGTCGATCGACTGCTATCTCGTCATGTGGGCAGAGTAGAAGACCTAATTTCGTGACCGATTATTATTGTTATTATTATGTTATATACGTACAGGCATGGTGTATAATATTGTGGAGGTGCACTCGACTGCAGTGCGTACCGTATAAAACCGGGTGAATAAAAACACTTATGAACTTTGAAGTAGGTATCATACAAACTTTTCTATTTGCGCTTTATAGATGATCAAATACATCGAAATACTGGTCTTTTCGAGTACTTTAACAGATGTTCAGTCAAAATATTTGTATTATTAACAGATTATTTTATATAGTTTTTTTTTAAACGCTCAATTTTTGATATCTGGAAAATGGACACCAAAAGAAACGTGTATATGTTTATTCAACGAATTCACTTTTTTCTTATTAATGTTTGGCTATCACGGAGGAACAATAAAATAATAATCCTTGATTATTTGGAAACCGCACTAGTTGACAATCGATAATGTGAATAAAAAATATTGATAAAATGAAAACTCGACTTTGAGCAAAAACACTGATTTTGTTTCTATTTACCCCACCGTTTCTATATTCACCCGGTTTTGCGGTACATAATATATACCCGTGCACACTGTATAAAATATATATTATTATTATATATTTTAAGTCCAAAGCCCGTCGTCATGATGTGTTCACGATAATATAATAATATAAAAGTGGGAACAATCTCGATGTCGTCGTATCGGCGGCGGTACACATGACACGTTTTTTATGTCTTTTTTTTATTAAAATATATCGTGTACGCGCGTTATTATATCCACATGGGACTATATAATATATTATACACACTGCACATCCGCACACACTAATAACTAATAAGTAGCTTTTACGAGCAACGAAAAATTATTGTACAAGTCCGTTCAACACAGATATCAAATGATGCACGTGCAGTATAATAATAATATATACAGCAATGATGCGTAGTTACACGCGTATTTGTTTTGAGTGTATATATTTGTTTACCCGTATTTAAATATACCTATACGCCCGCGGAGGACGTTTCGTCGTTAATCAGCAACAAAACGACTAAAGTTTTGGAAATGGGATTTTTTTTACGATTCGTTTAATGCGTTTCTGGAAAATTACGACGACGACATAATAATATGTATATAGGTATGCGCTTTTACGTATTATTACAGGACATGCCAGCTGTGTATACGATTCGTGAATGCGTTTGCGATTTTTGCCGAATAACGGACAATAATCGACCACGCGCGGGTGTGTGTGTGTGTGTGTGTGTGTGTGTGTGTGTGTGTGTGTGTGTGTGTGTGTGTGAGAGACCTGACCGACGTCTACAATTAAGTATCATGGGTACCTACGCGTTATATTAATATATAGTTTTCAATATTCCAGCAAGTATTTATATTATACAAAACGTACGGATACAATATAATATCTATGACGGGCAACGTATAGATTTTTACTTCTATCGAAAATGTCGTCTCTCCCTCTCTCTATCGGCAGGCGTATAAAATATGTATAATATACCTCCATCGCCGCGATTTTACTGCGGGCAAACGTGAGGCGACATCGTGGTGTTCTATACCTGCGCGGTACCTATACAACACATCGATAAACGCGCGGTTTTCTATATTTATATTATGGTAATAGGTAGGTATAATATTATATGGTACAATAATAATTGTATTATAATATCCATTTTCACTCGCGAGCCCGCGAGTTTAACGCGCAAACGCCGAATACGGTTATATTATAATATATACATATAGATCACATGCCTCCCGCGCTTCCGATCACCCGATAACTGTAACGATATATTATTATGTGATGATATTATAATAATACAATATATATAATATTATATTATAATACATTTTAATAGCTGCGTTGCACGTGCTCTGGGCCGCCGTCGGGCGTAGAAAATATTTTTAGAAAAAAAACCGTTTCAGAGATCATTGACGAGATTCCGTCGTCCACCGCAGTACGGGGTCGCAGCGGAAAATATTCACGTCTATAACATAATATAATAATACAATACAGGTAGGTATATATGAATTATATATATATTTAAGGCGCGTATATATACAACTGGCATTTGGACCGATCGAGACGACTTGGACTTCAAGTCCATTATTAAATATTAATAATAACTACCTATTATTATTACGGTGGACCTGCCGCACGTATGCTGCAACAACAATTATAATATATTATATATATATATATGACGCTACCGTTTAATATAATATAGAAAACCCATCATTGTACGAGCGTCGATATTATATATTGTATTATTGCCAAATCATCGTCGTCGGGCGACGGGCACAATAATTGGCAGTGTCAGGTGTTTATAATAATAATAACAATATATAAATCGGACGACAAGAGCACGATAGTATAATACGTTCAATGCATATAGTATACGGCGATAGGTGAATGTGTGTAAAGGACCTTTGAACTGACCGCGAATTCGATCGACGACGCACGCACGGCAATGTAATATATTATTATCATTATACATATACGTGCGTGCTGCAATATCCGATAATAATATTATAATATACTATTTTTTAGGCGAGTCATCGCACCGTCCGACAGCTGATCAACACTTTTGTTATGCGTGTGTGTGTGTGTGTGTGAATCGATCGTCTAGTGATAAACGATCGGCGAAAAATATCGATCGATTTATCATTCGATATACCTATACTCGTTATGGCGCATATTAACACCGCGTATAGGTATCACCCGATCGCGCATCTAAATATTAATATATATGACGATTGCAACCGCTCCGTACATAACTATTAACGACTATATATATATATGCATCTATATTGTAGAGCGTAAATATTTGCAGAATATTGATGATAAATATTGTACATATTATATTATATGCGATGCAATTTACGCGCACCGCCCGATCGGTTAAAAACAAGCGATATTATATACTTTATACATAATCGTGCGACATTTATTATAACTACCTATATATATAGTAAACTATACCTATACTCGAATGTGTCGCGTACTCATATAATAATAATATATATTGTACACTTCGGTCGCGTCTCGTGCGGTAAACGCATATTATTATTATTAATATACGCGTTGGGAAGAGAAAAATTTTAACAAATCGCCGTCGTTCATTATAATATAGTACGTTATAATATATACCGTCGCCGAGCACACTATCTCGCACCTTAATGCATAATATAGAACATAATAATATATTATAATATATTATATACGAGGTTCGTTTATTATAATATATTATATGGCCGGACACTGCACGCCCGCACGTTAAATCTCCGTTCCAATAATGCAAATATCGCGGCGGCGTAAACGGGAAATAATGTCGAGAAATAACTGGCGAGACGACGAAGCTCGCCGTTGATTTATCTGATCGTCACACATAATATTTTTTGTCCGGGCGCGACTTCATTCGAGTTTTTATTCTTAGTTTTGCTAATTCCTCGGTCGAGACGGCACATGCACGAGTGGCGGCATATTATATTCGAGTCCCCGAGCGGTATTTGCGATTATATTATTTAAGTAGGTATATGGTACAGCAATAATATGCGTCAGTATATATTCATTTTATGGGTTTATTTTGACCCCGAGGTTACACACACATGCGCACGCGCGAAGCTGATATAGTAATAATTGTATATTGTACAATATGTTTAAAAATAAGAGATAATATTTATAATGTAATAACCACGCCGTTTCTATATTATAAATATATCACAATATATACGAGTTTTGGCGGCTGAAGTACCAACAAATAAATATAATAAATAAATGAACCTGTAAAACATATATAATATACGCTCGCAAATGACGTGCAATCGTGTGCGTTGCTCAAATACATTTCACCACTTAAAAATAATATATATACAGATCACATCGAAAAAACGGTATAGAGTAGAGTATAGAAGACGCGTGGACACTATATATATATATATCACTGTATCATACACTATATAATACACATATACATAGCTGAACTTGTTAAATACAAAATAATTGGTCGGAATTTAGTGGCTCGTTATACATTGTGGTATATAATTTCATAATGTTTTATACAATGGGAATAATGTGGCCGACATCGTAATTCGTAGTAACTATAATATATATATAAATAAATACAATGCACATGTGTGTGTATATATATATATATATATATATACGTCATATAATTGTATACGATGGCGTCGGCACAATTACATATAATATATTATATTATAATAACGCATAAGAAATTAGCTCGTCTCATGAGCTGTACATTCGGTGCGGTGGACACGAATTATAATATTATTAGTAAACTATTTTGATTATCTCAAATATCGATTTTCGTTTATACTGAATTCACGTGCGTATAACTCCGACTTGGAACTCATATATGCGTAGTGTGACGAAACTCTCTATACTGTCATCGTTTATATACATTATATTGTTATGTACATACTCGCGGAATACGAATAGTGTTTCGTCGATATAATAATAATTAGCAACGCGGTTATACTCGCAACTATGCGCGGTTCCGATGACTGCAGCGCGCGTGTCTTCGGGCGTTAAAGTCTTTTCGGACCCGTGCATTCTCGCGTAACGATCGATCCACTGCATTATTTCGCCATCATACCGCAGTTACCGCTCACTGCGTATATACGATCTTTCTACACATTTCAAACTGCAGTGGCTAGAGCATTTATTATCTACATGATACTCATGTCTTATACCTAATGTATACCTATCGTATATATCTGCATCAGCGTACCTTTGACCAACCAATATAAATATTATATACGCGTAGCTGTTGAAACATTTGAACGTTGCGACGATGAGATGTAAAACGTGAAGGAAAAAATGAACCGTATAAAAACGGATGGCGCGAAAAAACCGAAAATCACTTATTGCTGCAGCATGTAGCATGCGACCAATATAATAGATATCAATATAATATGATATATCGAACAGTCGTCGTCCGCGGAGGACGCGCGTGTTGGAACGCGCGCGTGACAAAAACCGATCGGAGTGTCTTTTTCTTCTTCTTCTTCTGCACCGTCGGTCTCCGACGTGGTGTCGGCGATTCGCACACGTCTATATACAGTAGTACGCCTATACATGTATAATATTATTATACATGTGCGCATATCAAAAGGTAATGGATGGAGAAAACGAAAGAAAAAATCGCATGTAAAAATAATCGGAACAATAATATAATATGGGCGGCGGCGGCGACGGCAAGTGTTGACGATAATATTATATTATATGTACTGCATATACATAATAATATATACCTATATTTGCGACGAAGAGTGTGCGCCACGTCTCGGCATATTATGCGCGCACGTTATAATAATATAATATGTACGAAATTGCTCTGTGTGGGTATGTGTGTGTGCGAGAGAGTGGCGTGTGCGCGGATCCGATGTCTCCAAACGGACAATGGGCGAAATCGATTTAGGCACCTATATATATATATATATATATATATATATTATTATAATAATATACAATAATAATATTATATCGTGGTTTTTTTTCAATAATACATTATTAATATCTGACGACGACCACGCGAGTACGCGACGCGCGACGTCGCGGTCGTTTTTTAGGCATTTTATTATTGTTCAACAGCATTGCACACTAAATGTATATATATACATAATATAATAAACAGTATATAATGGTATATAAATATATTATATACCTTCAGCGCGTTCGTCGCACTATTGCTGCTGCGGTATATAATTGCAGGGTTGTAATAGCCGATCGAAGCGCCGTCACCCAGCTTCTATAGGAAAATATATAATAATAACATGAAAGTATGTAACACACGCTGCAGCAGTGACCCACCATTGGCTACCAGAACGGCGACAATATTATAATCGCAAATGCAGGATGCCGTTCGTCGTCGATACATATCATGTCTACTGCACGGTGTAATAAACTGACAGAACTGACAGATGTGTTCAACTATAATACGTAACGAATTTTATTCTTAAAAATGTTGTTTAAATTCAGATAATACAGTCAAACTTGATTAATTCGAACTTTTTTTTGACTCGAAATAGTCGATACCTCGAACTATTACCCGGTCTCTAGAAAAATTTCTTATAGTTGTATTATATCGAAGGAGAGCTTGAACCTTTTGGCTGGTCTTTTCAACTTCGACTTCAAACCCTTCAATTGAGTTCTACTATCTAGCCCAATCTATACTCGTCCAATTTATAGGAAGCATTCAAAAACTCAAATATAAAAAATAAACAATCTTTCCAGTCAATATCCCTCAGAACAATAACCAATAATGTTCCATGGTATATGTCAGTAATCAAACCCTCTCCCCTCTTCCACTATAATGACAACCCCTTATCATAAACCACATCACCATTCAAATTCTCTCATTTCAAATGTATCCTCTTTTATACCAGCTGGCTGGCTCCAACATACAACCCGTCGACTGAAAAGTAAATGGTCCAGAAACATTTTAAACTAATTAAAAATAAAAAACTAAACTTTAACTTAGATTCCTATACATAAAATAGATGACTTACTGAAATGTTATTATTATCTTTAGGTATGTCCCCTATGTTATAATCTGACATTATCATATAGAGTGAGATATCAATGAATCTTCTCTGACTATCACGTGAACCTCGTCTCGTTATTTTCTCGCTTCAATTAATTTACTTATTGTATTGTATAATACTCAAAAATTTGTAAACTATAAATGAAAATAATTTTTAAAAAAATCTTACAAGTACAAAAGTTATTACATCGCGGGTTAACTATGGTTACATTTTACCATTTTCTGTTTCAGAATTTCAGATACATCATGCATAATGAATAATGTATTTCGGAGTGTTTCAGACGACGCTGCACATTATATATAATAATAACCTCACCACTGCCGAAAACCGCATACAATATCAGAACATAATATATAATAACGCAAAACGAATATTATATGCATAATGAGTGCGTGTGTAAATCGCAGTGATCTCGTTTACGGCAAATTATTTCCCATGGAAATTTTCAATTTTCGATAAGACAATAAAAATACGAAAACTGGTGCGTATACACGTACCTACCTACATTACATACGTACAAATATACGGTCGTAAACGCGAACAATATGTGTATAGGTATTACAATATGTATATACACATAATATGCAGTAGGAATATAATATATATATTCTTTGTTTTATGTATTTTATTGCCCGTAATAACCACGTTACGACGCTCGGTAATATAATACTAAATAGTTCACATCGTGGTCGTTCACGATCGTAATGCGATTATAATATAATGTGCGAGCGGTCAACATACTTCCGACTGTTAAGGCATAATATATGACGTGTACGAGCGCTATAAATATGTTTTCGGAAACACTATAATAATATGCATATTATAACACCGCGGTCTTATTATTATACCGCGGTATAGAATATAGGTACAACGAAGGCGTCACAAAATTATTGGTCTACGTTTCAATAGAGAGTGGGATTAAAAAGATTAAAGTATAAGTACCTATTTTATTCGCGGGGGACAACACCGTAACCGAAATCGAATTTCGGGAGGGTCCGACAATGTTATAATACAATAAAGAAAATAGACTTTTTGCGTTCAAAATGTTAAAACTCTTTATCGTCTTTACTACTGCTTTAACGAAAATATAAAATTACTCTTAATACAATACGTAGATGGTCATTAAACAAAATTCACAGCTAAAATTGTTTTACTTCAAAAAAATTTCAGCGATGTACCTCATCAGTACCTGGTACATAATATGAATTATTTCAATCGAAAAGTTACAAAAATAATATCATAAAAGTACATAATACAGTAGAAATAACTGTATCATTTTTTGAAAAGGGTATTTCTATTATTTGATATTTGCTATTTTGACTGCTTAAGCTCAACCTGATTTTTAAACAAGTCTGACGCGTTGTACCCGTTAGTTAACTTCTACCCATCTAGACGACTTTTGCTACACTTAATAAATAGTCATAAAATAGGATATATTGATAATTATTATATTCAGAATAATATTTAGAATAATATACTAAATACAATTATTATACCTTCCACAATTATTAAATGCTGTGATTTACTTGGATCGCTCGCAGCTCACACATAAACTTGTCGGCCATTTATTTTGAAAAACAAAAAAAAAAATGATTTATTAATCACATTATAGTGATAAATATAATGAGAATACGGTATCGGGCTGCCAGTGAAATAAAACAGGGCGTGGCGGTAGGTACGTTAAATTTACTATGGTATTTTTCGTAAAACGAACGCCGCCGATAAACGGAATACAATAAATATGATAATATATTTAGATAGTTCTTTCTATTTGTAGTTTTCCCAACGCCTTTTTACATTGTCGATAATCTATGCGTTCTCGTATAGATAGAATTTGAAATATAAAATATAATGTAATTGCATATTTTTCAAAACTTATGATGTCAGTGACAACGGCGAAGGATATTGTCGTTTTGTCTTAGATTTGAACTTCACACCCGCACCAGCCGATACGCCATACAATAAATACTAATATTATACACCTGTCGGCGTTTATGTCTCGCACTGTTATGATCCATTTATAAAAACTAGTTTGACGTTCGATATTTTTGCAAAATAAAAACCGTTTGTGACTTCTAGACATACCTAATACAATAAACAAGACTAGGTCATTGTACGTATTAATATATATATATATATAGATTTGGGCGTGACCGGTGAAAAAGTCTGACTTTGCAACGGCGGCGAATCGCTATGTGTATGTGTGTGTGTGTGTGCACGTGCACGCTCAAAGACGGACTAAAAGAAAAGGAGAATAAGAAAAAAAACGGATATTTATCGCACGGGTACCTATGGGTTTTTTTTTTACGCGTATTATTTCGCGCATGTGGTTACGGGAAATTTTTTAATTAACGATCGATCGACAAAAAGAAGAAAAACTAATAATAATGAGATCGGTATCGCTCGCGAACTCCGTCGTCGCCGTTCTCACGCGACTCTCCTGCGGCATTAAGCTCGATATTGTATATACATATATATATTATATGTGTGTTTGTACATGTAGGTACTTATATATGTATATAATATATACCTGTACGAGGACGCGTGTTGTGTATATTTTTTTACTGCCAATTTATCCATTTACCTCCGCTCCGTATACTTGTATACATCACGGTATACAGCGTGTGTAGTATCGATGTACATTGTGACCATTGTCTGTGTGTATACATATATAGGTAAGTTTGCGCACGGCGACAAACGCAGCGACACGAACGTATAATGATATATAGGCAGAACCTGCGATACAGGGTGCGGTCTCATCGATAAGTTTAGTCGCCGTCGATAACGCATTTGATAATACAGATCAATAATAATTTTGAAGGTGCGCGATTTTTGAAAAATCATAACCAACATAGTGCGGTAATAATAACACTATAATACGTACACTAATGTCGTACAGCGAGCCACGAAACCATCGTCGCGAATTTCGTAGCATTTTGAATTCAGTTTACCGACGAAACATTATAATAAAAAACTATCGTTTTTGCGGTTAAAACCTGAGATGACCTGATCATAATACAGGTAGATGATAGGATTCGTGACAATGAACGTTTTGAGTGAGACATCGCCGCGAGTATTAAAATAAGATATCCTGCAGAGAGTGAGTGTATATATATATATATTACAGCGGTATACTCGTACTGCACGAAACAAAAATGGTGCACCGTTAGGTTAGGTTATATAGGTACAACTTTTAAGCACCCTGTATATACACATCACGAAAAACTGCTTTTTTTTGCGTTATAATTAAGACGGCGGATCCGGCGCAGATGATTTGCACCGAATTTGACCCAAAACAAAACGTTGTATTTATATGTGTAATTTTTGGTAATGTGCTGTGCGAATTTATGAAATACTGTAATTTTCGGGCCAAAACAAACACGCGTGTAATTCGTGGCGAAATTTAATTCTATCATAACTATACCTATACCTACCTATACGTTACAACATCTAAGTGGTAATTTAGACGGTCTGAAGAACTCTTGTCGGAAAAAAAACCTTGTTATTGTGTATAAGATACTCAGACTACAGGTTTTTTTTTGTACATTTCAAAAAGATCATTATAAATCATTTTTCGTGTTTTTGAGGTAGGTATAATATAGACCGAACAATTGTTCGGGATCGTTTTTCGGACACAACAGCGCTTTTAAATGTATGTCGTACGTACCACACCCATCCGACAAGTCGTTAAGGACGCATCAGGTCATTTTTTAATTGATTTTCTCGATGATCATAATATAATAAGTAATATAAAACAATCAATCTCCAATAATATTATATCGCTGATTGAAGAAATCGGTCGTATAGTTTCACAAATCGCAAACGTGAGGCGTAATCGGTATAACTTATAATATATTTGATAGTATAGAGATGACGCTCAGAGTTCAAACATTGTTTGTACAACGCGTAGACCTGTAAAATATCATTGTACTGTCGACTGCAAAAAAGATTAGTCTCCACAACCCTCCTTCGAGACACTACGTCACACAAATCGGTTTGAATACGCCATTACGCCAATGCATAGTACCTATATAGGTTAGGAATGCCTATACATCGTATACAGAAGCTCGAATATTTTTCTCTTCCCCATCGAAGCGGTTTGAAGTTAGAATTTATTTTTATTCTCCCCGAGATTTCAGTTATCAAGACTCGACTGTATGTATTAATATTATATATAACGATTTGTCACATTATACAATTATAATATGTAGAAGAGGAAAAATAAGCTCATCGTCGCTATACTGGCGATGTTCGATTTCGCCGTTTGAAAACATATTATTATACATAATTACTTATAAAGTTATAATTATACATTGCAAACGGTTAGAATGTATAATATGTATAAGTCATCGGCGCGTACATGCATGTTCTGAAATATAATTAAATCGAACTGACCAACAGCTCTGTAGGCGATCTCATTACATGACGCGTAAATCGAGATAGGTAGGTACTCGTTGTGTTTTGTTTTTTATTATTATTTTTTTTTTATCGCGTCGAGAAATAATTATATTATTATTATTGACCGCATTAAAATATAAAACGCACGTTTTATGCATTATCATTCGTCCAGAGAGACGGCGACGGCTATGTCGACCAACCGTCATCGTATTGTATATTAAATACGATCGACGACGACGCGACGCCGACGACGACGAGTGCACGAGCACGTGTATTCGCGCACCTACATAAGTACGCCAACCTGTTTATAATGAAAAGAAAATAATATATTATATACACACACATTTATATATACAGAGAGAGAAAAAGAGAGACAAACGCCTTTGAATGCGATTCGATTAAGACGGAGGTAATTATTGTATATCATTGTTCCTGCGATGTACGATGGAAATCGATTCACCCAATATCGGTCAAGTGTCGGTCACTCGAACTTAGAAGGGTTTTTAAGTTGTGTTTGAGGTACGCGGTACCTGTTTAACTCGACAAATAGACAAGTAGAATTTATTTACATTCCCTTCGAGATTCGAGTTGTCGAGATCCGACTGTACCTATATAATATTATATTCTTTATACATATATTTACAAATTACAATTCACCTAACATCATAAAAAGGGGGGGGGGGGGGCAGCCATCGAATGCGCTTTTCATAACAAACATTTTACGCGAGAATAATATGATATCGTATAATACAGTCGAGTATTGATAACTCAAGGAGAATAAAAATAAATTCGACTCATGTATTTTACATCAAACACAGCTTAAAAACACTTCAAGGGGCGAGAAAAAAATTCGAGTTATCGACATTCAAATGCATGACATGATGTACACGTTAACCACCAACAATATTGTGAACGTGTGAGGTCTACCGCCGTTTATCAGACATTTAAGTCTACACATCATCACGATGGCAATTTTCAGATTTTTAAAAGACGACTTTTGCCCGTTTTTACTCCGTCACTATCTAAATCATATCATAACAACATTCTTAACATTGTAATGCGTGCAAACATGGCACGTCCAACAAACCACCGGCATGTATAGTCTATTGTGTGTATATGTAATATATTTTCGTATTTTAAAAAGCGTGTCGGATTACAGGACGTTTCGGACTATATATTATTATATCGCACTGCTGCCGGATTACCTAGAGATTACCAGTTTACCTCCAACGCACAACTCGTTGACCTATATATACAATATTATGTACCGTTGGACGCCAAAGCACGCATATTTCGGGTACCGTCCGTCGGGGATATCATATACACGTTTTATAGCAGCTAGGCGTACCCTCTCGGAAGTCTATCCGCCGAACAGAAACTTGCACGTCGATGCCGTGATTTCGTGCAGCGGAGTATCTCCTTGCAACCGGTTAACGCACATGCAGCGCATGTGTGTATACCAGATATGTGGTAATCGGATACCGCGGTGGTTATAAAACAATAATTTAGCGACCACGCATATATATATATATATATAAAACACGCGCGCTGGTATAATAATATAATAACACTTCAAGTCCGAAACGACTCCGGGGCGGCGATATATAATATATATTTTATA
Organism: Metopolophium dirhodum; assembly: GCF_019925205.1. Classification (NCBI taxonomy): domain Eukaryota; kingdom Metazoa; phylum Arthropoda; class Insecta; order Hemiptera; family Aphididae; genus Metopolophium; species Metopolophium dirhodum. The sequence goes on from NC_083568.1 coordinate 20,612,390, forward strand.
TTATTATTATATAGGTACCGTTACAATAGGAATGTGCCGGTGCGGAGGAGGCGACCCTAATGCGATTTTAATATGAATTTTTTTTCAACGTTTTTAGTACAGTAAGTACACGCCTAATACCCCGTGCGTATAATAATGTATAGTTTTGTGGACGAAAGCAATTGAAATAACATTCGAAGGAAAGCGCGCAAACAGCGTTTTGCAGTCGTTATTGTTTTCGGACATTATTATATTATAAACATCTATGCGACCCACGCCCATCCCATATAATATTGTTTATTATTATTTAGAATTACCCTCGGCAGCGGTGTCCTGAAATATGGACATTTGGAGACTGATATGTATGTACACAAATGGATTATACACAATAGTATTATAATACACCGTTTATAAAATATATACACATATTATTATGAAAATATGCAGTTATAGAAACCACCTTCTCAATATCATACGATCAGATAAGAGCGATGGTCTATAAATATCTTGTTTTTTTAGACTGTCGGCGACAATGAATTCGACGGAGACGTAACTGGATCCTGGAGATTGAGAGATTGGACAAACGATTCCGGGTCCATTAAATCGTCGGTCCTGAGCTCGTGGTGTGTGCAGCAGTTGGAGAAAATACGATTATACGCTGATATGAAGTACCCCACGCGAGGTGCATAATTTATTATCAGACCGACCTATAACACAGTGCCGTATCCAGGGGGTGGGCTTTTGGGCTTAAGCCCCCCCCGAAATCTCAGGAAAAATATTTTTTTAGTAATGCGTTATGCGTAATGGGTTCATATCACAGAACAATATCATATTATCGTTCATGTCATAGTAATAATGTTGACGACCTTTTAGTATATTATGGTTGTGGTGACGCGGTAGTCTTATCACCACGTCTTACTCACTCCGCTCGCGTTACCGCGCTATACGGTTTACAATATTAGCTGATGAGACAACAGATATAAGCCATGTTGAACAGTTTTCATTATGTATACGATACTTAGAAAAAAGTTCAAATTTTGAAAAAGATAATACATATATAATAAGAGAAGATTTTCTACAATTTGTTCCTGTCCATAGTACTGTAGGATCTGAATTGGCCAACACTATTATAAGTACTTTGACATCTTTAGGACTAAATTTAAAAAATGCTCGAGGGCAAGGGTATGACGGTGCAGCAAACATGAGGTCTGCATTTAGAGGAGTTCAAGCAGTTATAATGAAACAATTTCCAAAAGCACTATACACGCACTGTTTTGCTCATTGTTTAAACTTATGTCTTAACGATGCATCAAAAGTGCAACAAGTGAGAAATGCTCTGGGTGTTGTACAGGAAGTAAGTGCATGTTTTCGTGCATCAGCTAAACGGTCAACTGTACTACGGAAAAAATTAGAATCTAAATCCTTTTCTGGGTTGAAAAAATTTTGCGAGACTAGATGGGTAGAACGACACGAGTCAATTTTAATTTTGGTTGAAGGTTTTATTGAAATAATTAGTGCATTGGAAGAACTTATGTCAATAGAACATGATAAAGCAGTTTTTCCATTACATAAATCTATGTGTAATTTTAATTTTATTATAACTATCTGTATTTTGGAAAAGGTCCTTGGAATAACTTATTTTATTTCAAAATATCTTCAAACAGAAAATATTGATTTATCCATTGCAATAGAATCTGTAGAATTGACAATTCAAAAATTACAAGATTTACGGACGGAAGAAACTTTTTTTTCTATATTTCATCGTGCTTGTGAAATCGCAAAAGAAGTTGGTACATCACCAACCATACCAAGAGTAGTCGGGACTCAAAAACATCGAGAAAATTATGCCATACTCAATAATGACCATGTCTCTTACTACAGACAATCATTATATTATCCATATTTAGATGATATTTTAGCATCATTTAATGAACGTTTTAAAATGAACTCTAATATTTTTATTTCTTTATCTTCTTTATTACCAAGCAAAATTGGTAATTTATCATTTAGTGATATACAGCCAGCTATTGATTTTTATGAAGAAGATTTAAGATCTAATAACCAAAACATTCACATGGACTTATTAAAAAATGAATTTGAATTTTGGAAGCAAAAATGGTCTAATGAAGAAAATAATTTACCAAAAAATGCATTAGACACATTATCAAAATGCCCCGAAGATTTATTCCCACATATAAATATTTTATTAAAACTTCTTGCTATTTTGCCTGTATCAACGGCATCGGTTGAAAGAAGTTTTTCTTCTTTAAAAAGAATCAAGACCTATTTAAGAAACTCTACCGGTGAGGCAAGATTAAACGGATTAGCTCTTATGAATATCCACAGAGACATACAAATTGACACAGATGCTATTTTAAATATGTTTGCGTCTAAAAAGGAAAGGCGTTTAGATTTTAAATTGTGACAATTTAATAATGAATGCATAATACATTAAAAACTATGTGTATATATTATATGTTTTAAATTTTTTCCTATAAAGTTAAGTATGTTAAAGCCCCCCCCGAAAACAAATCCTGGGTACGGCACTGCTATAACGTAATTCATCTATTTGTCTATAATAATATTAGCACAGGGGTAAAAGTAAAGTGAATTCCTTAACACTGTTCTTAATGGGTATTAATAATATATACAGTATATTATGCGTATTACGCGCAAGTCACGGTGATATATTGCCAAAAACAAAAATGGCGCTAAATGGCGTATAGTTCAAATATCACTTCGTACACAAAGACCATCCCGTCCGATTAGATGGTTTTGAGGAACAGTGTAATTCACTCGGTTATTAGCGCAAGCCCACCGTCGAAAGTTCATATTGCGGGCGGACGATCCTATTCGGATGTGCACTACATAATAATACGCCTATCTATAGTACATATATTTTATATGTGTGTGCGTAACGAGATTTTATATTTATGTGTAATACCTACACATAATACGACGTGAATATAGGCAGTTGTCGAAAATATAATCTAATACATGATATAAGTCGGCTAACGACAAGCGCAATTATCGTTATCAAAATTGATATCTTATTTTTAATGCTTTTATATAAACAATTTCGCCGACGCCAAGCCCACGCGCCCGTTGTAGGTACTTATATGGGTACTCCAGCAGCAGCCGGTATATACCATAAACGTGTTATATTATTACACAATATATATATATATATATGTATCTATGTATGTATGCCAAAGAAATTTGGTCCGAATACGAACGTTTCCGAAACCGTATTTGTTCAGGCGGGTACCTACAACGTTAATTTACAGACCTGGGAAACTCGCGTGATAAAAAAATGTTTACGAGGCACTGATTATTTTAACGGTAAAAGTGTAATATTCACCCATTATTGCGGAAAAAGTATTAACTTTTTTGTGGGACGAAGTGGTTTTTCTTCGAATCCATTAAACAACTTTGGACATTCAAACGACAAACTGTACTGTAGTGTCATAACTTCGAAATATATGGTCCCGGGAGAGAAATTGTCAACATCCCTATAAGGCCTTCGAGGCAAGTATTCGATGAGAGATCGTCTTATCGCTGAAATCATTCCATGGAATTTTATTAATATTTGGGATTTTACCGCGAGTAAACGGTATCGGTAAAATGTATATACGCGTATACCAGAAGTTTACTTATTTCAAAAGTATCAAAGTACTTATATCGTGGTATAATATAAATAACATACACGGCCGACCGCAGAAATGCGATTTGACGCGACGCATAATATACCTTTAAATAATTATTTGATTGCATATATCATCATATCATCGTATCATGTGAACTTGCAATATATTATTGTCTTGCGGTCGTCTGCAGGCCCAAGCGGTCGCATGAGACTATAATATATAATAATATTATTACAACTATAGTAATCATATATTATGACGAGGATACTATGATAGTAAAAATAATAATATACGTCTAACATCCAAATCCTGAAATTATATTATGTATACTGCCGAATGCCGAAACGGTGTATTTCGAATGATGGAAAAACAAAATCGTAGCGATAGTAGTTGAGGAATATCTTCAAGGTAACAAAACAAGTATTTTAATAATATTATATACATTTTAACAAATATTCGTATTATTTTCTTTATATTTCCCCCAATTGATTTAAAAAGTAATGAGAATTTTGAACTTTTCCCTCCCAAAAGTACTAACTCCTAGATATAGTACATACAACTAGTAACCTTACTCAAAGATGATAATAAATCAGAGCATTTTCCTACTAAAAAAGTGTCTACAGGCACCCAAATTAAAAAAAAAAATCAAAAAATACACAAGTGTATAGTAAAATCGATAAATGCATCCAAGTGACATGTCACACCCCAAGACAAATGTGAAATGATTTCCTTTCATTCTGATTGATGGGCGTATTGGGTACATCCTTTCATCCACTCATAGAATCTTCTAAAAATGTATAATTACCATTGTATAAGAACAATTCGTGACACTATGGGTATCTATCGGAAAACCGTAATTCAAGGGGAATTAAATTATTATATATATATATTATTTTCAATGCTGTCGGCGAGTGCACAAAAATCCACGAATCGGAAAATTTGATGCCATCGCGCGACCTAGAGACAATTATTATTATGTTATATATTATATTATATTAGGACACACGACGCGACCGCGCGCGTGCTCGAGTAGCATATATATTATAGTCCTCCACTCTCCATAGTCGCGAGTATTATTCTTTGCGCAGACGAAACGTCTCCTGCGCGTCAACCGCAGACGGACACGATAATAATAATAATAATAACAAAAATAATAATAATAATAATAATAATAATTATCGTCATCGTCGTCATTGTCGGCCGCGGCGAGAAAGGATTAATCGGACGGGCCAACGCTCGCGCGCGTCTATTGTGAAAACCCGGTGCAGTGCACTGCACGCGCGCGAGTTTGGTGGACCTATATATAATACACGTACCTAAACATATATATAGTATGGTGTGTATACAAATAATCGCATTCGACACTAGAAACGGTTTCTGGGATAATCTCATCCGCAGCGTGCCCTTAATGCGTTCTCCGGGTAATTGTCTGGACAACTGTGCGACGCGCGCGCAGCTCAGACACGCACAATGCGACTGGGCTTACAATACTGTGCCACCCGCCCGCGAGAAGTCTCTTCTTATTCGCGTGCCTATGGATAATGCAAGCGTATATTATAAATATGAATTAAACGCGCATGCGCGTCTCGTCGGTCGATTCCGACGCGTTCGCAGTGAGCCGAAAAAAATGTTTATAGATTTCGCGAACTGCAAATACCCTATACGTGTTACGTTATCATAGTACGATGGCGCGGATGCCACTTTTGACACGATTCGTTCAGTAACGACGCTGTCTAGACATGCATAAGTCGTTTTAGAAATCCTGCATCTCTCCCGCAGCTTCGAGAAAACGTATACTTCTATAGCTGTTGTAATGCGCAAATAGCTGCATATATAAGTATATTATAATGTTGCAATAATATTATATACTATCATTACGTAGTACTGGAACAGCTTTACCGGCCGAAAACCAAATCAAATATAGAACAATATCAATAATAATATTTGAAAATACATATTATGGTACACTTTATAAAACCGGAATCGGCCCGACCATCTGGAAAACGTGTGAACCGTTTTGAAAAAAAAACCAATTTCGGTGTACCCGCAGCAGTCGATTAGCTCGACAAGACAAAATATGTTTCCTCAAATCAAGATCTGCTGCAGTTCGGGCGCTATGAATGCACATGCGATTGTCGTGCGATAAAAACGCAAACCACCGTCTGCGACGAACCTCGGCGGTTTGACTGGGCGACACCACGACCATTACTCCTATTATTAAAGTGCTGTAAATGCGTTTAGCCGCTTAGGACCCACGCAAACGCTGCTGCAGACACGATATTATTGTATGAACGTAGCGAATCTCGAAAAGCGGTCTTTTTGTCGGAGTCGCGGAACAACCGCCGGGACGCAAGATAATATATCGCTACGAGTAGATATAACGTATAATATGTAATAATTCATCGCGACAGCGGACATAATTTCCCGACAGTTGTTGTCGTTATCGCAATGCGTTTATCATCCATAAACCGTCGTGCCACGTCTCGTCGTCGTCGTCGTCGTCGTCACACATGTACCTACCTACCTACCTGCCTACCTACTTAGGTACACGCATTTGACGTATATGAGAACGGGGCGAAATCAATCACTTGCGGACACGCGGAGACCTACATCGTTGCATCCTGCTCGGCGCGGGTCTTACGCGCGGTGGCCGAGGAATGCGATTATATTATTATTGTATACGAATATTCATGTACACATGTGTGTACATATTCTCACATATAACTATATACACGTATACGAGCCTGCTGTACGTATGAACACGAGTACATAAATAGTACACCTTATATTCTATGGCAGGGCGGCGGAGGCGGCGGCGGATTAACATCTATAATACGCGACCGCTGCACATTCGCCGTCGTCGAAACGAGCGATTTGACATGACGTCCGTGGTACGGCTGGTATAGAGGTATATGGAGGGCCGAGCTTAATCCCATCACGACGTTTGTACCATGTGTACGCATTTTATAAAGTGACGACGGCGAAGATTATTATTTTTATTTTTACTTTAATCGTTCTACATAATAACCATCGCTCAGGCATGCGAGTACACGACGTCGGGAGTCGGTAGGTTTACGAACGCATATTATGACTCGGGCACATATAGACTGGGTATATAGGTATGGGTATTAGCGGCAACAGTCGTCGTATTATATATCAATCGCACACATGCACTACAATAATATTATAATACCTAAATAAATTAGACGACCCCCGTGCAACGCTGCACCCGCGGATACGGCAGCGAAGAGCAAGACGAACCGTAAACACAAGACGACGACGGACACGAAAACCGGTATATCGATATAATAATAATAATAATAATATTATGTAGATCGGCGGGAAATGGACCACGACCTTCGCACCGCCCGCGGGGACCGTCGAAAAAGATTCAACCGAGTGCGTCGCCCGGCTGCATGCAAGTGAATCGCAATAATATTATGAATAATATTATTATAAATTATAATTATGATGATGATGATTATGTTATACGGTCCTGTACGACGATCATTACCGACGAGGGCATCCGAGTGAGAGAGTCCGAGAGAGAGGGATCTCAGTAGCGGCGGACTATCATATTTTATTCTGCTCTTCGCCATCTCGCCCCTACGCTCGTTCAAGGTCGTTGTCGAGCACATCACGGTCGATCACGGAGCTGCACTCTGAAGCTGACATCTCTGCAATGCGCGCGCGCGTGCGTGTGTGTGTGTGTGTGTGTGTGTGTGTGTGACGTGTGGGCTATAATTAGACGGAATCACGTCATTAGGACACGTAATTGCGCGATTCGCGGACTTCCGACGACGGTCGTGGTTTTAAGGCGTTCTGCGGTCGGGCGCCGCCGCCGGACATAATACAATATATTATTATATTATTATGCGGGGAAGAGTAGTTCCTCCTAATATATATATACATTATATATATACGACGAGGCTGACGTCGTTCCTCTTCCGCCGCCGCCACAGATGATGGATGAGATCGGCAGCGTCGGTCAACGACGGGTGTGATGGAACGACGACGGCTTCAGGGGGGGGGGGGGGGGTCAAAGAGCGCACCGGACTCTGCCGCCGCCGTCGGTCCTGTTAAAGAAAACAAACACAGCTCCGATCTGCAATAAAGTACTACGTATACTACAATATTACCACTGTGAACTCATAGCTTCGGGCAACAGAACAAAAATAACTTTCGGCGGTACCTGGAGGATAATATACCATTCTTATTATTATTATTTACTCCATATTTGGCATACTGCACTTCTACATATATATATTATATTAGACTGACGAGCGGAGGGTCTGCGCGGCGCGTATTATCAATCAACTGGACGACCGCAGCCGCCTCTTGTTTTCGTTCTGGATTTCGTAATCATACAAGCCGACGAAATAAAAACTACGCGATTACGAAACGAAAATCCAGACTCGGGATTTGGATCTCCGACGATGAACACGATGCACGGTGACCAAATACGCGCTTATCTCGACAGAGCATCTTCCACGTCACAAGGTCTCGTGGGCGCCAAAGAAATTCGTATTGTATAGAGAAACTACAAAGAATTAAAACAATTTGGTTCCAATTAGGTTTGATTCTCATAAATGTTTCGTCAAACAGAAAATGTCGTCGAAAAAAAGTTGGTTATGATATGGAAGTTTCAGTGTATTATTATTATAAGTATCCATCGCGCGTATAGATCGTTGCTATATAAACGACATTCTGCGGTACGGTTATAGGTTCGTAATCGCCATCGGCCGTCCGGACGAAAAGTTTATTATTATATAATATTGCAAAGACCCGACTTCGTGGAAGTCCCGATGGCACGCACATAACGTTATAATATATGCGCCAAACACCGACATGCGGCTGCATGTTTTACTGCTACCAGGTTGTACACTTGTATATTGGACAGTTTGGCAAGTCAGGATAATTTTGCGGATCAGTCGTTCGTCTGACTACCTAGTGACTTTTTTTCAAAGATTCTTATCAGTGTGAGTATAATATGTCAACATTTCAGACATCATCGGAAATTGAGATGCACGGAGTTATTGGTCGGTGAAGTTCTCATACTCATATGTGTAGATAAATCGAGTAAAAGCGAAATAAGGATTTCTTCATTATCTGAAAATATCATCTTCCGCCGGTTTGAGTGCTTCGTGTCGGCTACTACTACTTGGATTTGGATAAACGTTTTCCGTAATATTATACCTAATATTATATACCAGCCCTCCGGGAGATCTATGTAAAGCGCAGCGCACGATTTCCGCGGCAGATATCCGTTTTTCCCGCGCGCGGAACAGTTCGCTATTTGATATATTTTACGGCCCCAGACACACAAGCCGCCGCCGCCGTCACATATGGCACACACTCGGCACCTACCTACTTTTTATTTATTATTATTATTTATTTTTTTTTTTGCCCCCGTCAGAATATTATGTTCAGTCACCGCTCGTTATATTCTGACGTCGTCGTTGGATATACAATATGCGCGTACATACGGTTAACTCTTTATCCTCGAAATCTACGCCAAGGTATATATAATATTCAAAGTCTCCGCGCCATGGTGGGTATACGCATAATACAAGCACTATAGTAATAGTATGATACTATATATATTATATTCTTTACCCGCAACAGTCGTTTACACGGCGGCTGCATGAGAAGTAGACACACACACACACACACGCACTGCAGCAGTCAACACACTCGAGTACACATATTATAACTTACCTACATACGTATAATAATATAAATACCGCACCGAGCAAATGGAACAATGAGTAGTAGTTTTTTCGACGACGGTTTTTTTTTTTATTTCTAAGCAAAAATTCAGTCAGACGGCCGAGCACGCGGAAAACGAACAAAAAATTAGCGTGCCAACGATTGGAGACCGTTTTATCATTTCAGGATCGAAGAGGCACAAATATATGAATGCGTAATGGCGAGAATAAATTTAATATGATATTAAATATTAGCTATAGCTGATGGTCGCGCTGCCCTTTTCCGCAAAATATCCAGTTCCCAGAATAAATTACACATATTATGGTAATTGTTTCCGCTAAAAATTTTAAACTATGTAAGAGCGCAAAAATGTAATAACATCGTGTGTGAATATAGGTACATAACAAAAATAACTTATAATTGCATATCATAATTAACATAAATAACTTAATTAGAATACAAATAATGATCGGATTAAAAAAAACAAAATGCAGAGTACCTTTACCAGTTACCTAGATATTACGGTAAAGTATTAGCTAGTTAACTGAATACAAATAATAATAGTTATAGTGTCATCTATAACTTATTATAGGTATATAATAATATCATTATATTATATTATATTATTATGTAGGTAGGTAATATATGGTAAATATTTGCATTTCATAAAAAGTCGTACAACAAAAATTATTGTTTTTTCGACAAATGAATTGGTTCTCGCGAATATTTAAAAAAATTTCAAAGCATTGCACGCGTTCCCAAATTATATTTCATCGGAAACTGGTAGGTATCATCCTGTCTAGGAAAACATAAACTATAAACTATATTATAAAGCAGAAAATATAACAGAACAACGACTCGCCGAACACAATATTTAAGTGCACATGTTATTAATATAATAACATATGATATGACATGTCAAAAAGCTATTTTATCGTTCTCGGGCAGCCTAAATACGAAGGTATATATAGGTGCCACCTAGGTTAAGGTATGTGTGTGTGTAATTAACGAATCGGGATTAGCAGTTTACGCGTGCGCGCACAAATCTTCGACTGCAGTTATCACGATAGCCGCGTGGTAAAGTAATAATAATATATATTATTATAAGTTTCGTTTTGATATTTTTTTTTTCACGGTATACCTACAGCGCAGCGAAGCTGAAAAATAATTTCAACCGTCGGAATGATTTGTTTTTTGCCTTACCATTATAATATTATATACGTACATTATTCGTTACCCGTAAATTATGTAATAAAGTGTAATTGGGTAATTTTGTACACGTGTGGCAATAACGCTGGTATTCGGTCAGACCGCGGCGCAGAACCTTCAAAACAACATTTTTGAAAAAAAATTTATATTTTTTTGCGCTATTCGTATCCAATATTTTAGGACTCGTACTTTTTTGACGGCACACATTTTTAATTTCACGACCTGAAGCAGAATATTATTTCTGAAAAATTATATTTTTTAAATAAAACTTTGAACGATTAATTAGTTATTATAATATCTATATTCAAAGGTTAGATGAGCGGAGGAGTGGTGTGGCACGGTCAGGTGCTTCACAAAACGTTTGATCACTACCTACTCGTCAAAACTTAAAATACTCAAGACAAACGAACAACGAGTACCTACCTATACGTTCGAAGTCAGTTTTTCGAAACATGTATGTAATTCAAATTGAATTAATGTACGCGCTACGAATCAAAAGAATTAAAAATTGAATAAAATAAAATACGTTGGGAGTAAAAAATGTTGTTACTTGAAAGAAAAAATTAAATATTAATTTAAAAATCGTCGATACCGCTCCGGGTACGAGAGGGTATATTTACTGTCGACTAAAGGGATCACTCGGTATATTACCTGACGTGTATTGGTACACTTATAATATTATAACAACGGCGAAGACAGTGCATAAATAATATAAGTAATAATAATATATCATGGAAGCAGGCGCCGACCCCGCTGGCTGCCGCCCGACTGCAACTGCTGTCGAGGCGATTGTCGTTATAATAATATTATACACACACACACACACACACACGGTGTCACGTCGCTTATTGTTTTTTTTTTTTTTTTACGTCCAATGAAAATCGAAATCTATGTACTCACACTAATGAGCGTGTACGCAAATGTATATCACGGCATGGCCTCGGGCGCGATAAATATATATATACACACGGACAAACTGACTGTGTATAGTTATATATTATTATATCGACGTCCGACAATGTATAGTAGTACGCGGCGGCGACGTCTGTATTCGTGTTTATATATTATATATACACATGCAGATATAGGTGTTTGTAATAATATATAGTGCACGCCGTAGTATGGGGGTGACCCGTAGAAAATACATTTTTGTTTGCACACAACCAGTGCACAACGAAAGGATTGTGTACGCGGTGAATAATGTATAATTGAAAAGTCGTATGCTAATAAGTGTGACGAACAATAACACATATCGATAATATAATATATTATTATGTTGAGAATATATATATACACGGGTGTGTTGTGTTATTATTGTTGCTGCTGTGTTAGATTTCGTTTTTCTTCCACATGTAGACTAAGAGAAAACCGGAACGTTTTCATCGCATAATTCACGTGCACGCATACCTACGACTGTATTTGAATGGTCTTGAAACTACGGCCTGTGCAATATTATATGTTATGTATGTACAATCGAATGCACGTAAACCAGACATTGAACTAATTCAATTCCAATATATGTATTACGTACGATTATAGTTTGAGTATGTATACGACGTGTACTATATACTATAATATACGGTGCCTATCGAACCTGCGGTATACCTATCGAATAAGATAGGTTAGCCCTGCAACGGTAACGATTACAACAATATATAGTAAATGTATTTATTTAATTGTTAGCGATATACAGAATGCCGAAAAAAAATAAACGAAAATTTTGAGTTAATTTTAAGCCGGAATTAATATTATACGATAGTGTTATTGGCGGATTCCGTAAAAGACGTGCGTGGGTCACTAAATCATGTTTGAGGGACCATTAGCGGCGCACTGTTAATGATCAATGAATGCGTTTAGTGATTGTGCAACGCGGCATAATAATATATTATATAGTATAAATAGATGTAGCTGGTACATGGTATAATGATATGTTATCGTATAGGCCATTGCAGTTATAGGTACTTATACACCTCACGAATGAATACTGCACGTCTAATGATATATTACAGACCGCGAGGGTTTCTTCGATGATTTCGTTTTTAATTTCTACACCCTTCGGCCGAAACCAACGACCACGGCCGGCGCGCCGATGATCGCATAATCGGATAGCGCACACGAATCCGAGAGATTATGTCGACCGATAGCAGTCGCAAGAGGTGCGTATCATATATAATAAAAATAAAATAACAAAAAATAACAACGATAACCTGGATGTACCGCGGTCCTGCAGGTAAACCCAAGCCGCGCGTACGATTATCGCGTGGAAATTTAATAACACTTAAACGCAATAAAAAGCAAATAAAATAATGGGCGGCGGTTATCGTCGCAGCAGCAGTATATATACCTAGGTATATAGCGGGCGGCGCGGTATAACGGTATACCATGCACAATGGCAGGCCGTCGGCACAGGACGATCGTGCTGCGGTTCAGGTTATATATAGGTAGGCACTTTATTTTTGTCTTAGAGCGTGCGAAAACAAAACAATTTCCACGTCCGAGATGATAAAAATTTAAAGACGATAAGCGCACCACGGCCACGACGACAATAATAATACGAAAACGAGAAGACGGCACGCCACGCAGCGCGAGATTGTATTATTCTATAGTAGTGTTGGACGCGAACGAAAAAATATTATTATAGGTATCTACTATTATATTATTATTATATTATTCAGTGGAAAGTGCACAGCAACCTGTGCGATGCGCTAGACGGTGCAGCATATATGTGTACATGTACCAGCTATCTAGTACATATATATGTGTTATATTATATTACGATTTGCGACCATCGATTTTTTCACTTTCGACCGACAAACCGCAATAATACGAATAACCCGCCAATATATATATACAGGTTAGGTATATATGTACTATTCGTGCGTACGCATGTGTTCAGACTTCGAATGTCCGCGGAGAAACGGCGGCGGTGTCGTCAAAACAGGAAAATATAACAAACGTTATTATCAGCTGTTGCCTATTATTATTATTCATACACCCGCAAGCCGCGACGAGGGAGTATAATGTTTAATACAGCGGACGTCTGGCATGGTATGAAAAAAAAATTAAGAAATTGAGAAACGAAAAGGAACAGCGACGACGACGATTATTTTAGTATAATCCTTGTTTATCGTCACATTTTTTATCGTCAACGGTATAAAGACGTATATAGATACCCACGTGTGTGTGTCTTGTATATATATATACACCTAATAAAATATATAATAATTTCTTCTTATGCGTCTTGTCCGACGACGACGCGCGCGACGGTGACACGAACAAATTGTTATAGGTAATGGCCGCGAGCCGAACGATCGATCATCGATCGCATCGATCGCCCGGAGGACGCATGAAAATCAACTCGGGATGAAAAAAAAATACGATGCGCGTGCGCACGGAGAGGAGTTGTTCGCGTATTTGTTCGTCCACGTTTTATTGCCATTTTTATTATTATTATTTTTTTTTATATACAATATATATGTACATTTACACGCCAGCAGTACCGCGATGTACCTAACGTTTTTATTTTTTGCCGGTATTCTTATAGCTGAAGATGGCTGAACAGCATTCCGGTGGCGCGAGCGCGATCGATGAGGTATTTACCGCCACTCGCCGTTTGATGCGACGAACGAGAGGACGACTGGTAAGCTGATTGAGTCTCCGAGAATCGAAACGCTCGGTATAGCTGCGTAATAAGCCGGTATATATAATTACACACCGTCGAAATGTCCATTGAAAAAATCCACGTCGAATAAACAAAATTTAAATTCCACTTTACAACGTCATGATGCGTATTGTTCGTGTGATGAAACCGATAAGATAACTTTACGCAATCTGCACTGTTTTTGTAACCCAAAACCAAAAAAGTCACGTAGACGTAAAGTTTTGATAATATAATACCGTGCGAATTATAAATTTAGTCGTGCGAATTCATGCCAATTGCGTGCTACATTTTGAAATAAAAGAATTTCAAAATTGTTTAATGATTGCTGCTGGCGCAGTGCACGTACACATTTGGAGCTAATAAGTTTCATGAATATTTTCGGGGAACGATTCTTCCAACTAGTTGTCGTAGATCTCAGAGCCTTCGCGTAATATATAATTTAGCGTGTATTTAGCTAATACGCTGCGACAAACCTCAGGACTTATCCCCTGCGTGAACGTTGGCCGTGCATGTGTACACGGATAGTGTGGCGCAGTGGACGAGATGCCAAAAAAAAAATAATTTAAAAAAAGGCGTTAAAGTCTCCATTGACTGTTGTCGAGAAAAAAGTTACATCTCATTCTGTCGGTCAATTATATAACGGCGCGTTGCCTACAACACGTATATAATACTATACAACACTGCCGAGCAGTTCTAGGTATTTTTCGTTTTTAATTACGATATTTTTTTTTTCATAAAGACACCGAATGCCGTTCGTTGATAAGATCTCGGGCACGTACCCCTGCACCGCGGCGCTCCCAGACAATATTACTCCCGCGGAAAACGTAATAATCGACAAAATGGTTTTAATTGTTTTCTCGCCTCCCGTTGTGCGCGCGACCGCCGTCCAGTTGCAATATCCGAGGTCCGGTCGTTTTTTTCGTTCGATTTCGTTTTTTTTTCCTTCCAACGAAAACGGTATAAATACCGATACTATAACAATGTGTAGAACGTCCAGCGGCGGCAGTGGCCGTACGGGACGAGAAACGCAATGGACAAAAAAAACGCAGCTCTGCGATGATTGATATGGAGCACATTCGCCTATATAATACTCAGGTATACCGGCTGAAAAGCCAATTCCAGTGACGCAAGTCGCGTCTTTTCGAAATTTGAACGCGAGCCGTCGAATCGTCTATATATTATACAACGTTTGGCGTGCGATCGGTTGTCTGCCAGGTCGGCAATCCCACCACGCACAGCCGCAGGTTCGGACGGATTTTCGTTTATAAATATCGACACGTCCAGCGATTTCGTAGTGCAGCCATAGGTAAGCATGTGTACACGGAAAAAAGAGTCGTCTCGCGCCGCGGGCGTCTCAGACTCGGGACCGGTGTTGGTAAATACCCGGTAGTCGCGGTCATCGTCGTGGCGGTGGTCCATTAGCCGCAAACTCTCTCGCGCGCGCGCTCGTCGTTAAGGTCGTTGACGAGGCCGCCACCGCGCGCGTGTTTCGGAAACGTAATTAGGTATACCGCCGACCGTCAAAGACGACGAAGACTCTACGATTTCGGCCTCTTGGATGGCCGCCATCAACGCGACGCGTCGTCGAGCACACGCTCGCCCGCACCCGCCGTGTAAAAAGGTCACGGGAGCGAACACACCAAATATCATACGCGTTTACCCATATAGCTCGTAGTGGAGGTATATTATAATTATTGTGCGCATGTGCACCTGACGCGCGAGATTCGTACACGGTTCTGAGATCGGCTGAAACCGAGGGTTTCCATTGGGATAATCGTTTTTTATGTTGCGGTTCACAGTTAAAAGTAGCAGACGAACCGCGTGGTATATAGGTGCAGCTAGGGGTGTATACGGTTACAATTTTGAATTTTTATAACCATGTCTATGGATTCGAAAGTTTCGATCGGTGGTCCACCGCCGATTCCAATAACGGTATCTATATGGGCCTGCGCGGCGTAAGCGCATACGCATTACAAAAATATATAAATTATAGGCTGTTACGCGAAAAAAAATAATGGCAATTAAACGAGATAAACATTAATTGATATAGACCGTTCTTTTTCAAACGACACGTAGGTACACTATACAGTTATACACACTATAAGCGTTATAAGACTGCACCATTACAATATTTAGTGCTCTCTTAATTAAACCCCCAAAAATAGTTAAAAACCGATTATACACAATTTTTTTTTTGTCAAAACGAACAATAGAATAATCGTTGGCTGATTCCGTTATAATATATATAATATACTCTACGATGTCCAGTAACCTACTCAATAATATAATATATTATTCAAAGGATTCTATATATACTTATAACTACGTAATAAAATTAAAACCTGTTAATAGATAAATATCATATTGAATACGCTTATTTTGTTTTTTTTTTTTCATTTTTATCGACAAGACAATAAAATATACACCGTATATAGGTAAATGGGTACTTCGTTTTCCGGTTCGACGTTATTTTCGTTTATACCCACTCGCTACATGTAATAATATGACGGTAGCCGTGATCGATGGTCGTGGTCGAGTCACCGATAAATCGAAAAAAAAAAAAAAAAAATAAAACGATTATATTATAATAAATTAATTATTCCACCACTCCGTTGAATCGATGACGACGACGACGTCGAGTCTATATCGTCTTGCCGATGACGCGTTGCAACAAATATGCAGGTGACAAACGGCGATGATGATGATAATAATAATATTAGTGACGGCGAATTCCCGACGACGACGAAGACGCGAAAAACTATTAAAAAATGTTCATGTACATTATTGTTCTTCGATATTCGCGAGCGACCATCGAAATGCACGATGAACACAATAATAATAATATAAACGTGCAGTGTACCTAATATTATTATGTGTATACTATACGCGATATGTAGTTTCACGTCAATTATAATTATACGCGTAGGTACGTACTATATTATACACTACTGTCGTCGCATCCTAGTGATATTATAATATATATATATATATATATATATACATCTGTGTTGGGAAAAAAGTAATTTGCCACTCGTACCCGTCGCAGACGTCTATATATGTGTATGTGTAATAATAATATTGTTGTACACTGCTCCTCCTCGTACGTATAGTTTTTTCTCGCGTTTTCACTGTAATTCTCATCCGTCGCGAGTTTGACACAATTTTGTCTTTCCGTTTTTCTCGCGTTTCTTAATTATTATGTATCGTGTAATTTATATCACTATACACGATGTGCCTACAATAATATACACACACATGCCGGCTGTACTTCGACGACATACCCGCGTATATATATATATATATACTATTGTTCCGCTCGACATTCCTATACATATCTCCGCACCGATGCAACGTTTCCTTTCTCATCCAATATAAATATATGTTATATTTATGTGTGCGAATACTGTCACGAACTATAATATACAAAACGAATACAACAATAATAATATACAACTAGTATACCGCGGGTACCCAACAATGTCATATGAGTACTCGGCTGCAGCGCGACTTGAAAATAAAACGAAATACATATTCCGAGTGTTATTGTTATTGCGACGGGGGTGGCTTTAATGTACGCTACAAACTGCAATGGATATACTCTATGTGATATCCGTACACCATACGGTTTTCGGAAAACAATACATGGTAATAACTGGAACACATTTCGGTAATAATAATATTATAATATGTCGTTATTAAAAAAAAAATAATAATAATCATATAATTTTAATAAGTGTCATTGAGCGCATGTAAACGCTGACAGGGTAAAAGTTTTAAAAATTATCCCAGAATGTGCGAAGTATTTAAAACTTTCGCTATCTTCCTCGAAAATGCAATCAAATGTCATTCAGCTGAAATATTTGGCAATATTACCAAGTCCGCGGGAAACACACTATCGTGTACAGTACTACGTGAAGTTTATACCTGGTAACCATAATCAATATAGGCACTAAAACGCAGTAGTCTCGATAACTCGAATCTCGAGGGGAATAAAAATAAATTCGACTTGAGTATTTTTCGAGTTATGTATACCCCAAACACGACTTACAATTACTCCCAGAGGCCAGGGACAAGAAAAACATTACAGTTATCGATAATCGACTGTAGTTACGTATTACATACAATAGTATATTATATAACATATTATACGCACCGGGTTGAAATAATAAAGATAATAATAATAATAATATCATCTCGGACCTTTGTCGAACACACACGCGGACGCCTACGAAAAATCGACTCTATTATTGTACGGTCTTCTGGCTCGAATCCAACGCGACCGCGACTTTTCAGCCGACACAACATTGTGTCATTTATTATAACTATTATAACCACGATATGTGCAGCGCAACAGCTCGTAAATCCGTTTCTCATTGCGTATATAGGCACCAGAGTTATGCGTGTGTACTAAAAACGTGATATGGTGCAAATGCCCAAGCCAAAAATAGCAAAGTATGCGCAACAATAAAAAATAACAATTAATAAACATTATTATATTTGTGTTCTAATCCAATCAACAATATTTTTTTTATATATGTAATCTGGTTGCATTTATTGTACTACGCCGATTTCATAATTAAAAATAATTATCAAATCGATTTATAACGTTGTAACAGACATTATACCAATGATCGTAGTACAAGATTTGTATACTGCAATTTCAAAGACACTTTTGACGCATCGAATAATATGGTTTACATCGCCGCGGCATTCTTATTATAAATTATTAAGATTTAAGAATCATGAATGAATAACGGACTAACTGACTAGGTTTAATGATGCGCTAAAGACAAAACGAGCCTGCAAAAAAATTGGTGTTTCGTATCGTACAGTTTGATTTTAAATGCCGACACGATTGTGTATGTATAATAAACTATTGTTAAGGAGTAGGTACTTAAATGAACACGGAAATGCACATAATAATTCCAGTCTCTATGCGCAATTAATAGGCAATATAGCTTCAGTGAAACCATAAATGATTTACGTCTCAGCACTTCGACTGCAGCAGTATATATTGAAATTCATAATATTGTTATCACGTTGGCTCGTTTGTTTTATTTTCGAAACAAGGTTAATGAAAAAAAAAAAAAAATCATTTTAAAAAACGAAACTCTATTGCGTGCCTCTAATTAAATGTCAGGCGCGAAATTTTCAATCACACACTCACACAGAAACACACGCGACCTTTGTGTAAAATGTATACAATAAATATATAGTAATATCTTCTTCTATATAATATAATATCATATGAGCATTTCACCGCGTTCGCAATGAACGCGATATTTTTTTTTCCACGCGTTTTCAATGCGTATATATAGCGAAATACGGATGGCTATATAGGTGTATGATATATATATACAATAAACAGTAAAATGGGACGGACGTATATAAATGTAAGTGTACCTATATATACATATAGGCATGTGACGCGCGTGTTACTTTTTACGATTGTTCCACATCGTTGGCGTACCGTTTTCAACAAAAGAAAACAAAATTCTACGTTAAATGCCTTCAAATTTTATACCTTTCGACAGACGAAAACCCTATAGGTAGACACGTCAATCACGCACACACGCACACACACACACACACACACAATATATTATACTTGCATGGTTCCCGGTGTACAGCATGCACGTGCAGCATAGGTATTATACGCACTGCGGTTTTCTGTGTATTATTTTCGTTTCGTTGTCGTCAAGACTATAATAACTACGAGTTGTATGCATTGTTACTCGGCCGTCGGTTTGATAAACAATTAAACCGCAATGACCGATCCGGCAATCAACAACAACAGTACTAGAATATCTGCATGATACTATAAGCTTCTAGGAAATTTTCTAGAATTTTTTTTCCCTGTCTTTCTTCTTCCGCCGTCTCCGCGGACATTATTGCAGGATATCCGAGAGAGTTTTAATCATTGAGCTATCGTATCGAACCTTCGCCTTTCGCCGGCGGTTTCTCGATACCGTCGAATTATTGTTACTTCCAGAATAAGACATGATTTTTCTCATTAATCGTAACCAGAAATACGTGAATAATTTATAGCGCGTAAAAAGCGTAAGAATATTATTTGAAATAAGTACTACCTATAGACCTTATTAATCGTTGTGCAATAAGCGATAAAAATTACACAATTTGCAAAGAATAAAGGCTCACTGACAAATGATGATTGAAGTTTGAAGGTCTATAAAAATACTGAAAACAACAATTACGGGAATTATAAGAATATAGTAATCACAATATTAAATACCTACTATATATAATAATATTGAATACTATTGTCGTGACTGTGGTGACAAAAAAAAAAAAACCGATTAAGGTAAAGCAGATACGGACACGACTATAGGTACAGAACGAGATACCTATCGAGGATTTAATCATTAAAAATAGTTAAAAAAAATTATTTAATGACAGATTTATGCGATTGAGTAGGTACCTATATATTATTATGTACCTCTAATTATTGCTGTTTACGATGATAACTAAATAATTTTAAATTGCAAAATAGTTTTTAAAAAACATTATATTTTTACACAATACGAATACAAAATAATATAAAATCTTGAATTTATAAAATATGATATTACGAAGAGCATTTTGATAAAAAAAAAAAAATTTAATGGGTACCTCCTATTATAGCCTAATAGGTATGTAGTATTCCAAACAATTTCCAGATAACAAAAAATGTTAAAACATCATTATAACATTTTGCTTTTTTGTAGATTACGAGAAAATATATGATATCACTATGACTCAACTGTTAGATATTTCACTTAACTTATTTAAATAACACTCAAACATCATCCTGTTGCTTTTAATTTGTTAAACCGTTACGAAATTAGTTTAATTTATAGGTATCATTCTTAATTTAAGTGCTTAATGAAAATGTTTGTATTATGTATAATACATATACCTAATAATATAAATATAGAGTTAATACCATGGTAGGTACCATTCAGTTATAAATCTTTTATAACGACTTCGGAAGTAATGACGTTCCGGGTTTAATGACACAGTATGGTCTCGGTCTCGTGTTATATAATATGCTAATTTTTATCTGTTGTTGACCGCACGAATGTAATGGCGTTTAGTTTTGATGAATTCAGATACATATTTTGTCTATAACGAGACTTGCACGTAAGTTAGGGGGTCATATTATCGACGGTTTATAACACGAATACATTTTAAGATTCCTAAGACAATATATAATATATTAAACAATCAGTGTAAAACTATATCGGATATTAATAAAATATAGGTATAGGTGTAAAGCCTTAACCTACCTATTGTTTTGTGATAACTTTTTCTTTAAACCACTGTTGCCATAAGACTATCAATTATTATGAATATATTATCCCAGATCCCTTGATGAACGTCGTTATATAAACGATTTCTACTGCAGCGTACAATCTATTGTATAACTATACAACATGTTAGCGATTTTCAGCCATGCAGCAAAATGAACGTATTATAAACTGACAGTCGTGAAATGATATAAACAAAAACAAAAACAAAAAAAAAAAAATGTAAACCTGTAATGAAAATATATAGTTTGGCGAGACCATCGTGGACTACTATTGTAATCGACGTATTACGATAAAACTTAACAAGTGTAATGTCGCGTGGTAAACCGTATATAAGAGTACAGTAACGATTTGCATATTGCCGGCCGAATCAGATATTATCGCCTGTATGGACTATGAATATTAAAATATAATAATATGTACAAGCAGACAGGCAGGTCCTCGAAGCGGGGCCTACATCTGATGATTTTTTTTTTGGCGGATATCCATATATTATACCTATACAATGATTGGCAGAGTTACCTGTTAACTAACATTTTACAAAAGTAATTTATACCATTTCCGACCATCCATATACCTTAAACACTGCGGCAGTGTGTATTAAGAGTGGCCGCCGAATACTATTTAGTTCCGCCAAGTCTCTGCGGGACTACTGTCTGCTGCTATGGACCACGAGCTGATTTATGTACCTCCAGAACAATACCAACGATGTTCGCAATTTTATCCTTTTTTTCTCCTCATTATTTAATATTTTATACATTTGTAATGTACCTATATTATATTCTAATATAATCTCCGTCAAAGAGTTATTTCACAATTATCCTATAACAGACGTCATTCATTTTAGGTTGACTTTTCTAATAACTCGAATAGGCGGGTACAATAGGCACATCACCGATGTCGATTGGTAGTATTTACATTTTAATTTGTTAATTTTATAGCAAAATAAAACAGATAATATGATGGTAATGAAATAAAAATTGCCATCACGAAGGCTTTAAACTGAAGGTACATTCATGTAAGTTTTCAGGGGGGGGGGGGGGGGGTCAGGTGAAAATTATGTTTGAAAAAGAAAAAGGAAAGGGGGAAAAAAGTATTGAAGAAACCATTGGTAATTTTACTGTACACTACCATAATAATTTGGTTCGTGTAAAACGGTTTTATCGGAAATCAACTCGACGTTGACCAATTAGAAAATCCTTCGAAACTGTTGAATAGATTTCATGGGTTCGACGTACCCATCACTCGGTTATTGAGCCAAATCTTGCGTGAATAAATACTAAGTAATATGTCTATTATAATCATAATAATAATATAAAAAGTAAATATTTTTTTTACAAGATACTTTCTGTGTACGTTTTCAAATAAAAATAGATCCACGTTCGATCATCACTTAATCGCACAGTGAGAAAAGAGCTGCCTGGTACATTTATATATACCCACCGGATGACTCTTTTATTAACACTTTAAAAAATTAGAATAGACACTTGTTATTTAAAAACTTTTAGGGCCCGTTTTACAATCATAGTTTAAACTTCGCGGTTACGCTTAACCCACCGGGTTTTACCGGCCGAATTCAGCGGTTTAACGATTGTAATACGGGAACTATTAATGTTTATGAAAAAAAAAACTTTGAAATCCTTATCTCAAAGCAGAACATTATATCGGAAAATAAAAATCAAAATTCAGACGATTAGTTATTATAATTACCTAGTTATCAGTATTTTAAGTTTGGATGATGTGAGTGGAGTGCCACTGTCGGTCCTTCGCAAAATGTCGGTCCACTATTCCAATAAAGCACATTAGTGCTATTATTATTATGTAGTTTGGGATGTAAAGTTGACCATACATAAAAAATATAACATAAAAATACGTCGTGGTTCTGTAATCTCATTCGTAAGACTATTCCGTTGACGTAAACGATTGGTTGAAGTGTTGGAAGTATAATGCGCTACTGTCGTTTACTATATACTCGCGGTATCTATATGCTTTAAACGTCGAAACGATGTGGAAACGTTAAGTATCGGTTTTTCTGTATGCTTACCGGGAAGATGCACTTACATCGTTTGAGGGTATTCGTCGTCATTATTTGTATAACTCTGTTTTCGCCACGCGATCGACTGCCACGTGTCTATACTATCTCGCTACAGCTCTTCTGTTCATCATATTTTGGTATCTAGATACGCACAGTTAACTGTGCAACGCGCGTGTTGATTTTATCAATGGCCACTCATTGATCTACCGTACTATAGTACTTTGAGGCATATAGGCGGTATAATAAAGTGCCTGCGTAATATATAATATATAGTTTGAGTTACGTATGTTTACCGGATTATTGGACCACGCGAGTATATATAGGTACGCGACCGAACATGTCCGCGATGTCAAAACTATATGACTACGACGACGACGACGTAGGTAAACTCCGTTTGCACACGTATTATATACATATATCTGAAATAAGTGCAGTACCGTACAGTATATCGTATACATAATATTATATATGTGTATGCGTTGTGTATATAATTCAATGTGGCGCGCATAAAATATATCCATTCGTCGTCGTCGTCGTCGTCGTCGTGATGTATATTATATTAAATCGCGCGCGCTCGCGGTAAATATCCCGATATGGGCGACTTCCCGCGGTGGTCGCCGAGTGGCACAATATTATTATTATGCCGTCCGACTATTATACATTATACATTATATTATACTATACGGAGTGCTCGCTTTGCGCGCGTTTCTCACGTCGACGATGCAGTGCGAGCAAAGCGAAGTTATATTGTGTACGGACTGCGGATAGGATTCTTCTCTGCCCGAAACGCGTGCATCTATTGCACTATCGCGGTGTGGTGTTCACGGACAAATCAAATTATACATTTACTGTTAAAAACGCGCGCCTGACCGTCACGGCCAATCATCGCAGGTAGCTGCTGCTGCTGCTGCTGCGATATGACCAGACCTATAGATAGGTATACCTAGATATATATATATACGTACGGTAGAAGCGACCGCGGCAGCTCGGTGGCGGAGTTTAAAATAACCATGAAATGTGATTTTTTTTTCTTCAAAAATATTCAATTTTCTCAAACCCGCTCGGCAGAGTGACTACAACATTACGATATACAACAACAATAATAAAAACCTATAGGCATGCATAAATAATATATATGTGTGTGCGTGTGTAAAAACGCCGACATTTATATATGGATGCGCTAGTACATGCGACACCGTGTACCGGACAGATGCCCGATGGCAACCCGAACACAAGTACCTATTCAGAATGCAACCGAATCGGTTCAATGAATAACGTATAAATAAAATATAGGTAATGTCGCTT
The DNA here is from genome assembly GCF_019925205.1 of Metopolophium dirhodum. NCBI lineage: Eukaryota > Metazoa > Arthropoda > Insecta > Hemiptera > Aphididae > Metopolophium > Metopolophium dirhodum. Next base: position 20,637,242 of record NC_083568.1, read on the forward strand.
AATTGTAACCATTACACAAAACATAAATTTATAAATATTATTCAGTTTAGTTATTATAGATAATGAATTACAGCGATATAATATAAAAATTGAATGGTCAGTAATTTTAGAAAGTTTTAAAATGCATTTTTATGGAGCAAAGTGTAAAAGATTTACAATTAATAACATAATATACCTATACTAATATGTCTATATAGTCCAAATATATATAAAACTAAGGCATAAATTGTACAAAATAATTTTATAATACCTTACCAATATTTTCATGAATTCAAAATTAAACCTAATATATTTCTTTGCTATTAAGTTTTTCGATTGGAATTTGGACAAAATGTTGTCGTTTTTCGCCTGGAAAAGAGTGTCTAAGTCATATACGAATACGTTGTTATCGCTTGTGGTGAATATGCAACAAATACTACATGAAAATATGTAAGACGCGATCGGCATGTCTATATAGTTTAAATATTATAATTTATAAACCACCAAAAATGGTGAATCCTATCTCGGATTTGTACGAGCCTCAATCGGGATATGAAAAAGGAAGAAGGTTCACTTAGGGGCCGCCACCGGGAGTTCCACGCATACACAGAAGCTAATACATATTATATGTATAGTTTATTAATATAATTTGTGACAAATCGCTCACTATTAAACATACATTTTATAATAAGTATTTAGAGTGCGGCAGACTCGAAAACCAATGGGTTTATGTGGCAGAATAGGCGATTGTTTTTGTCACAGACGCCTCTCTTTAGAGACTATTTATTTTCTTCTCCAGGTCGACCTGCACTAGAGTATATAGGCCTACATATAGTAGCTGTAGGTATGCAGGTACGCAAATGTAAGTGCACGCTGCAACCACTTCGCCAAGGGGTTGACCGGTCGTGCGCGTTCGGATGGCTCGAGGGGCCTGGGCGGTAATCGATTTGCATAATTTATACGATCGCGACGAATAAAAACTGGGCGAAAAACCCCAGACCGAGATAGGTAATAATAACACGCGGTACATTACACGTAGGTACGTTTTATATTATATATATTGTATGCATATAGATAGGTACAACACACGACCGGAGTACACGTGGAGGAGGCGCGAAAGGGTAAAGTACCTACACACGCCACGTACGCATATCTCTCTCTATATATATATATGGTTTATACCGGGCGACCAATATACCACTACCATATTTGTATAATAATATTATATATTATATTCGTCGACGACGACGCCGCCGCCGGTGGTCATGAATCTCCATCCTCCTTTCCTGCAGCCCGTTTCTATCTTACTGCTGCTGCTGCTGGTTTCCTATATCGTACGCGACTATATTATAATACGCACGTCGCAGATGACCGTACCTATACATATATTATTATTATTATTATTATACATTATACATTTGCGCCGCGGCCAAAGGTGCCGTGCAAGTGTCTGCTCCGGCCATAATATTATAATATGCGAGAGATTAAAGTAAGTACAGCACATCGCCGCCGCCGCCGCCACCGATCTTTAAGTACCGTTTCTCGCTCGTTTCGCGATTACTCATACGCGCTGTGCACATGTGCAGCAGGCTGAAGATATATTATTTTATACGGGAGCACGAACTCGGACGATATCGAAAATTCGCATAAATACCATACGGAGACGACGACGACGACGACGACGACACGGCCTCTATCGTCGTCGTGTGTACGAATATAATAGTCGTCGTTCGCTAAAACGCAGCACTATACGGTATTATGTGGGTTTTTTTTTCATTCCCGGCCGACTCTTATACATAGGTACGCGACGTTTATTATATATTATTTTTTTTTCTTCTTCTCCGCTAGGCTCATATCCTCTCTAGCTGCAATATACGCTCGCGCGCGCTCGCTCAATATCAGATCGGAACGCATTAAACACGTAAGCGCAATTAAAGGCGTGTTTATGGTCGTCGTAGTTGTGCGGTGCTGCTGCTGCTGCTGCTGCACAGTTCCCACATGAGTTTACACGCGCCGCCGTTTAGATCAAATATGGTGATGACAGCTCTCCGGTGCCGTCGCCGGTGGAAATCGATTTTTTTTCTTTTATATATTACACAGAATAGACGGTATATATACCTGTAATGTGTACACCGCGGCGTGTATCTGTACCACATCACGGCGTTTCTTTCGCGGTTCTCGCGTGTGGGAGGGGGTATTATTATACGGGATGAAAAAAAAAAACAACGGAAAGAATATAAATAATAATAATAATATACGTCGTGTATCATCGGTAGGTACATCATACATATAGTACATATAGGTACGTATATGATAAACGCGCGGTGTACCTACATCATATATAGCTAATACGAAAGGCGGCCAGAAACGACAACGCAACAATGTACATCACGCACGCTGTTACAGAATATTTATACGGACGAAAAAAAAAAATAGAAACAAACCTATAGGTATTAATAATAACAATAATTTATACCTCACTGGTCTTAAGACACACCGCACCGCGGGCGCGTGCAGTTTCTATACGCGTATATGGCAGGACTAATGCGCGAGAATATATATATATAGGATAACCGAGAGTCGCGTCCGGACACGATAATTATATACATATAAATCCGTATGGATGACGGCGAGAAACTTAAATTGTGATTTTTTTTTCATGCTTACACGCATACCAAAGCACGGACATTTTTGCGATCGGATTTCTTCGAGCACTCTGGACATAATGAAAACGTTTTATGAACCTCCGTCCTCCTGCAGCGAGATGCGTTTCGATAAGTGAATTCGGTACCTAGGCGAGATGGTCTGAAAACGACCACATATCAGAGTAACTGCAGTGATGCACCCTCACTTTATACTCGTCGTATTCCACGCAAGCGATCGTCGAGCTGAGATTCGTTTAAGTCTCCGCATGTGTACTGCAGCTATCCCGTTTCTAGGTATATGTATAAAATATAATATATGCATTATGTACGAATATGCTATTATTATTATTATTATTATTATTATATATGCGTTCAATCGCATGTACATTGGACGTTACATACAATACGGAGACCAAATAATTTATAGAGAATATGTATAGCTGGGACACACACACACAACCACATGCGCGCATACTCACACGAGGGCAGACGCGTATTTATTATAATAGATATATATTATACGCATAAATAGGCGCACATATACACGAATGATAATACTGGGGGGTGGTTGAGGGGTCTGCCCCCGGAAGAGTTTCTAGCACGACGACTGCCTTTATTTATTTAGTTTTACCATTCTTTCGTTTTGAGAAAACCTACATACACGCGCGTAATACTACACACACTCTTCGGCGGCGGCAAAGGGTCACGGTCGTGACGGTATATTATATACGACGGAGGTTCCATACCGGCGACGACTACGACAACCATCGAGTGTATATAAAATATATAAACGGTAATTACAACACAACAATGCGGCGGCGGCGGCTGTGGAGGAGGCTGCAGTGGCGGCATTTGGGACGTGCGCACACAAGTAGGACACGCGATTTCGACTTGCGGCGTATACCCGTATATATAGGTATATTATATATATATATATAAATATAGTATATATATTATACGTATATTGTTATAAAGCGGTGACGACCACGACCCGCGCCGAGGAACCGTTGGCCGACACGACGACGCGAAAAAAAAATAGGGGAAAAAAATCACCGCCGGCGAAACGCGTCTTATATACAACGCGCATGATACATATTATATATGTGTATTTTATCTCGTACACGAATAATTAATCTTGTAAGTAAAATTATTGCGACGGCGGCGAAGATCCGTCGATCGCGTCGCTCATATGGTACATGTATAAATAATATATAGGTAGGTACATATTAATATACAACCCACATAATATAATATATACAAGTATATATTTACAGTCTGAATTGTATTTTTAATTAAACTCCAATCGTCATCAACCCGTCGCGAGTTTATGCATAACATTGTTTTAGTCGTGCGTTTATTATACCGCACGTTCGCGCTAGAATCGGCCAGGCCCGGGAAAAGTTTTGCAATGCGATTATAAACGCAAGCGTCTACAACACGAGCTTGTCAACGGCAGAGACACTGTATGGGAAAACTTTTATAGCCTCGCGACGTGATAAGCTACACCCCCACTCCCCCCCCCCCCAATACAATTTACATATATATATATATATATATATATATATATTATTTATATTTTATTCGAACCGTATATATACTTCTACGTTCGAATAACTTTAAAATCGTCACGCTCAGAGGTTTAAATAATTGTGAGTGTGTGTGCAGAATAGTATAAAGACTTGTTTCAAAGTTATAGTTATTTCGTATGATTAATAGTAGCGAATAATAAACTATATAATATACGCGAAGTCAATAGCGCGGGCGATAAAACCGTCGTAATATCAGCGGCTGTAAATGCTCGATAAAAAGCGTTAGAAATTCCGACGATACACAGTATACAGTTTTGCATTAATTAAAGTACGTTTAGATATAATTTATAACCTACAAATATTAATTAATACGATATGACATGATAAACATGATTTTAATATATATATATATAGCAATCGAACGCACCACATAGTATAATGTAGTATACGCAAAACACTGTTCAAGAATATATAATATCGTATACAACTCGTAGAAGACAATATAAAACGTCGTGTACCTCTATATAAAATGTAAGCCGGCTGAAGACGACGACGGCGATGTGCTCGTAAACCGGCCCCGTCGAGACGATTCAATGAAGGAATAATTAAAATCCACTTTTAACGTCGTTATTCAATAACCATATATAATACATACATAATATTATTATCATTCTACGATTTACACAATGTCTTACAAATTAACCATTGGAGCGTATAATATATAATATAATGTAATATAGTCGTAGCGAGAGAAGTCTATTTCCCCGCGTAGTTATAATCTACAGGTCGGAGGAACAATTGCATTCATCCTGCAGCAGCAGCAGCAGCAGCAGTAGTAATTCTGAGGCATCGAATCCCGTTCCACCCGACATCGCAACGTTTATATAAAAGCGGCTTTTATGTGTATAAATAAGCCCTTCGATTTGTTCGGATAGCCAACTACATAATACTATAACATTGTCATGATACATTGCATAAGTCTACAATAATTGCAATTACAGGATCTTCTTTATAGTTACGCCCGTTGTAACTCTAAAATATTTATATATATCTAATAGGTATAAGGAATAGTTTATAACATTCTTATTTTTCTTAGAAGCTTTCCGCTCTGTCCTTCGCTATACAGTCTCGTCGCTGAACTAGTTTATATGGTTTTTATTCTTAACGCAGAATCCGCACAAAACTTTGTTGTTTCATTTTAATACTGTGGGTACCTACACTCACCCTAAACATCTATATACCAGCTACGCAGTTATTCAACATCAAGTTAGTATAAGTAACTTTCAAGTTTTATCGTGATATTTTCATTATTAACTTAAATTTAGACTTTTTTCGTCAACATATTATACTAATAGCAGCGTTATATAAGTACCATATATACGCGAGTGGAAAGAGTTGAACAAACTCCACACCGTGCAGGTTACCAAAAAGACCAATTTTCCAAATGGCCTATACGATGACACATATTTACAAATAGTTGTGCGTACCATATATTATACGCATGTTTAGACGGAGCAAAACTGACGCTGATATATTGTGACGGATGAAGAGTGAGGATTAGCTACAAACGTATTGCCGCCACGCTGCAGCATCACATCCGCCGCCGTCACAATAATGCACAAACATTTTAATGACCATGACTCGAAAACAGAAACGCGCGCGGGCGATAATATAATATATATAATAAATGCTCGCAAAACCGCGGCTGAGTGAACATCTTAAGGACGATAGAAAATCGAATTACAGGTCATCGAAAACGACGGAGAGGTTATGCCCACTATACGTTTTATACTGCAGCTATAGCATGAGGATATAATAATATTATACCTATTATTTATGCCACGAGTTTTTCCGGCGTTGGTGGAAACTAGGAAAAAAATCCGAAACAAAAAAATTACAGACACTTTAATTAATATCAAAACCTAGCTAGCGAATAACGAACTGGCTGCAGCTAGGGCGACATTCGAAAATTCTCGTCTAAATCTCGTAACAATGTCAACGAGCGCATTCAAACAATGAGACGCGAATTTCGTGGCAAAAACGGAACAATCGCGAAAAAAAAAATTCACCGCTGTAGCTATAATATAATGACACATATTTAGAATAATATGATATATATTTATTGAATATCTCGACACCGACTTAATCTCAAGAACGGCACTTTGCCGGTCTACACCAATTCTACAGGGTGGGGGGACGAAAAAACGAGGACCAAATACTACTACGCCAAACTTCATCAGGTATGTTTTAATTTAATTTTTACCTATATATACGTGCTTTGCGTCCCTCTCCGTTTCCACCAAACTGCATGTCGGTAATAAGCGGCTATAGTAAATTTTTTACAAGCATTCTGACGAGTGCTGCGAGATTTGCTGCTTTAAGTTTACACTGATATCGGAACCGTGGAAAGAGACAGAGAGAGGCAGAGAGAGGATGATAGAGACGACGACAAGGATAAACGAAGAGGAAAACAAAAACCTGGGATGACGCTGCAGTGAAATATGCATTAGCTAACTAATCCACAATGTCCGAGAGGATGAGAAAAAAACCAGAGGTGCGGGCCATCGGTTTTTTATTATGTACCTATATAGGAAATCAACAAAACACGAAAAAAATTAAACAAACAAAAATCGACTGCAACAGCAGTAGAGATTATATACATAGGGACAAAAGAAGGAGAAAAAAACACAGGAAGATAAATTAAACTTGCGGCCATTCCACAAATATAATGATATGGTATAGGATATATTATGAAAATCGAATGAAAATGGAAAAAAAAAACGTTGCAGTGATAATCGAAGGAAATTCGATTTTAATTTTCTGGAATGACTCGAAAAGAAAACCGACAACAATACATACAGTCACGGCAAGTCAATACCGTGTACACGCGCACACAAACATATTATAATATATTATACAGTATACACGAGTGTACTAATATATACATAGATACCTACAATATATACGTATAATATGTATAAATAAATCTAAAAATGTAATATATAGACTGACGAATGGGCGTGGTGAGCGGAGAATATTATTTTTTTGACCATTATAATAATATTATAGTATAATTATTGTTAAACCCAAACTATATATACATACAATACTATACTCGTATGATATTACGCGGAGGTGGTAGGCATAGACAAGAATACGGTAGGTACGCCATATTCGCGTCGGACGCATGAAGATTTTTTTGTTTCTCGATTATTTTTTTTACCGATTTCTGTATATACATATTATAATAATATTCGATTCATCGGAAATGATGATAACAACGAGACAACAACAACAACAATAATAATCATAATATTACGTAGGTATACACCTTTATATACGGTTTTCGAATTGTTGCTGTTTCACTGTCCTCGGCACATACTGTAGATGTGTACCCAGCACACACACACACACACACATTTACATCCACATACACACTCATACATACATACATACACACTCACACAAAAACAAACATACAGGTACGCGTAAATAATATCATAAGCGCGCCCGTTCCGTTTCCGATGAGTCCGTTAACCCGCGCCCCGAGCTCACGTCTGCACGCAGACCTCGAGCCTCCGCCGAACGAAATGCCTATAATATACAGTAATAATAATAATAATAATAATATAATAATATGTGTAATGGGCATATACGACATACGTGTGCAGTGTATTGCCCAAGTGCCCCGCCGATGAATAATATCGCGCGAATTTAACGCTAGCTGTCAATTTAAATAAAAATACTTTTTCTCCGTCGCACTAATCGCCGCGACGCATGGTCGACGAATAAATATTCCAAGCTTTAATATCATATACGTATGCGTGAATATTATATACATAATAATATATAATAAATACCGTTAATGAGCGCGCGAGTCTTCCTCCCGCTCGAAACGATATGTTACAAACAACACCGTCGTGATACGTTTTTTCATATTTTTTTTCGTTACCTCCCCTACCTCACCCCACCCACTGTACCATAGCTGTGTATTATTATTATTATTATTATTATCAATTATCGACTCGTCCGCGTCGACCGAGTTAATGATTCTTCATTCTTACCGCAGCCGTTTTTTATTATTATTATCCGCGTCGTTAGGACTTATTAATTTTTTCCTCCTTCTAAAATACAAATACGTCTCTATTATATACGCGCGTATTCGATCGTATATTATTATGTAGGTAGATATAATAGCCATGGTATGGTTACAAAACAAACAGTCCTTGCCGATATATAATTAATATAGAAATTTAGCGTTCCGGCGGTATCCTCTGCTGCATCGCGGAATGTTATAAATACAAAATATTATACGTGTACAACTGTCTAGATTATTATTATATATAAATACCCAGTAAAATGATGATACCTTTCGTACGACGGATATCAAATGCTGTGCGCGGCTTTACTTATATGTATTGTTGACAACAATATCAGAGCTCTGATGACAATGACGACTTTTTCACTTTTCTAGTTTTCCAGCTACGAACCGAGAACGTGTTGCAGCATTATGGGATACGAATCTGAATACAATTTTTATTTTGTTTGACTTGCGGGTAACCTAGGTATGCGTAATTCACTTATTATGAATAGGTTCTATTATCTTTTGTGAACTACCGATGGGTACCTATGTGGTGATGTAATGGTGCGTTATTCTTTCAACTATTTATCATGGCTACTGTATAGTTCTCTAACAAAACACATACATCTAATTTAAAGTAATAGTATAGTATTTAATATTGTTAATAATAATTATTCAATTGGTATTTGGTAACTTATAGGCGCAACAGTAGGTTTTAAATGAGCACTGCTCCTGGTCTGGTTTGGATCAAAGTTTTAATTAAAAATCTGTTTTATTGGGTTAAATGCACAGTTTAAAAACATAAAAATATTTACATTACCTGCGTTATCAAATCGAAAAGTTAATGTTGTATAGAATTGTTTTACGTGGTTATAAAATCGTTGGTATGTGCAATACAATAATTATGTATCTGTTTTTAATAACACAGTAAAATCATTTGTGTTTTAATGAAATGCGTGTATAGGTACTTGCGTAAGAATATGTGAGGTATTGTGAGGGCAAACTCCTGCGGGTCCGTGTAAAATAAATTATTTTAGCACTTCCTATACAACTACAGCTTAGTGCTTACACCCATATATCGCGTTCGCCTATATGGAATCGGCACGTCCGACGTCGACGGGGCAGCGCCGCACTGCACACTCAGCACAGGCATATTATTATTATATCGATTTTTTAAAACATAACAGATAATTCCATTCAATAGTTCAACGAAAATACGCACGCAAAAGTATAACGGATCGCGTCGTTCAACAGTCGTATCCATACCTATAGAATGTACATAAATATACGCACATTTATATACCTACTGCACGAGACGATAATAATGGCATTAAACGAACCCATGAAGCATGAATATAATATAATATATATATATTTACCATGACGTGTGAGTGTGTGTGTGCTACTGCTGCCGTGTCCGCAGATACACGCACACGTCCAGTGTTTATCGCACTAAGACACATGTCGAAATTAAATTATCACCCGGACAACCCGCGTGCGTTTAAGTTATATATATTGCTGTGTACGACTGTCGGGTTAGCACTGTTAAGCGTCGTATACTCATATATATATATATTTATTATATTATAAAAGCGTTTCGCACCAAACGCCGAAGTACTTAATACATATAATATAATATGTAAGTGCACGTATTAATAGTGTTGTTCTACTTGGGTATTATAATATAATATAATAATAAGAGTTGTATAATTATTTAAATACCCGATCGTGATGTGAAATACGTTATTCGCTCCAGGGCTCGGGAATTGTGGCACTAATAAAAAAAAAAAAAAAAAAAACCGTACTGTTTGTAACCGAACCTATAGCGCATTGACGTTATCCCGTGATATGTAGAGATAAGCGCACAGACGGCAATGTTCAATTTAATTTTAGAAACAAATCTAAGAGGGATTTTATAATTTTATAATAATATTATAATATCCCAACACGTAAACGTTCCGTACAGATTCCTAGTGAACTTATTATGGCGCGAATCGCGTAGTAAAAATTAGGTACAAATCAAACTCCAGCGATGCTTTGTTATCAAAATCAAATGAAGTGTTTGAATATTATAGAAAATATAGTTAATTATATTGAGTCAGATATGTTCAATTACCATAACTATTACAGATTATATAGATACATAATACGAATACGCACTGTGAAATAATGATTCACCATCAAAAATTCAAAATCCAATGTCATCACTTACTATAGTCCAACAAAAATGAGAAAATATACGTATTATATCTGCTATAAAGTCCGGAGCAAACTGAACGGTTGACAATATTTTTACATTCTATACATAATAAAAATTTTACTCAAACGTGATCACAATTCTATCTGCCCTTAAAATTTTGCGTCGAATTTTTAAGAAAAAACTGATCATTTTATAATAATACACGTTTTTATGGAAATTTAAAAATTGTTCTTCATTATGTATACGGCCATACGGACTTGATGAAGAAGGTCAAATGTACATGCTTCGTTGAGGTATTCCTCCCTCCTGCAATGGGATGGGGTGGAAATAATTTGTGCGAAATGAGTCAAGTTTTCGACAAGTTATTCCAAAACCACATCGCATGTACAGCCATAACGATTAGGTACTAAAAATCACCAACGTATCGTTAATAAGTGAACGCGGTAGAATACAAAATCGAATATTATTACCCAGAAAAATATTCAAAATAATCACCGATAGATTTCACCCGCGACGTCGTACAATTATAAAATATTATAAAAACGCATGACCCACGTATGCATGCGTACAATACCTTTTGAAAATGAAGACACGCAAATAATTTACGTTTTGAGATTGACGTAACAGATATTTGCTCGTGTGTCGTTCAACGCGACGCGAGGACATATTATTATTGCTATTCGTATACATATAAATACATGTGTGTACCTATAGTTCATACCTATAAGCGAACGGCATTTTTTTTTTTCGTTTCGCCGAGAACAGCGGAGAGTACACGTCGCGGCAAGCGCTGCAGCAGGCAATGACTGTATTGTATAAAAAAAAAAACAAAAATAAAAATTACACTTAGCTGCGATGTATATTTATGTACGTTCGTACGTATTACCGTTTAATAATTGCGACCAACAAACCGATAAATCAGTGGCGAGAGTCGTATCCGCGGTGTGGGGCGGGGTGGTCGACGGATAGTGCGGACCGCGTGTATTTATATATATGTAGAGCTCGTGTCTGTCGGGCGCGCGTTAACAACGAATACGCGTCCGCCGCCGCTGCCGGCCGAGTGTGTCTTCTTCCGGTCATTGTTCGGCGAGCTGACCGCTATTTTTTCCCTTTTTCGTCGTCGTCGTCTTAGTCGTTATTGTTGTTGTTGTCAAAGTGTACTGACCCAATTCCGACCGATTTTCGGACCGTTTCTCGGTGTCTCCGACGATGAGCAGTGCACCGAGGAGACTAAAAACCGTATACGAATAAACACGACACGACTCAACCGCCGCCGCCGCCGCCGCCGCATCATCTTCACGAGTGCCTGTATAATATTGTTTATTCAACCAGCTATGAAATAATATCGCGCTATTATATTAATACCGTACGTATCGCCTCTTATAAATTATAATATTTTAAACGTGTGTCCCCCTCCCGTGCAAAGTGCAGGTCGCGTGTCACACCGTGCGCGAGCAACACGCCTCCTTCTGCAACAGAGAGGTTTTTCGAAATTTTAAAAACAGAAAATGCCGCCCCGACTGTGGCGCGCGATCCCCCTCTCCCCCCTGACCTGTACGGACATATACTACGTAATGTAAACTGTAGGATATCATAACGGGACGTATTGCGCATAATATTGAATTAGCACCGGACGCGATAATTGCCAGAGACTTTTGTATAAATACTCACGAATTATCACACGGAGTGCAACTCGTCTCGGCCGAGCGTAGTATACAAACATACACACACACATACACAGAGTAAAATAATCATCGTCACTTTATAAAATATGTAGATAAGTACATAAACAGTCGTTTGTATGTACTATACAATATATATATTATATATATTATGCCACAAGCCAGGGGCGACGCGCGCGCATATAATATGAATTATACAATATAATCGTTTCTGTGAAAATTAAACGGTGCGCTATTAAAAACGGTTTCGTGCACCGAAGACACCTATATATAAGCACCTTATATACGAGTGTATAAATAGTTTATCATGTCCGGCCTGTATACACAGTATCAAATATAATACGTGAGTATTTACCCCCCGCGGGAGCCGGAACGTTCGTCGGCCCATGTGACGTGCGTGCGTGCAGTATTTGGAATCTCCGACCCTGTTTTATTTAATGTTTAAGACGTAGGTATAAGGTCCAAGTTCATCCCGATTCACTTTGCATTATCCGTAGTGGTACGTCGAGAGGAGGAGAACCGAGAGGAGTTGAAATTCCCTATTCGTGTCAATACTGATCACGTTCTTACTATTCGATGAAGACATGCTTTATATTGAACAAATATATAATTAACTGACTACATTCAGCTTTCGAAATCTTGACTATAACTACGCGGTTCGTCTCTCGCTTTATTATAGATATAATATACTTCTGAATTATTTAGAGCCATACTGGATTATTTAAATCCTCTAAATAATTAACCGACTTTTTGGGTTTGAAGTTGGAAGCAAACCCGAGGCTCAAATTAGGCAGGCGGTATATGGATGAGATCATCTCAATAATCAGTATCGGTCAAAGCGAAGGTAGCAAAAACTTTATTGTCTGAGTGAGGAATATCAAATATCAGTAAGTAGTATAAAGTAGACGAATATAAAATACTGCCATATATGCGCGTCACCCAGTTTTAAGTAATGAAAAATAGGGAGAGTTCATCTTCACAACGTACTGAAAAATTGTCCGTGTGTGAGGGACGAAGGACATGATTCAGTGTAAACTCTACGAATGACGTACGAAGGGTGTTGCTTACGTCTGTGTGAGCCGCGAAGTGAAAAGTTATCTTATCTAGACATAAAATGTATGACTAATAAAACAGCAAACGCTGCGCTTTATGGCCATATCTATATTTTTAAAAATGTATTTATACAATTTCGATTACGGGACGCATTCGAGCGGCGTCTGATGCTGTGTATATAAGTACCGAAGCTACAACCATGCGACAGAACCGTTTCTGCAGTTATTTGTTGCGGTAAAAACTAAAAACGCGGCGCGTATGGATAATATATTTATATCGTCCCCCGTCGGCGATCGCGATTTTGCTACAGCCGTTGTCGTGCGAAACGCGATAGATCGCTGAAAGTATATACATACATCGTACATCCTATGGTCATACGGTGTACGGGTACATAAAACCCTATACACGAGGCGTCCGACCGAGCGCGAAAGACTATACCGCGATGACGACGACGATAACAATAATATAGTGACCGCGACCATTATCGAACGTTTGCGTCCGCTATTCGCGGCGGAGACAATGACAACAACAACAATAATAAAAATAATAATAATATGATATCTATACAATAATACGGTAGAGTCTTCGACGAGCCATATGGCGCGTTCGCGCGAGCGGCGTAGAAAAAAAGGGCTGGAAAAGTCCGCGTTGAGACGACATTCGAGGGAGGGCGGCGGGAGGTGGACGTGGAGATTTTATCGCCGTTTCATGGGGTATGTTATTGTATATATAAGAACGTTAAAGTCACCGCCTGCCATCATGATCTGTATACGTAGCTGTAAACGCGTCGTATTTTTGTCGCGAACACAATCGGTCGTCGGTTTACCGGTGCGCGGCGTCGCGAAATGCGATATTATAATAATATATTAAATTACATTACAATATTACATCATGTACGCTAATTGGCGAGGGATAAAATGTATATAATTATCCGCGTAAGACGCATGCCGCGTATATACGGCATACGAAAATCGGCGATTTTATATCGTCATATTAATACCTTGCAGCCACCGGTAACCCGACCGCGGTTGTTCCCGCGCCTAAACCCGAACGCGAATACGTAATAGGATCTCATTGTGCGGCGCGCACCCGCGACGACGCATTCTTTACCGCACATCGGATATAATACCTATATATATATATACATATTGATAAATAATATATTATATGCATACGATGATAATAATACATGTATTACACATAATATAATATTATAATATTATCTGTAATACGGTCGGTACACCGTGTGTACAATATTATGGGTCAGTAGTGTACGCAGCGAGTGTGTGTGTGTGTGTGTGTGTACGAACGTAATTACCATACGAACGGATTATTAAGCACGTCCTAGATCCCATAGGCCTCGCGGACATATCGTCGTCGTTACACGCACTCACACACCGTACTTGTACACAAACGATTTCCTTGTCAATAAAATATAAATACGCATATATACACGATAGCTGGTATATGTGCTTGTAAAATGTACGTGAATACGAGCTGCTGTGCCCGCCGCAGCCCATATTATAATATGCTCTCTAGCCCGTTCGTGCGGCGGATTCTTATATACATTACATTATCGGGTATACATATATTATATTATTCTCCCGTGGCCGCCGCGGGAACGCGTGTTGTTCCCCGTGCGTATACGACGAAGGAATAGTCCCGCGCGTGTCGATGCGACTTTTGTCGACGGATCGCGGGAAAACGGAAAAAAAAATTAAATATCAAACGCCACGACGGACGTGCCGCCGCCACGCAGACGTGCCCGGGGAGCGACGGCAGGGTTTGTGCAGCAGCGGGTCGCGGACGCTCGCCGGTCGTATAATACAACTACTGAAAACCGGGTCGGTCGTGAAAATTATTAATCGCGACTTACGGCGCATATTATCATCATATAATATAAAATGCATGTCGCGGCAGCCGTCGACGGGAAAGTTTATTATTATTATATATATATACACACCGAAGGACAGGGTCGGTCACGTGTCGGAGGGTGTAAAACACGAGAAACACAATAATATCATGTATGAAACGTTATTGTCAGCACGAGTATCATTATTATTATTATTTTATTATTATATGAAGAAGAACAAATCAGTTCAAAGTCCGCTACAGTGTACGTAACTACATATTATAGGTAGGCGTACAGAGGTATACTTGACTTGTGAGCTAATCGAAATGTCATGTATGCTATCAATATAAATCGAATGTTTTAGGACTTTAGGTAATTAACGTACTTTTTTATTGCTGATAGTATCTATATTCGTTGTTGTCGAATTGTATTGTAATTTATGTTTGCTTAAGTATGTTATAGTGTTTTTATAAGCCGTTCCAGAAAACGTCCTCCAACAAATTCTTTTATTTTGATGATTTAATAACTGACAGCCACCATTTGTCAAGCAGTAGGAAATCTAACATATTTGTTTCGTCTCGTATTTTTGCCACTGCATATCTCTACTATATCCAAAAAAATTAATGTCCATATGCATACCTATAGCCAATCGATGTGTCACATGAGGCATAGTTTAACATGTCTAATGTGACACTTACTTAACTATGCATAAATCCATAAATATATTAAATGTTTGAATACTATGCACCCGTTCATTTGGTTCAGTTATCCGTTTTATTATATTTAAATATAAAACTCTCTTCTACAATATCGATTAGTCCTATAATAGTATATGTCGATAGTTCTAAACCTAACTAGATTAGAAAATAAGGTCGTATTCTGCAGATGATATTTATTTTAACATCCAATAATTAATTGCGTTGTAAAAACCAAAAATACAAATATTGATCTTGGTCTTGTTAGAATAAATATTATAAGTTACGGTAGATAATTTGTTAGTTGATAGCACACATTTCACTAACGGCTATGCGGTAGGTAGCATACAAGATGAGTAGCACACGTAAATAATATTATATTATACAAAACTATATAAGTATAATATACCATACATATACTTGTTGTCACATGGTCATCACGAATACGATTATATATGATAAATAATATGTCGAATGTATATATGTGATAGAAATGATGAGTCAGTCCGATTTTGGTGACGTGTGATCGATCGCTAACCTTTCGCCTCTCGCGATGCTTGTCGAACTTTTTTTCATTTTTCGTAAATCAAATAGTCAAAAACTGGAACGCTAAGTCCACACGTCAAGGCCATGAAGATATATTTTCTTTTTTCAGTGAATCCTAGTGAAATAACTAATGAGTCTAGGTCTAGTGATTTTCTATACCATGTAATTTTTTGACTTTTTGAAATAGTATCAAACAATTATCTATATATAATATACTGAACAACACTTTGCCATCATGCTCAATAAATTATGCGTGATTAAGAACATCGATAGTAAATACTGTGGTAGAGGTTGGATGATTAGGTTATCGACGATATTACGTACATCTATATTACATTCGCTAAACTTAAATATCAACAAGTGTGTGATACATCCACAATGCGTTATTTTCTATATAACACATATTATATAGTGTATCGAACGACAAATAAGGCAATAAGATAAGACATTTTATCACGGTTTTAATTAATTTAAACTGCTGCTGGGAAAACGAAAAGTCGTGTGCATAAAAAACCAGCCGCCGTTGTGATGGGCTTGAACGTCTTACTTCAAAATGATCTCTGTATATTTAATACACTGCAGTCGTCACTGCGAATTATCTTTAAGAGGACTACACATGTATTATATAGATGTAGATATATCGCACTGACGCAGTGTTTGCTTATGGATCATATATTATATTATTACATAAACCTATACCGAGACGGTTGTGTGTCGGTCGCGCGAGCTCTCAATTGAATACGCCATATAAACGCTGTGTATTTTGAGGTATACGACGAACGGGGGTGGGCAACACGATTTACGTTAAGTGTTTCTTCGGCGGACACATCACACACACACATACTCGTTTAAGTACACAATCGGTTAACGGTGCACGACACATGCGTCTAATATATATGTGTGGCGTGTACATATATATTAAATTCCGATTTACAATTAAAATGTGTCGAAACAACAATAATTACAATACTCGCTGACAGTATACATGTATAATAATATATAGTATGTATATATGTGCGCCACGCGATAAATATATACATATATCACATGCGTAGAGACATACTCGAAAGCCCTTTAAGACAATGCGCCTGTGTCGCTGATAGGTACATTATATGAGTATAACGGACTTCGACCCGTGCATGTTATATATAGGTACGTCCGGGAAGCGAGTACCAATATATATGTGTGTGTGTGTGTGTGTGTGTGTGTGTGTGTATGTGTGCCTACGCGTATAATATGTTATATTATTATGTACTATGTAATATAGTGGCCGCAGCTCTTTTGTGCCCGATCACACGCCGCAGTGGATGTGCAGGCGGAACGGTGTTTTTCGTGCGTTTAAGTGCATGATACACGTTTTTGTTCTAATTCGTTTGGGATTATTTGCCTACTTCATATTGATGCGCCCGAAAATTCCGCAGCTGCAAGCGGAGTATAATATCGCCGCCCGCGAGCCGAATGTTGGTCAACTCGAGGAAAACAAAACAAATATCCCACTCGTGTAATGACACCGCGGCCGCGTTATTCGTGTTATATATTATGTGTATACATCGTCCGAAAATCACGACAGACCTATATAAGTAATACCATTTTCGGGGGGGAATAAAAAAATAATAATAACAGTTGACCCCTCCGATCCGCAATCACATTGAGGACGCTCCACTTGACACGAAACAATATAAAAATACGCGGAAATCCAATGTTGATTGTGGAGCAAACCTAACCTAACCTGGCATAGTGGTATATACTATTATATTATATTATTGTATGTATACGAATAAATAACGTGTACTTGCAGGTGGTGTATAGTAGCTGTATATAGATACTATTGTAGGTAAGTTGTAGTTGTTCGTAATGTTCTATTACTTTCAATGTTTTACGGACAATCATGTTGATGTAAGCGTTTACACCCCAATCGTTTAAATTTTAAACTGCTTTAAAAGTTAATTTAGATTGCCCCGTCATTATACACTATGTTGTATACTTGTATAGATGCCATAATTGTTATACGTGTACACTATAGGTAGGTTAGTAGGTACCTACCCTCGATAATCTATTCTGTACCCACGAGTATAATAATATACAGTTATTAATAATCATAATTATGCCCACTTTCTGTTTTTAAAAGCAATCATCGATAGTAATAACTAATAAGTATTCAAATTTCAGGTTTTTGGTATTTTCAATCCTTTCTTCTTCTTGATCTTCTTCTTCTTAAAAAAAAAAATACACGCATATCCAAATTATGAATAAATTCCATTTTTTTTTTTTTGTAACACGCGATCTCTAAACGTAGGTACCTGCTATAGTATCCGCCTCTTTTTTTAAAAATAATTATAGTTCTTAACGAAAATAATTGATTATTATTATCGTTATAAAATAATGATCAGCTATATTGACTATAATATATTGAATATATATATGAAGGAAATAGTTGACTTAAAGACACGATATGTATAAGATTTTTGACAGAAAACTATTTCATAAACGAACAGTACCCATATAGTATAATAGGTACCTTTAAGATAATTTCGTTCGATGATTATTTTCGTAAATTGGATATAATGTTACAACTTACCGCAGTAAGACAGCGAAATTATTACAGCCATGCATTGATTTTTAGTAAGCTACTTGTTTTTTTACAACTAAAATAATTCATCAGAAGACATTACACCCACTCAGTCGAGCAATGTATATTATTTTGAAACTCCATTCAACTGCACTATCTATAGGCATATGAAAAAAATGTTTACGTCAAATTGATTTCCATCGAGAACGTCTAAAATGACAAACCACTGTAAAACTACGTAGACAACTGGCGTAGATCTTGACGAGATCCGATCGATATCCTTGATGTTGTCGGTCGTTTATATAGGAAGTTCCTTTATGGTTCCGAAAACTTAATATCAGCACAAAGCAAAACACCTGCGCATTGTTGTAGAACAATACAACGCAGCGGTGGCGGCGATATATCAAGGTATATACAGTATCTATCTATATATATATGTGTGTGTGTGTGCATGAGCAAAATCTCTGGGCGAGGTTTAAAATGTAACAACTTCCTACGCAAGAAATGCAATCGCACGCCGCCGTAAAATTCTTCAAAGTCAAAAACTCAATGTCAGACCGCCTTGGAGATATGGAGAGAAAAAACGCGTGCTCGCATCTCTGAAAACGAACAGAGACTTATTTAGAATTTTCGCACCCGGGTGCTAATTTTTTTGCCCTTCCTTTAAAACGTAACTTTGTACTGTAAAAAAACTAATTTTGATTGTAATATTTATATGTTCTATTACATATCGTTGTATAGAAAAAACAGTTACGACATAGAAAGATTAACCTTTTTTTTCTAAATGTCACCATGCTATTGTAATCAATATAATATAGACATATATAACTCCTTAAAATGTATACAGAAATTATCAAGTCTCCGTCTTACAAGTGCGTGACATAATACATTTTACGCTAGGCATAACACGTGTAGCTCCGTTAGTTTAAAAATTAGAGTGAAATCACCTCTTATTAAATCTAAAGGTAAGATTATTATCTGGGCAAACTCATGGGCTTTTATTTTATTTTAATTTTAATGCGAGTTATGAGTATTTTAAAATTGTAAATTGTTTGTACATCTTAAAATACTCATAACTCACTTTAAAATTAAAATATAATAAAATACCCATGAGGTTACCTAGGTAAAAATCTTACCTTAAGATTTAATATAATCGGGGTCAATTCACTCTAATATTTAAATTAACGGAGTTACACGTGTTCTGCTGAGCGTACAATTTGCTACGTTAAGCAATTATTGTAAGACGGAAACATCACATGCGGGTATCACGTCCTCTTAAATATAATTTAATTCAATCTTCTAAAAAAAAAAACTTTATAAGTATTATGTACGAGTATAGTATAGCCAGTACGCTAATAAAATGTAATTCCTCATTGTTATAAAATAAGATAGAATACCAATAATCATAATAAAACCACAACAAAGGTTAAATAATAGTTAAAATGTATTAATATAACTAATTAATATGATTCTAATAACTAAAAATGCAAATATTATGCCCTAACAAAAAGTGCCATTCGGAGCGACCACCCACCTTAAATACGTCTATGCGTTCAAAATATTAAGAGTAGAAAATTGGTATATGTTATATTATACGTGCGGTGGTGTAAGACGCGTAAGACAAATCGTGTTTTAATTTTTAAAAAATGAACGAAAAAAAATTCACTCACCGGTGCATACTTTGCACCGAACGGCGTGGAGCTTATTGCGCAACTGCAATCGCATACTCAGCCGTCGCAGACATAATAATAATAATATTATCGTAATATTATAATATCATAATATTATCTTAGTAGGTAGGTACACGTGAAAAAGATGTAAATCGGAATATATATTAAGGCGGGCTCCGACTATGGGATCATCCGTTTTGGTCACGACCTCTGGGCAGGCATCCAGTCGCGCGGCGCTGCCGCCGCTCATTCACGTTTTCGTTTATTTTGACTGCTGACGGGCTCGGAGTCGGTCTCGACTAGAACACACTCACATACATCCTACACACACCTTACAAATAATACAAATAGAGGAGGCGACAGACGAGACTGCGTACACAATATAATCGTGTAAGTACATATATATTATACTTTATAGTATACATTACATAACCTAACCTAACATTATATTGTCTCCGTCGTCGTCTTTGTCGTCTGCCTTGTCCTTGCGATAGTTACATTTACAACGAAACAGCGTCTCCGTGTACAAGTCGACGGGACCTAAGTTTTATAATGCAGAAAACTAAGTCGTCGATGTCATCGCACACAGCCGGCAGAAGATCGGATCACTGCAGTATATAGTCTCATCGTACCGTGTAAACTTCGTGGTCGTCGTCGGGCACTGCCGTTATTAACATTGTCTCACACGAACATAAGCGCTGTTGTAATTTTGTATTATTAAAAATGTATAAATGCGATTAGTTAATCGACGCCTGTAAGTTATCACAATTACATGCAGGGACAGAACTGGACACGCTTACACAATTACACCTAACTGCACGTTAATTTCTAATGAGCCGTTTGAAACATATTATGCCAAGTAGGCACGGGACGACTGCTTAACATATTATAATGTAATATATATTATCATTTAAGAATTTTCCCAATACGAAACTGTATGTACTATGTACTTCCTATAACCTATATAATGACTGTAACAAACATCTTAAATAAAGCAGGAATAGACATGCACAAATTATCAATTTTCTATAGCTAAAATTCATATTATTATATTATATTAAATACATTTTTATCAATCATACTCTATTGTGTACAATATTTTGATCTACATTTTAAATATTTTTTATAATCCTTTGTTAAATAAAATTGTAAACATATATTATTATGATTATTGTAATTTGTAAATTACATGCATTTTACAACGGCCAGCTCTTTTAATACCTAATAAATAATAAAGAAAGACGATTATACAAAGGAGATAATTCCAACGTCTCAAATCACTGAAGCCCTACGATTTAGTACAATATATACTATGTGATCATATATAGTCTTAACACCAAGCCCGGAGACAGTTCGTCGGACTTTTACTACACAGCAACGCTGAAAACGGGTATATCATATATATGAAATGTATAGGATTTATGTGTATAAAGTATTGTTATTATATGTTACAATATATTTTATGTACGTGAATCGTATATCCGATAGCCCGTCGGGGTCGTTTTAATAAAATATTATGCCTTTACGGTGGTTGGAAAAGAAAAGATAGATATGATATTTTATACATTATTAGAGTATTAAACTATGGGAGACGGTTGTCGTGTCGTGTGCCGTCGCCTATGATGTGTATATAGGACGCAGTGGTGGCGGGGAAAGAAGAAGTCGTCGGCGATTGCTGCTGCCATACCACTCCGTTCCACGCGGAAGCGTTTCTCGCAGCGTGACGTCACAGCGCCGCCGCCGCCACCACAGCCGTCGGAAGTGGCCACCGCGGTCGCGTGGAAGGGGGCACCGGGGCTCCGGATGGACCGCCGGCCAACGGTGTCTCCGATCGGTTCTTCAATAGTCCGTTGCCAGTGGACTGGCGAAGGCCAAGGTCTGATATTTTCTTTCGTACATTTGCACACCGTATAAAATATATCATTTCCTATATTTTATATTTCCGACGAAACTCAACTATAACATTTTATCCGACAGTTTTTTAAAATTGTTCACATTTCTCCGCCGTCGTCTCCTTTTTGCCGTGCACACCACATTCACGCGAGTGCAGTTTTTTGCGGACAAAAATTATTAAATTAAATTATACCGAAATTCGTACTTTGATCGTTTTTGTTGTGCGCCGTTTTTGCATCCAGCCGCCAAGCGGTCCAGTCCGCCGCGCCAACCACACCGCCTACACGGAAGCACCGTCTTATCACGAAGACTTCCGCCGCTTCAAATGGGTAAGAATTTGTTGTCAGGTGTTTGACCTCGGTCTTTAAGAACACATTTTTTTTATGTCGGTTTGCGAATTTGCAATTCTCTATTTCACTGCTACATCATCTATACGCGCTATTTTGCGGTTTTCGATCGGTCAATATATTATTACAGAAACGGTTAATATATACACGTAGCATAATAACAACAATATTTCTCGATCTCTCTACTCCAAGATAATTCCGTCGTCACATTGAATATATATATATATATATATGTTATTTTTGCAAAAACAACAGCGACAAATATTATGTTTCGAAAAAAAAAATAAAGCCGTACAGATGAGAACTGGTGTTGATGACACTAGTTTAGTTTACTAACCTCGGTAAAGGATATTTAGAGTGATATTGAATTAATAAAAACTATTCTAAGCTTGGTTAAGAACTGCAGCAGTTGCTTCGATATTCTGTAATTTTTCCTCGCGCTCATGTACTGATAAAATCATAAAATTAATACTTCAAAGTACGTATACTGCTCGACTTTTGACCTTTATAATATATAGTTTTGACAACCTTTTCGTAAAGTAACCCCGATTGTCAACGGGTCCTTGCTTAACTCGGAATCTAAGAAAGATAGGTACACGCCGTAATACTATATTGTTCAAATCACACGTTAAACACTATACGTAGGTATATTAAAATTTAGAGCTGCACATGTATGTATGTACCACTGCAGCAGTGCAGCGTTGTCGAAAATATGATATATATAGACGTATCGGCCGTATCCGTTGTATAATACGCACAAACGTATACGAGCATCGTCCGAAATTTCGTATTATACACGGCAGCACGGCGTTATAAATACTCAAAAAACCTATAAGTATATACGCTAGGTAACGCTATTCGTGTGTCAATAATTATATAGTCCGCGTCAAATTTAGTTTCCGTATTTCGGCCTCTCGCGGCGGCGGCGGCGGCGGAGTTCGGCATACGTATAGAGAAAAAAAGCCTATACTCGAACTGACCGCTTTGACGAGGACGGCCATCGCATATACAACAGCATAATGATATATACCTAGAATAATAATATGGAATAATATAATATTATGCACACACGATACACGGGCGTCGCTAATGCCGGTGCAGCTGCAGTCTGCGCGCGCGTCGCGGATAACAATCGAACACGTCATAATAATATACGTGACCCGTCCGTCGGTCCGTCTGCGATATGCTCGTCGTATATGGGAGGTATGCGACGAGACGTGCGGTGTAACACTCGGGTTCAAAAACGTGTGGCAATTCTATAATATAAGTATAATAGCAGTGATATCGGCGAGCGTTTTCAGCTTCGACCGTCGTGGGCTACCTCGGACGACTCACGCGCGGTATAGATTTCAGAGGCGGAATTTCGGACGATAAATTATCATTACTGTAGGTATACACACACACACACACACACACACACACGTATAAATATGGATCAGTGTATGGATAATAATTAAGCCGACGTACAACGACGGCCGATAAACGAACTGCTGCAGCACTGCACCACAATATAATTTGCAGCATAATGAATATTACAATAAAATGTATAATTATATATACACTATACAGGTATAGGTACGTAATAATACGCATACTACCTATAATATACGGCACCTATATAGCGGCTATAGGATGAGATAAAAAAAATAACGTGATTATAATTGTATCGCAGCCGGCGAATGAAGAAGACGGTGAAAATCACGCGATTTTTTCACGCGGGCTCGTTTCCTAGAAGACTTCACGCCCGGCGAAAGCGACAACGCGCCTCTATATCGATCGTATACTCTTAAATGCATCGTCTAAATTATATTTAAATAATATATATATAAATATATTTGGTGGTTACGAAAATAATAACCTGCAGGTGTATCATCGGTGTCGGGCGCGGATTTATTCTTCCGCCGACTGATCAATTCATCACAGTGTTTATGTTTTGATTATAATCCTCATGAGTTTTTTTTCGCGTGGCATTAGTTATACGTCATGTGCCGAACGACCGCGCCGTTATACCGAGAAAATATGTTCGCTCACTTAATTTCCCCCTGGCTAATACCGTTTTGTTTCAGACTGATTTTTTGCAAGGCATTAATCTAAAATACAAAACAAAAAAAATGCATAATATAAAATGGCCAGCCTTACAGGATATATATTGTATATATATATATGCGTATGTGTGTGCGTTTATCCGACACGCGGGACTGGTTTTAACCACAAGACAACGCACAAATCGCACATTATATACTATATAGGCATTATAATTTGTATTACCTATAATATACACATCACATACATAAACACATACACACCGAAGAATTATAATAAATCTATGTGTTTCTCGCGGATATAATAACATATTATTTATAGATAGGTTCGACGGTCTTCGAGATTTTTTTCAAACCGTAATCCGTCGGCGATGTCATAATAATAATAGACGTTTAAAACGCCTCGCGTAACGTTGTTTAATTGCCCGCGCGTACATATTATTATTATATTATAGTCATATTATTACAGCGATGGTGAATAAGCGCATTATAAGACACAATATATGTATACAGGTACAGGTAATACATGTGAAAATAAAACGACATGAATATTCATTATCAATTATTATTATTTTTACTCGTCTCTTCCCGATAACGGGAGTCGAGTTTCACTACTGAGCGGTGTGCATATATAATACACATAAAAGTAGGTACACCGGGATGGCGGTGGGCGACGTTTTCGCGGGGATAAATCGTTAGACTTTATCGCCGTCAGTAATGATCGTTGTACTCGCGTGAGTACCTAGCTACAAATCATTCACGGTCGAGGTATGATATTATTACAGTACGTACACGGGAAAATAATATTGATAGCTATTAACAATAATTAAATAAATGTAATTTGTATAGTGTTATCACTGATTTAACAAGGCACCGAAATGTCGCAGAAGCGGAAGAGTGTTTGAACCCTCTCCCATAATCATACATATCCATAATATTAGAAATTATAAACATGATATGCCTACCGTTCAGTAGTTAATAAAATAAGAATAATGGGTCAATATATAGCCACTGAAATGTTAGAACTATTTCTCTAACCATTGACTTTTTTTTTGCCAACTTGACTTCACCTTAATTATATAATTGTCGTTTTGTGACTGCATACAATTAACACTAGCGTTTGTTTTCTTGGATAGTGATTTAAGGAATTTATTAATGAAATTATAGTAATGAAAAATGGCGATATTCAACATAAACATTACTATAGAACATTATTAAAGTGTATCTTGTAACGTGTAACTATGGTTTTGAATTTGTGTTTAACTTGTATAAAAAATGAAACGACAATTTACCTTATTATTTTACCTTTAATAACATTATATTTTTATTCGTTCATCACATTTAATTTTGAATTTATCATTAACCAATTATAATTAAATCATATAACTACAAAGTGTACACCTACCAGCTACCTACTAAATTGCTTTAAATAGTCCACCAAAACTAAACGGGATACGCTTAAATTCTATAGTAAAATATTATGAGGGGGTTAATGTCGTTACAAATTGGGTTTATTGTCTATGTAACAACGACAGACCTGAGGCAGGTACGCCCTACGTTGGTTTAATGTTTTCATCTCGATAATATTATTTGTCTCATACGCTAAAAAAACCAGTTACCGGATCACGTCAAAATAACTATAAACACAGTTTAAGTCCATCGTTGTATTTTACGTATTTATACGCTCCTATAAATATAATATCTAATATAATTATTATTACACGTTGGTAGGTACTGCGCATAATATAATATACTTATAACGACACGCCGACGTCACAGTGTAGGTACAATATTATGCACGCGCACATATAAACCAATAACTATTGACGACGATTAAAATACGCGGCTAGGTCTACCGTTATAGTCATAATACGATTTGCAAGTAAACGGTCGTATAACTATACTAAATAATATATAACTTAACTATTAAAAAAAATAATATAATATTGTGAACTTGTACGGCAAGTTTAGGTATAAGTGCACCATATAGGTGATGGCTTCTAAGGGACTATAAATTCTCCTAGCTTGGTCTATAAAAATAATGGGTCAGTAAACAGTTTTATTTGAACGGATCATGAAAATATTTCTACTATTAATTTATAAGCCACTACAAGGTTAATAATACATTGAAATGTTTAATGATGTTTAAGTTGGGATATTCAATTTCCATTGATCACGACGCATTTAAAGAGGAAATTTTAGTTATAATCGTTAATTGGTTGTTAGATTTTTTTTCGAATTTGATGACACACAAAACGTGACCAAAAATCACATAGGTACCTTAATATACCTTATAATCTTTATTGGTGATCACAAATCACAATTTGCGGTAACACTGTGCTAATAAGTTATGCTATTCACAAACGTTACGATATCGCGATGCGAAACGGCGGACACGTCAACGAGTAACTTTTTGACTGAACCCATTCGAAAAAAATCAACAAAAAAACCGAGTAGACCGGAGAATTGGAGCCGGTTTGTAATTGATACGTCTACATGATATAATAAAAATATATGGTCGAGGAAGACCCGATGGAGACAATTGAACGAGATCGGCGGTACGACGTATAATGAGTGTCATTACGTTCCATTAACGAATGTATCACATGACGACTGCACGTCCGTCCGAAATATAATAATAACAACAATAATACTCCGATGATAGTAATAATAACGAAAAAAAAAAATGTAATGGCAAACAGATCGTCGTCAAGGCCAAACGCACGCAGATAATATGTGTGTCAACGAGGCTAGTCGTGGTCGTCAACTGATCCGATTCTCACACGGTCACTCTCGTCCACTTGACTGTACGTGCACGTCGCTTTCCGAAATAATACATGATTAAACAATAATAATGACGATAGTTATAAATAATAATAATAACAGTGATCGCGTGACTGACCTACGACCGCGGGGTACGATGATGAGAGTGATCCATTGGGTATTGGGGCATCACACACACGCCTCTACTAAGCTATAAAAACTTCGATATGTATGTTGCGAAAAATAAAAACGATTTCGCCGGAAATCTTCGGTGATAAAATATTTATGTTATCAATAAATAGAGGAGACCCGTTTCCCGGTTTTCTTAAAAAAAAATTACGCTGATGGTATATAAATGATGTACCCATAATAATTGCATTAACTATCCTCGTAGGTACTTAATGTATATACTTAATATATTTGTATATGAGATAAAATAAAATCTATTCCATCGATCAAGTGATCTGACTAGATTCACTAAGCACTTGTATAATAAAACGCGCCACCCTTACCAGAACAAAACAAAAATGAAATACATAGTACAAGGCATTGGAACAGGTGTTCTCATTTTATTGCAAAATATAATAAACATAATAATACCTATAAATACGACATTATTGTTTGCATGGTCTAAACGATGATTTTTTGATTAAAATTGAAGTTATTAAAGAAGGTGCACCGGCCATTGTCCTCCAGACGTTTGCATGCCCACATAAATATACATTAAATTTATATAATATTATGTTATAATGATACACAGTATACTTAAGAGGCGGCGAATATTAATTTTTCACCGGGCGGAAAATTCCTTGAACCGGCCTTCACGTACCAAATTGATACAGTGGTTTGCATAATATATAATATTATAATTATTAATGCTAATTTATAATACATAGTGTGTATAGCACAATGTGCTTATAGAGAACACCGAAGACTATACCTACTAGCACCTCCGCACTATTGATTTAATTGTACCGTTGAAATCGCAGGATATTAATATTATAATACTGGTAATATCGATATTAATTTTACCACGAACTCATGCAAGTTTTGGCCTCGACACCACAGTAACAACTAAGAAGATGTACACTGATCATGCCATAATGTTAAAATTCGTACAGTGTTAATAATGATTCGTATGAGGAAATAAACAAGAAAATAATTATCTTATGTTCACGCGGAGGCCGCCTTTTCCACATATATATGTGTATTTTATACGTTTATACTTTTCTATAAGAGGAAAATCATGTATAAATATATATATCAGCTATAATAAGCAATCTTATATGTCTTTGGTATATTCATTTATTTTTGCACGGTCCATAAAATAGTTGTATCCGTTATATATAGATACGCGTTATGCGGTGCATACGACGAAACGCGGATGTAAACTGTTTTGGTACGATTCGCGAACGTTCGGACCCCGGTTTCCTGCAGAGATGATATTATCTTGTAATATATAATGACCCATGGTCGGCCGATCGAAAACAAAACCGTGGAATTCGCTGTGGAATATAATTCTTATTTTACTATGTAGATTCGGGCAGAAAATATACTCGTCCTCCGTCACCGCCGCCGATTTTCGTTTTCATCCTGGTCGCGTGCACGTATCCATTATTATTATTATATGGCAGTTATATGTGTGTTGACGACGGGAAACTCGCATGCTACGCCAGCCGAGATTTGTGCTGTACCTTTATAATATTATAATTAGGTATGTGATTATATTATATATATTATTATGGCGTGACCAGTCGCCGCGTGAAATGGAAGAAAAATCGATATAGACTGCATGGCGGAAATCGACGAGGGAGTGTAAACGTTCGATTTCTTCCCTGCGGTAATCATTTCACCAATTACTTCTTCGTCAATTGTTTTCGAAAGGTATCCCGTACGCACACAAAACATACGAACATCGGTCGGTCACTTTGAACGCACGCGGCTATAGTGTATAATGGACGTTTTCAATTATGGCCACAGATTCAATTTCTAAAACACCGATGATAAATCCAAACGCCTAAATACTATAATATATACCTAGTATATGCCTATACGCAGACGAGAGGTCGGACTCGCGTGAGAAAAATCATGTGAGTCTGTTAAATGTTCATCAGCGGACCCCGCATTGGTCTCACGGTCGATCTTAGCGGACGTCCGTCGTCAGCGCGAAGAGTACCCGGTGACTTCAACGCTAGGCTATCCAAACGTACCGATACAACGGCCGTGATGACTTATTAATAGACGGTAAAATATTATACGCGCACGCTATTACCATTTCGTACATTAACGATCGTTCGCATAATATAATTTAGTATACGCGGCACTCGTCTCGTTTCGTACGGAGAAATGTTCCATTTCTTTTCTTTATTTTCCCCAAAAGCTATAGCTTAACACTTACGCATATAATAACACTTGAATATTGCACTGCACGACGTAATAATGCCTACACGTACGGATGGAATCTACGATACCACAGTTATATATTATTATACAGAGTGCAAAAGTGCCCGCACATAACGGACCGACAATTAAAAATGTTTACGCACCACCGGCCGCGTAGTATAGGTAGTAGGTACCTACTTATATACGTGATACTAATTTGGCCATCCAGAGTCTCCACTCCGCCGCCGCGCACTCTGTATAATATATTATTATTATATATACACGTATATAGGTGGAATGAATTCCGCGCTGTCCGCGAGTCCCGTTGCTCTTTGTGAATGTTTTTGCGGGGAAAAAAAATAAGAATGAAAAAAAAAATGACGGCGACGTTAATAATTGTCTTCGACGCTGCTCGATATAATAACGATATATTCGCCGTGTCTCCTCCGATGCACGTGCTGGCAATTTATTTCGACTCTGCATCACGTTATAATATGTGTGTGTACGAGCGCGCAATGTGCGGTGGTATGGAAATTGAATTTCGTTCTTTAAGACTTTATTTTATTTTTTTCAATTTTTTTTTTTTACATTTACGATTTACCGTACGGCTAGTGCGTCAAACAATACCCAATTCCGTATTGACCCACAGTCAATCGACGACCGCGGTCGCGTGGCTAGCTATGTCGTGAATAATAATAATATATACATATATATTATTATGATGTGCACTTGCGCTCGCGCGTACGCAACTCCGTTATGGCGTTAAATAACGACATTTCCAAAACGTTTCAGTGGTAAGAAAATTAAAAAAAAAACAGTATAACGATCATCGCGTGATAACGGTGAACATACGAGCTGCACTTGTAGGTACCTAGTGGTATAATACCAATTTATTTCCTATAGCAACTGAGATTGACTGGTCGACCATCGTAATTAATAATATATAACACTGCACTATACGATGCGTATGTAATAAACAAACTAATAATGTCGTATAATAATAATATGAATACTGCCATACTCGATCAGTTTTTATGTTTGTCGAACATTTATTTTTATGTAAAATTAATTTATTGTAGTATACCTATATATTATATACTTTATAGGTTATACACTTTAAGTTTTGGTAGTTAAAGGGTACCCCGAGAAGATTTTTTTTTAAAAACAGCAGTACATAATATTTTATCGTACGCACGCTCACCTAAATAAAGGAATGATATACCTAGTACCTATACGGCTATACGTATACTTAATATACATGTATTATATAGGCATTTTTAACGGTAGGGTAGAAAGAATCTCGGTTGACGTTGAATTAATTTAATCTTTCCAATACCATTATTATGTTTATTAATATATACGCAAACGTTTTAGAACTACGCGAGCACACCGCACAAATTCACTCGGCCGCACTATGGTTTTAATTTTTTATTCCACTCACTATTCCATACATCATGCGAATATAATACCTACGACCGAACAGATGATAATACTACGATTTGCACATACTACTGTTGTTTTTACGTCACGGATGCGCTATTCATCATATTATTATTGGACTCGTTACAAAACCACCTCGTGCAGATTGTATTCCACCCTCCACCGATCAAAATCAAACCAGCGATACATAGACCGTAATCATCTTGCAACTATATATTACGATCGTATTTCCGAGTGAGATCCGTAAACACGACATCACACGCAGGGGTAGGCATGGGTATAATATACATTTATATAGGAAGGTACTCGTCGACAACTCGTGCTACACTCACAATATATAGCCACTATACTATAGGTACCTACTCGGTTTCACGCGCTATGATTAATGATCGGTAAACAATAATTAGCGTATACATTATTATTATTATTATTATTACTATCATCATTACCGTGGGTGTGTATATGTGTGTATACCGGCTGACGACGATCGTTTGTCGGAGACTCAGTCGCAACTATTAATCAACGTCATATTAACACCTCGGCGTGTGCACTACTACAGGTGCAATATACTGCGGCGGCGGCGGCGGCGTGGTGGGCTGGGGCGGCATAGAACTTGCAAACTTGCTCAAACAACGAAATTATATATTTTATTAGAGCATTATTCCATTGACATAATAATATATTTTAATATATTAATATGTACCAATGTATAATTTGTTTTTCTGCTGTCCACGATTTCTTCCGCAAACTCCATTAATATAATTTATAATACACTATAAGTTGATTGAAATGTGCACGGTGCGCACCAAATTTTCGTCTAGTAAATTAATGCCACATTTTTGTCCGTTTTCGACTCAACGATACATGTAGATGTATTTCATCCAGTTCACCACTAAGATTCGTAATAACTTCCCACAGACTACTGAATTGGTAAGTGTTTTTGGCAGAAAAAATCATTAAGATATTATAATTATTTTACTGTGAACAGTGAACACACCGGTTTCGGATAGGTAATTGTCGCGGTGCCATCGTACGTATTATTTTATACACGCGCATCTGCACGATGAGAACCAGTCCATGCATCGTATAATATATATTAGTACCTTGATGATACTAATAGTATATTGATTACCGTATTACGTACGTTCGGTACATTCAATTTGACCGTTGCCGACGTTCTCGGTCGTCCGTTTCTCGCGATATTATGATAATAACTATAATATATTTTAGTAGTACGTTCATGTTCTATACATAAATATATATATCTATGTATACGCGTTTCGTAATAAATTAAATAATAATAATCCATTACACCTATAATTATCTCGCGCTTACACGCGCAGTTTAATACACGAGTTTAACTCGTGTACGCGCCGCAGATAGGTTCACATGATGGCATTTATCTAACAGGTCCGTACACATTATACGTACTACGATAATACGTAAACTGGATAAGGATTTGGCCTAGGCAGCCTCCCTCCCCTCCCACCGTTATATACAGACACAATAAGACTCAAAGACTCAACGAGTGTGTGCGCACCGCTTAATCTGTTTAAGATTATCGTGCGGGCCGATTTCTGATAGTGGATCGGAACAACCGCGATATGATG
Organism: Metopolophium dirhodum; assembly: GCF_019925205.1. Classification (NCBI taxonomy): domain Eukaryota; kingdom Metazoa; phylum Arthropoda; class Insecta; order Hemiptera; family Aphididae; genus Metopolophium; species Metopolophium dirhodum. The sequence continues at coordinate 20,670,220 of NC_083568.1, forward strand.
ATACGAGAACAGGATAAATGGTTTTAGATTGTTTTTAAAATAGTGTATTTGAAAACTGGTATATAGGAGGTACCTACCGAAAAATATCGTGTCGGTTCGGTAGCGTATATATTTTAATAATAATCAATAGGTACGCGTCCTCGGAACCATCGCGGGGGGAGATAACCGCCACCGCTATCTCGCTACATGGCTGCAACTCGTCGTCGAACACTGTGACATATGACTGTGCAGGGGGGGTAAGGGAAGGAATAATATATAATGACAATAATAATAATAATAATAGACGGACGATATATACATATACGGGAAAAATAAACAGGAAAACCATCTGTTGTGAATACGGGAAATAACGAAGTCCTCGGAAGGTCGGACCGCGAGAGTATATAATATAATAACGGTGCATATGCAGTACGGTCGGTAGTGGACGCGCGCGCGCACACACGTGTATACTTATATGTGTATGTGTGAATCGGACAGAACCTAGTCGAGAATTCCTTTCGTCGCGAACACTCCGCCGCCGTTCAATTATATATTATTATTATTATGATTGTTATAACACGGCTCGATGGTAGTATCGCGTACAATATCGTTGTGCGTTTCTCACGGGCGATTAACCGAATTTCGTATACACATACGTATAATATAATAGATACAGACACGCGCATACGATACGATCGTAACGTTTTACGACACACAATAATATATTATTAATATTATTATTATTATTACGAATACGATAGTGCAGTTGCAGTGCAGGATAGGCGTATTACCGACGGTTACAGATAATCGCGATTTGGAGCAAACCGTACACGAAAAACCGGTTGCATCATCCGCAGTTTATATCGCATTATTTATGTATACGCGACCGGTTTGTGTGTGGTGTTCGATCGCGGAAAAAAACAGCCTCCGTACACATATTATATTATGATGGTATACCTACAATCGCACATAGATAATATGATACGCGCGTGTTATACATGACGTATAAGATATTGAGTGATGATTATACAGACGCGAATAAAGAAAAAAAATTACGAAAACCGCGAACACGCGGCTGCGGATCGTCGTCTTTCCGCATACAAGGCGTATAAACCTACCAAATATATACATAAAATGTACTTCTCCGCGTGTGTTTACATTATTGACAGTATTTTACGGGTAAATACAATGTGTATATTAGATTATATGTATTATATTATACTGTTACGACGAGCCGTAATATATTACCATAATATATACACATAATACATATATTCAGTACATTATAATGCATAGTGGCATGGCCTGCCTGTGAGCGTGCTCCTCGCGCACCGTGCGAATTACCGTGGGCGGCCGATGACGAGACCCGCCGTTTGCCCACACAGAAAACGTTTAACGATGCAATATATTACATCTCCCTTTGAAGTCGAGACATATAGATGGTATAATACATGTACCCGCGCAGCAGAGACGGTATTGTTGTAACAGTGTATTCATAGTGGTAATATAGTGGTAATAGTGGTATGTATATATATTATATATACCTACAACAGTGGTGGTATATACGGTTCTCACAGTCGAAACCTTTGAGAAGATCAACAAAATACACACACACACATATTATATACCTATGTATGACACGCAGCGGTTTTTTTCTGTCTTTCTTTCCTTATTCTTTTCTTTCTTTTTATCGATCTGTGTAATTTTTTTCCCCCGTTTTCTGTACGACGAAGATGTTGGACGTTTTTACGCGCGCGCGCGCACACACACACACACACACACACACACTCATACACACACACACGTGAAAAACGTTTCGTACATATCGTCACGTATCGACCGATCGGCCTGCTGGAGGAGCGTATGGAGGAGGAGCAGAGAGCGCATAACTGTAGATCGTCGACGGTAGGTCGATACGCCGCCGTGAATCGCCGACGCGTCGGATCATCACACACACACATCTGCGGTAACGACGATATTCGGCCAAAGACAATATTGTATTATCATAATAACAGGTTACACGTTATTTGTATTATACGCGTCACCGCGGTGCATTGTGTGCATGTTGCATATAATATGTTCATATTCATACGTTGTGCAGTGCTCGTATATATTGGAAATCATCATAAAAGAAGAGGGACTTCTGGGCTTAAAAGAACACAACGTATCTTTAAATTATTGAACACAACGCTTGCAAAGTGGAGGCGAAGCCCTACGTACCCTTAAACATAAATCATCAAAAAATTATTACAATATACGAGTAATAATGTTTATTGTCTTTATTTAATAGCAGTATTTATGATAATAATAGGTAAGTCTTACCTACCTATAATTCATCGCATTAAATTTAAACGATATTTCATTATTGAATACAATTTAGCAGAGTAAAAATAACAAGAATAATTTAAATTTAAAAAAAAATCGTAAAACAAAACGTCCCATATAATGTAGGGGCGCTTTCAAAAGATAAATAATAATTGCATTGAAGTTCTGTCCCCTTACGCTCCCCCTCATCCCTCCTCGAACTCCTTCAAACTCTGTATGTATGTTTTACGGATATATATATATATAGGTGACAATATAATATAGGACATCATAGTGTTGCTGTAACGGTATATTATATTATTACAACAATTGACGAAATGAGCGCCACATCACAAGTGCAAGAGGCGATTCGTTTTCCGTGAATAGTACGTATAGATTCGATAATGTGTTACATATTATAACTACTTGGGTATACCTATAAATTTGATTCATCTGCGATCTGCGATATTTGAAATTTCCCCCGATTAATCCGCCAAATCGATATCGTTCACGATGGACGCCGGGACGCTGCCACGGAATCTACTCCAATCTCTCACGACGACGACCGATGCCGTTTTGCGACCAGCCGTCGTGTACGACAGTCCGAGTGTGTGTTGTGTGTACTTTACTATTTTTATACCTACCCGAGCGGTCAAAGACGACGAATCTATTCAGCTGCTACGGCGGCGACGGCGGTCGTCTGCCCGACATCATCACTGAACCGCCACCGCCAAAGTATACAATAATACGATATATTATAGTGAGACGTCTAGTTTGGAAAGGCTGTACGATAATATCATCGTCGTCGTCATTGTTTGCCGTTGGCGTGTACAATAGGACGTTGTGCGCGCGCCGCCGCTGTCACGACCGCGCCGGAGCACGACGCGCCCGCTGACATTGCCGCTGCGAGCCTCCTTCACAGACGTCGAAAATATACATAATAATAATAACAAAAAGGTAATAATAAAGCAATAATGACCCATATTTTGTGCGACGTCATGTCCGCCGCGATCCGTGTTTTCCGGTCGCGATCGCGCGATTTTATACACCGAATGTACAAGAACAGTCACAGCGGACGAACCATATTTTAAGATTTAATGCGAAAATACAGATATTCTAGGTCGATATTATAATAATATGTAATATGTAATATTTATGATTGTTGTTATGGTAGGTACCTAAACACACCATGTTAATTCATAGGCGCCAATACCCCAAACTCTTTAGGTCTTAATAAATCCCCTCACACCAACTATTATAGTCGTCACAATACAAATATAAAAAAAAATTTTAAGATAAAGTGTTTAATTTACATTCAATTGTAGATCTATAAATCTATTTAAAAGCAAAGATAATAGCAGACAAACACATATGGTAAAATATTACCTAGCCACATTTTCTACAAAAAAAACAATAGGTAATGCCTATCACCTGTGTTGCTATTTCACCTATCAGAAATACTGAACCACTAAAACATAATTTTAAATATTGTTATTGAGTATTATTTCAAAATTGCATGAAAAATATTATTACTTAGATAAGTATTTGAAGATGACTTGATTTAGGGGATATTTTTGGGGATCTAAGTCTCAATCAATTTTCGCCAATGCGTGTTAAACAAGAAACGGGTATAAATTGTTATAATTTATAGGCCCATTGGCGGACGACAGGGGTATCTGAGTAATGTATACAGAATTATTCAAAATTATTCATTGAATACTTATTTTTGAGATATGTATCGTTATATAATGTATGTTATCATCAACCACGGAATCAATTACAGCTTAAATACTGGAGCAATTATGGAACGAAATTTACTATCGATTATAGATGTTATTCGTGCAACCAATATAGATATCATTTTATAGAAAATACAGTGCAACGTCCATAAAAAAAATCGTATTATAGAAAATTTGTTAAAAAGAATTGAATACATTTAGTTTGGTTCTCAAAAATATTTCGTTAAATGGAAGTACGTTATAATGGAAGTTTTACTATATTTTATAAGTACCATAAACTATACATATCAAATATTATTATTTTATTTTATGCGTCATTTACCACTCTAAAACTAAAAACTTTAAATATAATAAAACAAAAAATTGTTTAAAAAAATCCGATAGATCATTTTTACCCTGTACAATAATGTACATTCAACATTCAACACTACACGGCGACAATAGTTGTAGTTAACCGAGCGTTAAGATAATGGAGATTATGACGGGTATAAATAGTACATTATACTCTAAATAATAATCACTGAGCAGTTATACGACGAAATCAGCTCGAGATCATAATTTATTGTATTACCATAAATTATTGACATTTTCTATATAGATTTTTTCGATCCGACAACAAAACTGCAGCATCCGCTGCATATGAATTACAGGGACGCAGCATCAAATATCATATTACGTCTAATAATTTCCGATGACGTGACATATAAGGTATTATAGGACGATGTGACATTAGGAAATCGGAAGCTTAGAAAATTAATTTCAACAGGCAGGCAGTAGAAAAAGTTTTTTTCGGCACACGTGTCGACATTTTCCAGCGACACACGTTATTATAATAAACTGTCGTCAGATGCACAACGCATCTACATATTAATATTATAGTTTATTCTTTTAATATTATTTTATTATGCTTATCTATACCTGTGCAGCACACGACGTGCGTGTTGCAGAAGTTCAAGAGTATGTACGTTTTGTTTTTTTTACACTTACGATGGCGACGACTCATTGTGTTCATCGCGCGCCAATTTTTCTTTTGTTGCCCGGTAATAATGTAAAAAGAAGCATTTCTTATTTATTTTTCGCGCGCCCGTTTTTGTTTCCGCACCGTTTTTGTTTCTCTTCTCGGAACGAATCGAACACGTACTAGTGCACCAGAGAAATCTCCCTTCTTTAATGGAATGCCGTTTTGATTGGGTTGTGGAAAAACGAAATATTTCCGGTCAGAAAACACACTATTATTATTTTTATTATTATTGGCGGCCATCGTATTGTTTTCGTCAGTATATGATTTTTTTCTTCATAATGATCATTGAATCTGTAAGTTATAATGTTGTGCACACGCATAAACGAATAGAATAAATATCCGCGCATGCCACAGTTCAACTTCAAAATTCTGTCGCTTTCGGGTGAATTAACCGGTCGACGGCTAGCCGTTTGTTATTAATTATTATTATAACTATTTCACAGTTATTATTAGGTGTAATCCGAGTAATGCGCGTTTCCCACGAACGCCGAGCGCACGGTCACGGGAGAACCGTCATAAAATAATTATCACCGTCGATGTGAATATAATACAATATTATAATAGAATATTTTATCAAAACGACTTTTTGCCAAATAATAACGGACGAGCAAGTCGGGTGTCCGCCAAATCCATTAGTCATTACCATAGGTTTATTCGTGTCGTCTATGTCTATAATTGATGCAAACAAATTGTCGATGAACATTAAACACTATCAACGATCCGCAACAATTTGTGTACTCAATGTACCTACTGAAGATTGATGATACTACAAGAGTGGGTACGTATCTGATTCCTGCAATGTCTTGTACGCTCCGCGCCTCTCGTACAACGGAAATACACGTGTACCTATTAAAAATTTCACGAGCAGTGTATTACGAATACAGGAAGAAAAAAATTAATACGCAGAAAACCTACTTAGCAATACAGTGTTTACATATACCTACGACATCATCTTGCAAGGACAAAATAGATGACCAATATCGACACGACGAAACGTTTCGATGAAATTCAACAATAATTGTACGATATTCGGACGCGTCAATAACGATATGGAAACGTATAAACATAATATATATATCATATTATCATATTACATACAATATACATACTTTTGTCATAACACAACAGCGACGTCGTGCGTCTTCACAGTAAAAAAACGAAAAACGCCGTTTCCCTGGACACAATTCGCGCCCGTCTCCTCGACCGAAGCGAGATCATCTCATTATTATTATAATATATTATATTGTTGCAGCGATCGCGGTCGCGGAGATATAATATAATATAATGCACGAACGTCTCGGTCCGCAACAATGGCATCCTCCTAGAATATATAATTATAGGAAAGCGGGCCGACCATCTGAGATCTTAAATAAAATTCCGAAAAAAACGTATAGAAAATACATTATATTATATAAAAAGTCAACAACAATAATAATAATACAACGGCGAAGGGTGCGCACGAAAACACATCGCGCGCGAAGACAGAGAATGACCACGACGACGATTTATTTAATTGCATTTTTGTTATTACATATAATATATAATATATATATATATATATATCGGCCGGGACACAATATACGTGTCGAAGGCGGACGGTTTTTATAAATATATTTTTTTTATCCCGTCCATTATTATTTGCGCTGCGACGAGAAGAGCAACGGATTGCTTCACGTTTTTATTATTATTATTTTTTTTTCAATTATTACGCTTTACTTCAGGCACAGAAACACATCATTCGATTAACAATCGTCCTATGCAGCGGGTCCGTATACTGCAGCACAATGTAGGTCAGGAACGGCCGTACGGCACACCACCACCGCCGCCGCTGACTCCCGAATCGCATCCGTTTCCGCCAACCCGCAGCGGTCGCATGGTATCCACCTATGGTGTATATTTTATAGTGGGCCGTGTTGGACACGACCGGGTCGCCGCCGTCCGCGAGAAGTGCGCGTCTCATTAAAATCGGAATATAATATTATATAGGTATATAGTATGTATGAAATAAAAAACAAATTCGGAATAGAAAAAATCCAACGAAAAACTGGTTTCGTGTAGGTACACACGCACGATAATAATATTATAAATACACTGTTGCAGACGTGGCGTACGCCTCCGGCGCAAACTCGCCGTTACGCGGTATAAATATATTACTTTATAACATAATATTATGCCGCGTTCTCGTTATAGATAGATCGTTTATGGTATAAATAATATATATATATGTAGACGTGCACTCCCGAAGTGGAAATTACTAATAATTTAATATTTATGGTGAGTCCGGTGGGCGAATAAAAATCGGCGCGGAAAAACTAAGTACTTATACAGATCTTGCTAAAAACGAGTATCCGTGGCTGTTGCAGTGCATTCAGTTCGTTTTGTGATTAAAAACTCTAGATCGCCCAATATTAAACTGTCGTATGCATTCATATAATAGAATATAAAATTGTAAATTATAATAAAAAACGAATTTTATTTTATTATTTTTTTTTTTTTTTTAATTGGGTAACCCACGGCAACAGGCCATTGGGTGTGGGGAGGGCACTGTAGGTTTTTAAATTGGGTAGGTTGGTACACGTGTGTGTTGTGTTTTGGCAGAATTTCAAATGGGGCACCCGTAGGTTTCTGCCATGGTCCGGGTGGGGGGATGGCGCCACTTGTTCTCCGGACACCGTAACTTGCCCGAAGAAAAATGCCGCCTGCGGCCGAGGTATCGAACTCGGGTCGGCTGCGACGCCTTAGTCCGCTCGGCCACTCCGTCCCCCCGAATCGTATAACAAACGGATTATTTAGTTTTAGTCCTACCATAACGTTAACACGATCCCACGTCAAACGGTTCGATATTCGAATAGAATTTCTTGCATTATTATATGAAACTGTCCGGAAAAGTCATCGAAAAAATTTAGCAAATCGATCGGTGGAAGATGTATAATTCGGTGTCCGTGTTAGTAGAACAACTCTATAAAATGGGAAGAAAGATAAAAATTAAAATAAATTTCGTAAAAACATTCTTTAAATATGCGTCGACTGTCCATTAATGTGTATTCTAGAATAGTATATATATACGTATACTTATCAAGACGAGCGATTATCTGCAGTACCGTAACATTCTAGACTCTAGTGCAATATAATAAATAATAATACATCATGTACCAAAAATACAAAAATGTAATCAATCTCGCCGGATTACCCCGGTAGACCCGGTACTTGGTGGACCGCGAACAACTGTAATATTACAATATCTCGAACCGAACTAAAACGCATTTACTAACATAATAATATATTAAACCATAAACTATTACAAATTATACACTAATGTCTACGAATTCATATAAACGGTTAAATTTAGTTTAAATTAGTTTAATTTTTTTTTATCATCTTTTTACCGCGTTTCTAAACATCCTCCCTTCCCCCATACCACATGCGTATTAACCAGCAGTTGTTTTTCAACGAACGTAATGAGCATAATATATGTCACACAAAAGCACCGTTGTACCGTGCTAATATAATATTGTACTCTCGGATAAAAGTCCGAATTAAAAAAAAAAAATCAGTACAAAATTATTAGGTATGTAATATGTATATAATATGTATATAACGTTTGAGAAAAAAATCACCACACAGTTAAAAAAATAGAAATAATATGGGGAATGCTGATTAGGAACGTATTGCATATAATTTGAATACTTGAAATCGAAATACACGATTAACAGCAGTTGCTTATGCTCATGTCATCAAAAATAACTGATAACCATTATATCTTTAAGAGCTGAATCGTTTTTATTGAAAGGATCTTGACGTATCGTCAAAGGTGCCAAACCATAGATTATTATACTGCAGATATCGCTAAAATTATAATTTATTTGTGTTCCTAGATAATTATGTTTTTTTTTTTTTTTTTAACATTTACTAACATTTAAATACCTACTGTAAACCTAAGAAATGTATTTATGACGCGAGTCGCGAGTGTATATATTTTTACTTATAGATCTCCGATATGCAATTACCTAATGATATTAAATATAAATTAAAACAGAAAAAGTAGGTAGGTATAGTCAGTAATATTTTTACTGCGCGCGATTTTTCTATTATACCTGCAGAAAATTTTAAATTACAATAGAATTCGGTTATTTTTAATAATTTTTTCACCATATTTACTTCACGTCTCCACGTAATCTTTATACTATAATAATATAATATATTATATTATTATTATACGATAGTATAATAATAATAATGATGATGTATGTAATAAAAAGTTATATATACGAGGACGCCGTCGGTAAAATTAAATAACGCGTTTTTTTTAAACTCCGGTAACGCGAAACAACAAAAAAAATCATTAAAAACCTCTCTTCGATTATACGGCAACTGCAGCTGATGTATTGGACGTTAAGAAGTCGTACGCTATTTATTTCGTGTTATTACAATATTTTTTTCTTCGTGTTTTATTAACGGTAAAACGAATACGCCGGATTTCATATCCACACACACACACACACACACACACACACACACACACACACACACACAGGGTATTATTATGAATTCAGGACGATAAGTTCATGCATTTGCATGAATTTTTTGATATAAATTGGAAAAAGTACTAAGTGAGGTACAAAACTATTTCATATAATAATAGTAATAAAAATATAAAGTTGAATAGTGCATATATCTATCATATTTTGGGTGATTTGGTATTTTTGGCATATAGTAGATTTTTGGAGTTATTAGCTCATATTATTTCATAAAAATTTAAATTAGAAATTTTTTTTTGTTTTATTATAAATGCATACTTATTCATGCGTTTTTAGTGCAGGAGTCCTAATAATTATTATTATTAAGACAGTCGATCGGCGGAAGTCAATTCCCGCAGGTAACTGCAGTAATATAATTGCAGTTTTTCGTGGACGGAACCATATAATAATATATAATGTAATACATCGTTTTGTGTGCAGATAATATCATATTCGTCGTTCAGCCAGTGTGTTGGGTGTTTGTATTAACGTTGACGCGAGTATATTAAAACGGGCCGTTGAACACAACGAGGCATTCTCAGTACATTATTGTTATTATTGTACGAAATCCCCGTTATTCGCATATATTTATTTATTATATTCGTATATAATATGTGTGTACAAAATATGTGTCATATGGTCCAACCGCAACGATTACCTTACGATATAGAGTTATGCACCGGTGCACGGTCGAAGGGCGTAAGCGACAGAGGCGCACACGTGTTAATCGACCGTTTCTTCGGACGACGGCTGCAGGTATATAATATCATAATGAGCATGGTATGTACAACCTAAACCCGCGTGTCCGTATACCACGAATACCCGTCTTATTATTATTATTATTATTAGTATGTGTGTACTAAGACGACGGAGTGAGAGAGAGAGATAAGTCGATCCGCACGAGTTACGTCGACGGTTACCGACGATAGCGCGATGACCAAGTATATACATCACGCTAAAACGGCGATTTTCGCGCAAGAAGCGACACGCCAAGGTGGACACGCGACGAAAATGAGTTCACGGCGATCAGCAACGATCGCGGAAAGCGATTTCCTAGAGCCAAAACGCCCACTGCTGCAGTACCACTATAATATGTACTGCTGCAAATCGACAAAATAATCATAGGACTTGATATAAATTATTAGGTATACCATACATACCCGCTAAAAATAATAAGCTGCAGGTTCCAACCATATAGCCAGTGCGGTCAGGGACATCTTCATGGATGAGAGTAAAGAGCAAAGTCACATCACAAACATTGCAGCTTTTTAAAAGTCTTTGTCTTTTATATGGTTAATTTGTCTGTTAAAATTCTATATATTATAATAGGTATGAAATGCTGATTACTAATATTATATTTTTTTGTCTAAAAATGGAGTTAAAATCGTCTGTCCGTATCCTGTCCGTAACCTCTTAAGAGGACCCTATGTGCAGTTGTCTCCACCTATAACTAACGAATAATTTACAAATTTGTTATAATTATCAAGTAGAATAATTTGACTTATAATCAAATTTAAAGGTAAAATATTTTTAAAGACCCTATTACGGGGATCCCAGTGAATTCAATTTAATATTGAAATGACAGAAACAGTAACATTATTATGGATATAACACCGTTGTTTTCTGACATTTTGTTATAATATTATTTTGCCATTCCACTACAGCAGTGTGTAAACAAGATTAACGAGACGACGATATAAGGGTCGCAGGGGTTTTAGTTTTACTGGTTATAACATTCATACATCACTCAGCAATTTTCGGTCTTTCTCTAAAATCCATATTTATTTATATATATTATTATAATAATACGTAGATCGAACAGGTGCAGTGCGGCGTGCAGCTGCATAGTAAATATGCAAACATGTCATAAATGCTCTCGCTCTGGTCACACGCGCAGAAAAAACGAAATGCATATTATAATATATTATATTATTATCATATTTTATAATAATATATAAGTAGACACGGCTTAAGCTTGCGCTCGTGTATCATTTTTTCGTGCGGCACCAATTTGCGTTCGAGAAATTTTTTCTCTCCACCCGCATACACGGCGCGTGATAGATAGGTATACTATTATTATTATACCAGGATGGGTTTTTAATATACCGACGTGTGTGGGCCGCTGGCGGTTATCGTGGTTTAATGGGTAACTCCGTTGCTGCCGATTTTAGTTTTTACAAAATCATCTTTTTCTAAAATTTTTTTTTTCCTTTTCATTTCAGACAAGGCTAGCATGAGCGCGCTGTACGCGTGTTTCATGATGCTGACGATGGCGTCAGCCACTTCTTTGCAAGACTGCGAGGCCGACATGACGGGGTTCGAGTTGGTTACGGGGTACGTGTTCACGGCGCCCGATGACTTGCTGGACAGCATACCCGGAACGCTGATGTTGACCGACTGCCTGGAGGCATGCCACGCGAACGACACATGTGAATCGGTCAACTACGAGACTGGTCTGTGTGTGATGTTCTCATCGAACGCCGACGCATATCCAGGTAAGATAATATTCACATGATGGACGGTTTAGGGAAACATATAATAATATATAATGTGATACATCGTTTTGTGTGCAGATAATATTAATAATATAATAATTTTTATCGACGATTAATAAATGTTTCATTTTATATCCCGATTCAGAATATATCGATGTTTACATAAATATAATTGATATAAATAATTAATAAGTAGGTACGTTGAACATTTACAGTTTTAGATATTGTATCTATACCTATAAAGTTAGTATAATAATATATGAAACTATAACAATTTGAATACAGCTATATGTCAAGTCATAACTTAAGAAAAATACAATTTTAGTTCAATATTCCTTATTTATAATATAGGTAAGAAAAATAAAGCTCCAACATACGAAATTAAAATAACGGGTCCGTCGTCGTTGAAAAAAAAACCCTAAAAAATCGTCACGATTACAAAAATTAAATTGTTCTGTAAGGCCGCAAGGGAGAAACCTAGTATTTTAGTATATTATAATATAGCGAGTGTTACGAGCCCATGTAGAGAACACACTCGAAAAGTTTTACCGGAACGATGGGTGTTCCGTGTTAAGAGAATCGGCCTGTATAATATTATATTATTACATTAGGCTAATAATAATATATATGCGCGTAGACGATAATTACACGCATATAATAATAACAACACGATATCACACACATGATGCATATATATATATATACATGGAATACGCGCGAATACTGCACGGTGCGTGTCTGGGATGATATCTTGTGAGTTGGCATGACCATGGGGTGGGTAGGAGGGAGGATAAAAGGTGCGCGGGCGTAGATATCGTGGGAGTGTCGACGCTGCTTCTATCCGGTTATAGGTCGGTAGCACGAACGCGCGCCACATATATATGTACATATTATACATACTGTACATGGGTAGATAGTGCCGTGTCGTCGTGATGCGCCAAAGTCGTCTTAACCCCTCGAGCTTTATATACAAAATATACAAATGCATATGCCTATTATATTATGCGCGTTTTCTCAGCGGAGGTCGACCTCTATCGGTTCTAATAATCAATTCTAATATTGCACACTCGCTAAACGCCCAGTCTCTGTAAACATCAGAAAGCTGTATATATAATATATAATATAGGTATACGACTATAACCTGGTTATCGACTGTCGGGTCATATATTATACGAATACTTACCTATACACTATATGGGCGGTTAGACGTATAATACATATTTTATATAATATTTCCGCGTCCTCGCCCAGCCGTTAAACGGTTCTCCAACGCGAACTCACAACGACGAAGTGGCGTGGCGAGACGATCGCCGGTCGTGATTTAAATAAACCAAATTGGCGTTACGAGTGGTACACGCGTTTCTCCGATATCGAGCGTCACGGAAAACGACTCAATTTCCATCGTACAAATCGCATTCATGATCGCGGTACGACGAATACCTAACTATATTAAAATACTTATACAAAAACATACAAATATTTTATATAGTAGATACCAAACCTGCGGGTAAACAAAGCGCGTTTATTCTATACATTATTCTTGACATCACGAACAGTTCAGTTATTGTGAATTTCACATGAACGTTCGAATTCGAATTTGACCAGACAGCTACATTACGATACAGCAACCTCCTAGAGAAATGATTTACAGGGTCTTCAAAATTGTGTGTGATAAAAAAGGTTTTAAGATTATTACTATTCAAAATTTGGATTGGACTTGTCCCGTTTTCTAATAAATGTATAAATAATTTTCACCATTTTGTTCACGCGAAATTTGTAAGACCGTGTTAATAATTAACTTAGTTATTAATATTAATAGTAATATTTTTGTAAATTCGGAGTATAATATATAATAGCTGTAAAAGTACATTAAGCGCATTATATATAATAGGTATTCGCGTACAAAAAGCAATAGTTGGGCAACGAAAAATGTAAACAGATTGGATTTTTAGCGAATTAGATGATGATAAATGCGCGACCAAAGAGTAACTGCAACAGTGGGCGGAGCGGTGTATTCGGCCGTTTATGCATTTTCGCGGAACAAACAATTTATGACGTTGGCCGCCAAGGGGTTTTTTTTCACTTCGTCGATAATATTTCGTTATTTTTGTCGGATGTCGACGACCGCGAGATGCGCGAAAAACGGGATAACGCGATAATCGGCCGACGGTCATGTTCGGACACGGTTTAAACCGAAGCGATTATTATTATTATTATCACGATATTTTGTTGTTATTATTATTATTATATAATATATATATACATATATTTATACACGCCTCAGTGTATTCAGGCGCGGATTTTCTTTATCAATTGTACGTGTCCTTAGCCCAATCATTGATTATTACCTAAACGCCGCCGCGGTGTGCCTCGGGCGCAGACGATTAACCACGCGATAAACGGTGCCTCCCCGCCCATCCCACAGATCAACGAAAACGACGAACGGTTCAATTGTTTTCATCGACAAACGAGTGAGGGATCGTGTGTAGTGACATCTCATATTATTATTTACGCTTAATACAAAAATTAATCCAAGTTTTAGCTATGGTAACCTAGACTAACCTGGGTACAAATTAAGTTTCGGGTCCAGGCTTAGGTCATAGCTTCAGGGTGAATCAGGATTTTCGCAAGTATCATAATTAATTCTATAATAGAATTTCACGAACAAATATCATAATTTATAATAATTATATACCTATCGAAAAAAATTGACCCGGGACAGTGGTGTACCTGAATAGCCTATCTAAAACGCCGCGCGATCATAATACTCATTGTATTATTTAAATCAATTAGAGACAAATAAACGCTAAAATTATGAGACACCGTAAAAACGATACCGCAGCATATTATATTATGTTAAATATATAATTGTATAGTACCGCATATAGAATAAATCTAAGCCCTGTAAGTGCTCTGTGGAGTTTTCTCCGCTAATCCGCAAACCACAATACAATTATTCAATACACCGTTCCTCGTAACTATATTATTATACACATAATATTGTAATAATGGGTAGATACCACGCAGGATTTTCCAAACAACCGATATTTTACATTAAAATACGCGTCACGTTTATGATCCCCGGAGATGCGCGTTCAGATACGCACGGCGACAAACTATATATACACAGTACCCATATTATTATATTTAACGCGCACGATTTTCTTATTTACTCATTTATACTTTTTTTTTATAGGAGCGTTAAGCAAGTCACAGTTTCCGGTGTTTACAATATACGCACAAAAGACATGTTTGGGTATAAAGCCATGTGAACGAGCCTGGTGTTTCGACCGGGTGCAGGGTTACAAGCTCAAAGGGTTTGGCAAGAAAAAGCTAGCCGCAACGTCGAGGCAGGACTGCTTGGAGCTGTGTCTAGGCGAAAGAGAATTTTCTTGTCGGTAAGTACAATCAGATATAATATTATGCTCTAATAAACTACTGTGGCCTTGTATACTTTGCTATAATATCAGTTTAATAATACATGGAACACGTGGTAAACCTCGAAAACAATCTTACATATTAAATATGATTGGAGCACCAAAAATGGTGTTCTTAATCAGAAGAAAATATTTTTAAATATTATTTTCTTAAAAATATAATTGTAAGACTAAAAAAAAAAATTAATTTATCAAAAAATTTATGAGAAAAGTAATCTGCTACTGAAGGTTTTACAAATGGCTTAAAATTAAAGGGGAATTAATTAATAAAAACGAATTAAAAGAAAAATTAAAGACAACCACGGCACTACTACGCACAATATAACTATAGAATCTCCGCAATTAGCTTTATCGTCGTACGAAAAACACGTTTTTATATGAATTGAGCTTTAAAGAGTTCGTCAATAGGTGACCGTTAACTCGGTTCGCTTAATACACGGACGGGATCAGATTTTTTCCCGCGATCACGATCGACAAACAATGAACATTGAAAACAACACTTAAGCGCCTCGCACGCAAATGATTCTTTAACGGTATCCAAATCAATGATAGAGGAGGTAAATAAATTATAGAGCTTACACCAAAATCACGGGCCAACGAATATCGTTTTTTTTTCACGAGCACATCTCCACACACATTCAACAATAGTTTTGAATCGAATCGTTTTGCACGTAAAAATATAAAAGTGATAGGATTAGTCACGTGTTACAAATTTTAAAATATTTATATTATTATTTTAACGGTCCTATAATAACAATTCCGTAAGTGTATGTGAGATAAAAAAAACAAACAACGTGTACGTATGTACTTATACATTTTACACGAAAAACTAATAACATTATCATAACTATTATAATAACTGTATTGTATAATAATTTATACACAGCGTATATGACCATATTATAACAGTCCGTTCACCCACCTACACATATATGAACGCGTACACGACGTTTATCCGAAAAGGTAATAATTGACATTCCATCAGATCGATATAATATGCGCAAGTGTGTCGTGTGTACCACCACCCATCCCCCAATCCACTCATCGATCGTGTCACATTAACCCGGTCGATTTCCAAAGTGCACGATTTTATTTAATTATTATTATCACCGTGCTGAATTTGCAATCCACTGGGAATAAAAAAAAAAATGTAACGAAAACGTGTAAAACGGGAATAATGCGCGTTGGAAACATTCCAATACACCTATACGTTTCGACTATTATATGTACGAGTACGACGACGATCACTGTAATATATGTATATAATATTCACGGACATATTGTTATACGAACATATAGGTGTATAATGTTGTAAGTGTGAATAAAAAAAAACGTGTCTCTGACCGAATAACGTATGAAAATGAAGACGGATTATTATTATTATTATTATTATTATTATTATCGTAGTTGATGTCGCGCGTACATATTTTATACATTTACGATTTACCTATGTAGCGTGTGGTATTCTCATGATATTATTTATGATAATAATAATAGTAGATATATATAAACCTACGTATCTGAATCGGATCATCGGGAGGGAAAGAACCGCGTCCCATCCAGCAACAGTCCGTGCGGATAATGGAAATTAAAACGTGTCATTGACTCGCCGGGACGTCCGCATGACAAATCCAATAGAAAATTCAAATAAATAATAATATCACATCGCATCGTTTTATATTATTATAATACGTTTCTGAGTATTCGATTCCTATTCTCATAATAATATTATATTATATTACACGTGTATTGCGTCATTTTCCGCGTGTGTGATGGTGTTTCGCTACAACCGATTTGTCGTCGTCGTGTTCGGTGTATAATATTTATTATATTAATGAGTTTATCGGCCTACTAAGCGCCGGGACTGCGGGCGAAACGCACAACGGCAGATTTGCACGGAACGGAGCGGTTCGCGTCGACGGTTCTCTCGGGGCGACACGACGAAGGTTACCAGAAACCGGTTAGTCGTCATCGGCGTGGTCGTCGGAGCTTGTTCACCTACTGCTGCAGCCAGCTGCCTCTGCTGCCCTACTGGCGCACATTTTAATATCGTGCTGCAGTATAATAATATTATTATATTATTGTAATATCCTCTGACATTTTTAGTGTTTTGCGAAAATTCGATTTTACTGTAAACCGGAATTTTCGGAATGTCTTCTTCTATCTTTATTATTATTTAAAGATGACGTATATAATACGCGCATAAGTTAGATATACACGACACAAAAGTCCAGCGCAGTTCCGATTCGACCGGAATGTTCGTCGTTTACGTTTAACATCACTGCATCCGTGTGTACATAGGTAAACCGTAGATAGGTGTAGGTGTACGATTCGCCTGTAAATTAACGACAACACAAATTTTCACCGTAAATTCGTTGTTACGATCACTCCGTGGCCGCCGAGGTGTCGGAATACTTCAATGAATGGCAGACTCTTCAATGATATTTTTATAGGAGTTCCGCGTAACAAAAACGTATATAGGGTTATTATTTAACCGTTACAACCAACGACGTTATTATGTGGAAGCCAATTACTTGTGTATACATGGCATGTGATTCACTACTAAAGATGATTTTCATTATACTTAATAATTTATTTACTATTACCTACCTACTCCTTTTTTAAACTATTTCTCAGAAATATTTTTGACATTTATAGTGTCCTTGCTCAATGTCCCAAGACTTCGTGAATTATGCATTGTACATTTTATTCGTCATATCCCAGACCAATTAGGTAGCTGTCACAAAAAATAATTTCCGTCGTTTTAAAATTTAAAATGCAGATTTATAAAATATGTAAAAACAAAACTAAGACTAGCCCGATTGACGAAAAAAAGTAATACATTTTTTATTTTTTAAATCCATCCAAAAGTGTGCGCGTTTAATTTAATAAGTCCCTATGGCTCCTACCAGTATACACGAACCATCATTTCGACGGACACAGGTCAACTGGTTTACGGACGGCTAAACCAATCGCATAATGTTTTAATACGCCTGCAATTCTATTTACGGAATCAAATCATACTGAATGATAAAATATCTATATTCGAAATATTAATTATATAATAATACGTGTGAATATACATATTATAATATATACATTATACATACGTATATAATTGTATTCTGCAAAGTCATCACATAATTAGAAACATATCGTTATTACATTATAGTATACGAATGATAAGCATACGCCACTACGTTTTAATATAGGCACACTCCTAGTTTGGCAACCGTCCAAGTAGTTGCAACAAACAAAAAATGGACCGTTGCCACCGTCAGATAACGAACCACTGACATACACACGCTGCAATAGATTGCGATGGCTCAATAAAATATATTTATGACACATATAAAAAAAGACGTAACAGAAAAAATAAACGATCAATGGCTAAACGAAATGTCCGTTGCTCTTATGGGATAATTTGAAACGCGGTATAGGTATATATACGCAGCGTTAATGTCATAGCCATAATATTAGGTATACACTATACATCATACCACTCTTAATTAAGTCGAAATTGTTAGTATAAACGTCAGCCGAAACGACAGGTGCCGCACCGCAGTGTATAATTTGTATCGTGTATGCAATCGTGTTTTCCACTAATCACCAGCCGGTTAGATACAGGGGACGGTAGCACTGCAGGCCACTGATCATTCATTTATGTATTATAAATTAAAATATATAATATTATATCTACATTTGAAACATATAATATATATAAATTTTAACGTCAATACGAAAACGGGCCTGACAGCTGTTGATATTTGAAGCGAAAATCACGTTTAGTTTCCAGAGTCTGACTGACAAGCTATGTTTACCATAACGTGGGCATAGTCCTCACCTAAATGAGAAAACCAATGATGTTTTTTTTTTTTTATTCGATGTTTCTTATTATGATTTATACTAAGGAGCGGGGTCGTGATTTTTTTTCAAATAACTCATTATTCAGTGTTCCTGTTTTTTGTATCGAGTATACAGTGTATAAATATTGTTTTTGTACCTATCAAAATAAAATAATAATAATAGGTAACGAACTGTACTTACTAAACCTGCAGTATAGTAAATTCGACAGTAATATTATTTAGATTATAGGTGCCTAAGTTACCCAATACGGTAGTGTTATTTCTCATTATAATATCATAGCTTTTAAAATAAAATCGAAGTTTGTCCTATAGTTGTAACTTTTTTGTCACATAAGAGTGAAATCAATTGCTTCAATGAGCGAAAATTCTCCCCACTCTATATACACACACACAGACACTGATTCATACATTATATATTAATATATCATCAAATTTGATAAAATATTTAGTCATGAACATTATTATGTACTATAGATCGGCAAACTACAACAACGGTACGGCGGAATGCGATATGTCTGACATGGACAGGCTCACGGTGGCCGGCCAGGGGGCGTTCGAACCAGCTGCTGGCATTGACTACTTGGAAAACAACTGCGTGGACGAGCCGGTCAAGCTGTGCGAGTTCAAAAAGTTCCCAGGCCGAATACTGAAGACCGTCGATTCCGTGTACCAGGACGTGGGTTCTCTGGAAGACTGTCGGGAACTGTGCCTCAACTCACCGTACAGGTGTCACTCGTACGATTACGGCGATACCGGCGAGCTCGTGTGCCGTCTCAGCCATCATTCCAGGGCCACGTTGGCAGACATACAGGTGACGATCGACGATTATTATGAATGATATAAAATACAATATTATATACCTAAATCATGTTTATGGTTAATGCGTTGTACTATTAAGGCATAATTTTGCGCTTCATAACGCAAATAATTTCCGTTGGCCACACGATTATTACTATCATATAGGTAATAATATTAACGCCAGATCCCGATCGTTGCAAAGGACATTTTTCATAAAAGTTACTTCTGTCGAATCCATATTTAATAATAAAATATTTAAATACATAGAATATGATGTTGTTGTACTGTATCTTGATTCTCGAGCTGTTATACTCTAACGACCTCTGTCTGGATATCGAATGTATCGTATTTCTTAAACGTCTGATTTTCCGTATACGAAAGAAGTAATATCGCAGAAAAATTATTCTTACATCCGTGTACAAAATAGGTACTCTATGAAAATGAAAAATAAGATTCGATTGTTGAGTGAACTTCAATAATGAGAAAACACATAAATATATTTTTTTTTTTATTATTATTTGTGTGCGTGTTACTGTGTGCCGTATCCTTTCCCAAACACGTTCAGTTGTTGTAACCCACATTCGAGTGGTGCCAAAAACGGAATCCTTCCACACACAAATACATCGTACACACAATAATACTAATAATAATTGTAATAATAACAAACTAACGCCACGGTACGTTATCCCCGGGATGTCGGTGTTGTGGGGGACTTCTATACATGTCGACCCAGTTTTCGGTTGATTAGAATCGGTATGCCGATGAAAATTATGACACGAACGTTTATTTTTGATATTACTATTTTCCGAAAAGAATTCTAAAATATTATCCTTTTCTAAAGGTGTCCGCCGTTAAGTACCAAGCCGACGGATGATGAATCACAGTATTTTCATTTTTCAACGATTTCTCTATATTATATTAACCTTGAACGTTGTATATGGATTATGAGCAGTGGAAATAAGTACTTTCATTCAAAACGGATTTAGCCCATAACATCGGAATTACAAAAAAGTCACAGCCAACTGACTCCAATTTCGCGGTTTTTGATAGAACATTCTAATATTTTGATTAGGTATGATATGTCCAGACAGTTAATGGTTTCCAGAAAATAGAGGATGCAGTTAACGCATGCGACATTATTATTTGTTAGGTTACGTTAATTATAATATCAGAAATATAATAATATTTTATCTTAATCATAATTTATCTTGGTAAACATAATTATACGTATTTAACTTCCCGTCATTTTAAACACAATTGTTTTCACTTCGATTTTTTTTATAGAGTACATATAGTAGGTATACTTAATTTAATTAAAACACACCTTTTACTTAAACAATATTTAAGTCAATTGTTTGAAGTTCTATAGCAACAACGAGATAAGTTAACAGTACTTTTTAAATCGTTTAAAATATTTGAAAAAACTCGTCCACCCGCATGCAGGTCAACGACATTTTACATTATATATTATATTATGTATTATGTATTATATATTATGTACACGTCATTTTAAATCTGCGGGCGTAAAGAATACTAATTTGTTCGTAATCTAATACAATAATGCAATTTAAAATTTTTCAGGACCCCTACTTAGAAGTTCCAGAAGCTTCCACTTATGAGCTCAACTCTTGTTACAATATAAGCATTGAGTGCCGTTCAGGAGACATGGTAGCTAGGATTAAGACCAGCAAATTATTCAATGGCAAGATATATGCGAAAGGAAATCCAAACTCTTGTGTTCAAGATGTACGCGGAAGTTTGGACTTCGAACTCGAAATGGCTTACGACGACGTAGAATGTAACGTAAAACAACAAGGCCTAGGTAGATACATGAATGACGTAATTATCCAACACCACGACACCATAATCACCAGTTCCGATCTTGGTGTGGCCATCACGTGCCAATACGACTTGACCAACAAAACAGTTTCAAACGAGGTAGATCTGGGTATACAGGGCGATTTGAAACCAGCCATGACGGAGGAAGTTATTGTGGACTCACCGAACGTCGCTATGAAGATTACAGACCGACAAGGAGCTGATGTTAAGCCTTCGGCCGAAGTGGGAGATCCGCTGGCACTTCGATTCGAAATATTGGACTCGAATAGCCCGTACGAAATATTCGTCAGAGAACTGGTAGCTATGGATGGTGTGGATTCCAGTGAAATTGTGCTGATTGACGCTGATGGATGTCCGACCGACCACTTTATCATGGGCCCACTTTATAAATCATCGGACTCAGGAAGTGGAAAGGTAAGACTTTCGGTCCACATTTAATAAATAATATTTGATGTTTAAATAATATGTAATATACATAATAATATGATGAAGTGGGGGCTTCTACGTCAAATCGAGTTTACAAAACAGTCGCTTAATCGATTTAATTTTTTTCAGATTCTCTTATCATACTTCGATGCGTTTAAATTCCCGTCATCCGAAGTGGTCCAATTCAGAGCCCTGGTCACTCCTTGTATGCCCACCTGCGAACCCGTTCAGTGTGACCAAGAAGACGCTTCGGGAGAACTCAGATCCGTACACTCGTTCGGCAAGAGGAGGCGGCGAAGGTCGACCAAGAGTACATCAGACGCTAGAGACGACATGCTACTCGTGCAGAGCATTCAAATCACCGACAAATTCGGATTCGGCGCACAACAGGCATCGCCGGAAATGAATCCCACAGACACGACGGCTTTCAGCATAAAGCACCACGACTACAACATCGATAGTTTATGCGTTAATTTGTTCGGTGTTATAATATCGTGCCTAGTGTTTCTGGCCGTCCAAGTTGCCGTGCTAATAGCGTGGGCGTATGTTTGGAACAAAAAGAGACACGTCGACAAGTACCATCAACAGGATGGACTGTCCGTGAGTATGAGCATACCGGTGGGACGGACGGACAGCATGTGCAAGCTGTACGATACGGGGTACGCAAAACGATACTAAGTGATCGACTTTAAATGATCCACAATGAGATAGATTGCCATGACAGATTTTTTAACCTAAATTAGCTAGATACAATTATACAAATTACGAATTTGTTAATCATATTGATAAACAATCTTTTAAAAGTGACATCGCGCTCAAATAGCCTTAACGGTCGGATAAATAAAAAGAAATCTTTATTATTTAAAAGACCGTTAATTTATATAATAGGCTAGGCTGTTCGACTTTAAGTTTAAACGTTTTTATCTGATTATAATTGTAATCAAAAAAAAAAAAAAATTAAAGTTAATTTTTCGATCATTTGTAAGAGATATATAGGTAATGAATTAAAGTCTTATTACTAGAAATTATTTTATGAATGTAAAATAATATATATAAATATCATAATTCTTAACGATTATCCAATACAATTTTTTTTGAAATTAAAGTTAGGAATGTTTCAAAAAAAATATTGAAATAATATACCTAACAAAAATTGAATTTTAATAAAAAAAAATAGGTTTTAATCTACCTAATTAATGAATTCAAATTATCTCAATATTTTAATTAGGTAGGTACCTACTAATAATTACAATTTTTATTATAAACAAATAATAATAAATAGAATTATTTGAATTTTTTCTAGCAACATTTCCAATTCTAATTATCCAATTGAATGATTATAAAACAATATACTACAACCGTTTATCATTATAGTATTCAGAATACTATAAGTTCGCAATTCTATACATTTATATATTATTCGAAGATTTTACTTAAAAATCAATAATACAGTTTAGCCAACAAATTTAATTTATTTTAGAATTAATTAATATGTAAGTATTTATTGGGCTGAAACGTAGACGATTTTTCCTACGATGAACATATGTAAGTTTGAAATCATTCAAACAAAATTTATATAAAACTCAAAATTGTTGGAGTCTTGTCTACGTTTCTCAAAGCTAAATTATGACAACTTTCCCTATCTTGTGGCATAAAATGTATTCAATAGCTTATATTTATAATTCATCTTTCATATTTTTACCATATATGAATAAATTAACCAATAACCATAGTGATAATTAACCAAGAAAAGGGAATATTAAGTCAGAGATGAGTACTAATATTAAGTACTACACATAAGTAGTACTTTTGAGATGTAACTACTCATTTATAAATTAAGATTATTTTTTTACTTAAAACATTATTAAAATAATATATATATTTATATATAAATATTATATAATATAGTCTAATATAGTCTTCTAATTATTAATTATAATTATAATATTTATTGATAGTAGTTTTAAGTAATATTTGTATGGTAATTAAAAATAATGTAAAATTAAATTTAAAAAAATTGAACAAACATTATTATGCTGTTTTATTTTATTTTTTGGTGATCTCTTGTTAACTAAATAATGTACTTAATCATATTTACTCACCCTAAGTCGTTGATCATTTACTGTCCAAACACGCGATGCCAAATCATTAGATGCTGCCACTATTTGTCCACCTGTGCTGTCAAACTCAACTGACATAACACCTGCATTACTACCGATCAACATCCCTTTGCACTCAGCAACACCTAAATACACAGTTCAAAAAAATTGATTAGTTATAAGATTTTAAAATGTATAACAAAATATTTAACTATTTATTATATACCTTTAGACACATCCCACAGTTTCACTTTACGGTCTTCTCCTCCAGTTGCTACCATTCGATCCACTGGACTCCATTTTACAGCACTTACAACGCCATCATGAGCGTCCTAAACAAAATTTTAAGCACACACTTTATTAATAAAAACCAGTTCATTTAAAAAAAAAAACAAAAATCATTAAAATAACAAATGAAATAAACTAATGTAAGTACACAAAATTATACTTATAACTATTGCAGGTAATTAAAAACATATTATTATTAGTTATGGATTTAGTATTCACGAGTACTGATTCAAAAATCATTATAAAACAAAAAATTTAATTTGGCGTATTAAAATACATAAGTATTCAATAAGCATTCTATTTAAAATTCAAATCGTACAATAATGTGAGATTACAAATTTTGAAATACTTACAAATCGAATGGTAGCTTTGCTGGGCATGGCACATGGAGATGCCATAATCGGTCCAATACTATTGCTTACAGCAGTTGTCAAACATTCTGCAGTTACACCACGCATATCGTTTGCTGCTTCTTTAAGTTCATTTTGCATAATGGCATTTCGTGCTCTATAAAATAAAATAACAATAGATATATTTAAACTTTTGTAAAACAATAATGATTATTGAGTATTAATTATAATATAATAAATGGTACAATATTAAATCAATAAAAATTAAATAACCTTTAGGTACTACAAAAGGTGCTATGAAAGGTCGACAAATATTATTATAAGATAATACCTAACACACTTCCAAACAACTAATACAAAATATATAAAATTAGATTGTGATATTTGTATTCAGGTAGGTATAAACCAAATTACTAACAGGTTATGGACTCGATGTTTGTTACTAATAACAACTCACTTAATTTACTATGAAAAATAAAAATAAAAATAATATTAATATTTTAAAGCAATGATAATTCATATTAAAGACAAAAACGATTTTCTAATGTCTATAATAAATATATTAAGTACTCTAAAATTGTTCATCTACTATAAAAATTTAATTTAAAAACCGTAAAAGTAGCTCTGCTGTATAGTAGTTTTCAAGTGTCATTTGTCATTGAGTACATCACTGGAATATATGTTAAATATAAGTACTTAATTTTTAGTACAAACATTGCAATTGAAAAATGATTCTTAGCAAAGACATGTATGTCAACCTTTATTTTTAAATATATTTTATAGTTAATTTATATTAAGTACAATAAATATTAATTGAATGGTCGATTAGTAGTTGTAGGATTGTGGGAATAGTAAAAATAGGTGAAAATCGGTCTACTTACTTTCAACATTTGATTGTGAATAGAAAATAATAGTATATGTAATATGTATTGGCGAAAAGTTTGAAGTCTCGTCGATCAATATTTAATGTATTACAACGGTAATATATACGTTTAAATATCTAATTTCCGCAAAATAATAACTTAAAATATCCATAACAATTTTTTACACATTTTTTTACAGTGTACAGACATTGAAAATTCGAAATGTCTATACCTAATAATCGCACACAAAGCGAAAAAACATATTGTGTATTGAAAATGCTTATGTAAATATTTAAATTATCAAATAGTTTATAAGTTTACAATGGTTGAAAATATAAAGTCTCTATAGTTATTTATTAAAAAATTGATTATTTCGAAATTTGATTTGTCGTAAATATTCCTGATTTCCGTGATTATTTAAATTTTTCCCGATTATTTTGTACTTTTAATATTTGAAATTTTGACACCTCCCAAACAAAGTACCAATCTCATCTAATTTTCTACCAAAACTTCATAATTAGAATTAAAGCAACTTTCTGCTCCAAAAAGTGATGATAGACACAACGAAAACACACATCATTGGAAAACCAATACATTCATCAAATCTAAAATGTTTACCTAGTCAAAAGGAATTTTTGTAGACACCTATGGAATACATTATTAGTTATTAACAACCATCAAACCAAAATTATTAATTTCATAAATTAAACTATACTTAAATGTAATAGATATTTTAGGAATTAATATATATATGCATTGATATGACCTAATATTTTATACTTAAATAAAAAACTTAATCCAAAATGTTTCGATTTTTTTTTTTAATTAAAACAAGCATATAAATTTGTTTTTGTTTAACTAGTTTCACATAGTTACTACAAAAAAGTTGAAAATGTATTTTAAATCTATTTACCTGCTTAAATAAATAAACATGTAAGCCATTCGAATCTATTAAATTATTATTTTATAAAGCACAAAAAAACCCATCGTAAAAAATATTAGTACCACACATTGCTTGGAATCAAAAACACAACTTAAATTAAAGTTAAATAATTTAAAACTATACACTATAATATAAAACTGATAAAACATAATATAATGAAACCTTTGTATTATACCTTTATATTTAGCAAATTTTAAAAAACATAATATTAGCATTAATATGTATCATTTACTAATCATATATTAATCTAATCTAAGTCTAATTTAATGAACTAAAGGTAAACATATGAAAACATATACTCTTATTTTAATACCTATTAAATTACCTACCTTTATAATTACCATTTATAACGTCTTACAGAAAAAGTTTATCTTTTGATGGTTTCAGTTAAAAACACTCAATACATATTTTTGTATTCTATGAAAATATTACAATCAAACTTTAACATTTTCAGAAGAAAAAAAAGCACAATTGATTTTGAAAGAACCTTGTAATTTATATAAATAACACTTTGTCGTAATCTATTTAAAGACAATTAAACGTTTTTTTTTTTTTTTTATAAGGTACATCGAATTAGAATAATTAAAAAAATTACAACCGTGTCTTAATACATTATACGTATATTATTTTCGCTGAGTACCTATTTAATAACATGTTCTAATATTAAAAGGATGTGTCCTTCCTTCAATCAAATTAATTACAAGTTAATATTTTGGCATGCTGCAGTCCGAATTCTAAAAATATGAAAGCATAATTTATTGTAATAGAGTAATAGACTATTGTATCAATAGACATACTACGGCATGCACGTTAATGCAGTTTTATCATTGTGCACACAAACATAATAATGCATCTGCATCCAATTAATTAATTTAGGTACCCGGTGCAAACATTAAATGCACCGCGTGCTAATTGTTACCTGACTAGATGGTCGTTTTCCTCATTCAACTTCTCGGCGTCCTTAGATTTATAAGTCATTAACCTGACCACGAGTTCTCTGTTTTCATCCTGTAATGAAAATCGACGACGCGTTAGCTTAGCGAACATTTTGTGATTGTGCAGCGCGTGTGTCAACTGACTGGCACGCCAGTGGGGGCATATTCTCATGCAATATTATAAATAGACCCGTCTCAAAGCGCCACGGTTTAGGTCTTTAATTGGCATTACAGAGTATATTTTTTATTTTTTTTTATTTTTATTTATTTAATTTTAATTTTTACAATAAGTGAAATTGATGTGGTAGAAATATTCTTCGGACTCACGAGTTAGGGGAAGCATTGAAGCATTGAACTATTCATTAACAACAACTATAAACACACTTACCTAACCATAATATTACAAAACAAATATTGCTTGATTAAAATAGCCAATACGGCGATACAGGTAATATCTGAAGATCCAAATAATAATATAATATAATAATGAGAACAAGTTGTTGTATTATGTATCCGTCCCGCCGGTATATTCACAATTTTAAAATTATTGAAAAAAATAATCGTTCATAACAATGGGGCAAGGAATGAACAGGAGTTACACTTCAACCAAATAAATATAGGTAGATAGGTATTTTTATATAAACCCAACATCATGGATAAAACAGAATTTTTTTTATAGTTTTACAATAACATTATTTAAAAAACACTAACAGATATTATAAAACAATATTTCACATAAATTAATTTCATTCAACCATATTATGCGTAAACTATATTATTTCCATTTATATTTATAATTTTAATGCATTAACAGTAGTATAGATACATATATATATATTCATTGTATATGTACTTATTTAATATGCCTATTCTTGGGTCGTAAATAATGTAAGATTTAAATTTTAAAAAAATTCAATTTTACTATCTTAACCATAAAGTTAAAAATTAAATGGTCAATTATTTTGAATTGTATACTGCAATATAAATTATATATTTATTTAAATCATAACAAAAAAGTTATAAAAGTATAACAATATTTAGATAGGTGCCTATACATTGCATTTTCTGTTAAATAGTTGAGTATTTTGTATATTTTTTTTGTAAGAACTCGGATATCTTATTTAAATATTATTTTAAAACTACTTATTACTTAATAAAATGTATACATTGTACATGCATATTAATTAATTAAATAAAAAATTTAGTTGGAAATATATTTTAATTCAATTGATATAAATCTAAATTAAATGGTAGCGGTGACATTATAATCATAATATGTATAATTACTATAATTAGTAATTACTAAATTAATTATGAGTAATGAGATAATATTGTCACGTAGGTACGTATATTATATTTAATTAAATCATATATAAGTACCTAAATAATAATTATAGAAGTTTACCTTTAACAAAATGGTGAGTAAGTGGAACAATTATAATACATGTTTGATTTTTATAAAATATAATAATTATATTAACTAGAGTTAATATATTTACTAAATATGCAAGTTCATATCATAAACTAATTATTATACGTGTAGTATATCATACTATAATATGGTATGTATATAATAGAATAACTATGTACATTAACTCCGGTTCCCAACTATGTACATAGTGAAATAATTAAATTTAATATATTCTGACATTTTGTAATCAAACTCTGAAACTCGATAATCTATAAGGAATAGTACAATAAAAATTAGCTTTATGAGCAATGCACAGTATTAGGAGAATAAGGTAATACCATATGCTTTAAATAATAAATCGATAAACTACGATAATATTATCTAATAACATATAATGTTTAAGGCAAAAGAGTTAAGAGGACGTCACACCCGTATGTGTTGTCTCCTTCTTACACACGTACGACATAGACAAACGCGTTTACGCAGTCTTAGTAGAACTTACTCAATTTTGGTTTTAAAGTAAAAAAATACCTATTAAAATTTGAATTGTGACAAGGTTTATAATTGGTATTTTTACTTTAAAACCAAAATTGAGCGAGTTTTACTAAGACTGCGTAAACGCGTTTTGTCTATGTCGTACGTGTGTAAGAAGAAGACAACACTTGCGGGTGTGATGTCCTCTTATAGATATTGTTTGAACAACCATATTTTGTTATTAAGATACTTGTGTTGTATATTTGTATGTTTAACCATTTATAAGGGTGCAGGTACATTTTAATATAATTTTCACAGAATATTGTATGTTTAAAGAAAATATAATCTATTTATAAACTCAAAATCATTCTTAAGTATTCCAACGGCCACTGGTACAATTTACAACCCAATGTTTTTTTTTATGCGAGTTTAAATTAATAATACGAACGTGCATACCTTTAAATTAATATTATCTCAACAGTCGATGACTAGGTACAATATTATAAAAGTACTATCATCGTGTTTAAGAATAAATTAATTTATAAAATAACATAGTAAAGGATCGTATTTTGTAAAGAATGTATAAATATAACTTTAAATTAATATTGTGAAAATACTTTAATATAACACAACAAAACCCCATTGTTTTGAGCATTAATCATTAATACCAGGTAGTAGGTACAAAGCAAGTCAACTTCATAAATTAAAAAATAGTTAATATCAATTATAATTATATTCTCAAGTGAAATAGGTTGTTATTATAAACGAAAAAACAGATAAACAATCAATTGAAAAACATGGTATTATACTATTATGAAATATATTTGAAATTAAATTTCAAATTACGTGAATGACTCAATGAGAGAAAATAAAGATGAACATAAAAATTAAAATTAAATTATGATATAAAATTTATCATAAAAAAAATTGTTACCTTATAGACAACAATAAAATAGCGAGTATGTAAAATGTGAAGGATAAGATAGAATCAAAAACGTTTTCACTCATTGATCTATATGGAAAAATAGAATTTGTATGCATTCATTCCTCAAATATTTTGTGTGTTATTATTATTTAAAAAAAAAACAATTTAAAATGTGTAACAACATAACAATAGATTAATTTGATGACTTACTACACATTAATACATATCAATATTTAATAGATAACATAATGATAAAATCAACATTGGAAACATCTCATTATCAAATCATTAAGTAAAACATAATCAATCAAAACCGACAGTAAAGTTGTCTTAATTTTTTGTGTCCATCTTACAAATCCACTGATCTTACTATCTTAGCCATTGACTACGAAAATATACCAAGAAATCCTTCAAGAAGGCAAAAGAGAAACTGATCTAAACTCTTAGCATAAAAAATATTTAAAAAAAAAAATCACAACACAAGTGTTACTACTGAGTTATTCCTTCGTGTTCATACAAATTACAATTAACCATAATATATAATATATAATATGCATTGTAAATACACTGCAGGGTCGTTATATTTAAAACGCAATGTTTTAAAAGCCTTGTTTTAAACATTAGTTTGAAACGTTTTGTTAATTGTTTAAAATAGTGTAAAATCCATGTAAAATTGTGTTTTTCTTTTGTAAACTGTATTTTTAGTTTTCAGCTGTATTTTTAAAATTGTTTTATTTAAAACATCGTTTTGAACAGAAAAAAAACAAAAAATGAAAAAATACAGTAAGCGATGTGATAATGTACGTCTTTAAGTAATATAGTTCCCGATGCCATAGACTAAAACTATTACTCATTACATAAAATACCTACCTACCGCGTAGTTTTATGTATCTATTCTATATATCAACTGAATTAATGCGTGCATATTATACATTGCATTACTATAATTTATAATGCCTAGCCCTGTATATGTATACAAAAATATAGGTACCTATATTACGATAATATGAAAATGTGATCTATTATAAAAATTATACATTAATTTGAAGATGACACGCGAGAATGATTAACGATAAGACATAATCATTGACGGGTTATAATATACAAATATTGTAATATATAATAATAATCGATAAAATTATTAACGAACAGTTTTATAAAAAATACTGTATTCTAAAATAATATTTTGAATTTAGAAGAAATAATATTATATATTGAAACCATATAGGTAGGTAGTTGTTAATCATAGATATGATATTTAAACATTTTAATTTGCCGTAGGTACTTTATTATGTCATTCAACACGCAGTATTTGTGAATCAAATGTATGTTTGTTTATTTTAAGTTAAAAATAGGCTGAATGATTTCCTTAACACATTTATTTTGGATAATATTTAGATTTATTCATTTGAAATGACGTAGTATGACGATCTAACACATTTTGTCAGGGTCATCTTTATGCTTGTTTTCTTAAGTTGAAATCAAATACAAATTTTGAATAAAAAATACCAAGTATTATGTTGTAATATAACTGCAATTGAGTAACTGCAATAAAGTCTATTTTCACATAAAAATGTAACACTTTATGTCATATTTCCTAATTTATGATCAAATAGTTTTTTAAGAGTTGTACGTATTATTATACAGAGAGAACATAGAAACTACAACATAGATACATGTGTTCTTGTACATATTCCCTGCTAATACTAAAACATGCAACTATAATAATCATTTGAACTACCATTTAAATATTTTACAACTATGAAATTTCTAATATATAAATAGAACTTGCTCATATAACTAATTATTAACACATTATTGAACAAAAATGTAAATTGTTACTGTGGTTATTTTTTTATTCATAGGTAGAGTTTTGGGAGGGTGACTAGGGAATAGCAGTTATAAAGAAGTTCCAATATTTCTCAACAGCCTTATTTGTTCATTATTTTATATTATATGTTAGAAAGAAACAGATGCCTTCAGCTCCTGGATCACAATTCATTCTTATAATTAGATAAGAAGTATTAAGTATTATAAACTGTTGTGCTTTCTACATGCATTCTCAATGAATTTGAATTATATAAATCTCATTTGAAAAAATTTAATTAGGTGCCTAATTTAAACTATATTATAGTATTATTTATTTTGATAATGAATTTATGTTTGTAAAAGTAGGTATCTAATGGTTTTTAATAAATTTGTTTAAATTAGGTTCAGGTAGTATTAGCAAAAAAATATAACTCTTATCAATTATGACCTACGATTTATGAATATAAAACTCAAATGTGCTTATTATAATATTGCCAACATTTGTAAGCTCTATATAAATAAAAAAAAAATGTTAAAGGATTTTAGTAGTTTGCTTTTGAGTTTAAATAATAATTACTAGGTATAGCATAAAAAAATGTATTAATAACTATAATATAATAAATAATAACAAAAAAAATGTTAAAGGATTTTAGTAGTTTGCCTTTGAGTTTAAATAATAATTACTAGGTATAGCATAAAAAAATGTATTAATAACTATAATATAATAAATAATAACAAAACGGTTACTTGTAAAGTCCGTAATTTTTCTTCAAGTTTAGTAAAAGCCAACTGTAGTGCTTGGTGCTCATCTTTGAGAACTTGATTTAACTGTTTTAGCTCCGAGTTATTTTTCTGATATAGAGATATTTCGGCTCGTAAACTAGCAACTAACTTAACATTTTCATTCAAACTGCAATCATAAAATGTCATAAAATTGTTTAATAGTTTAAATTATAAAACAATAAAGAGTACAATAAAGCAACCCATTTTTTTCATAAAAATATTTTTCTAGTATACACTTATAGTAACAATAATTGTGCCATAATAATTGTAATTAATAGTTATTACTCATACACATAATATCGTATGCTATTCATAAAAGTATTAATCATTTAGACTATATTGTTCAAAACTTAGCAAAAATACGTAAATATTAAAACAAATTCTTATTTTTTGTTTTTTATTTTTATTATTTAAGTTTTCCTGACTTAACCATCTGAACTTATTGTTAAATACATAAAATAACAATTTTAACGTTAGAAACAATAAATATAAATGTATATAAAGAAAATAAATAGAGACTATCTCTATAATAATAATTACAAAATGACTACAGTAACATTAACAGTGATCTAGAAGATATAATACATTAATCGTGTATGAAAATAATGATAAATTCTTATTAATTTAGAAGATCGTGCGGGCGTCCAAGTTTGAACCAGCGTACTGAAGGTGGGTCATTAATTTTTAAATGAGTTATAATTGATGAAGTAGAATGATATTTTAAAATTAAAATATTACTACATTCAATAAAAACACATTGTTAAAATTTGATACATCAAAAATAAATTATGGACGAACATGATGTTGAGAATTGAATTCATAAAATATTTATAAATACCTATCATCTTAGTTTATAACTATGTATTTTTAATCACTAATTAAAATTTACAATTTTAATTAAAACTATAATATTATTTAATTATTTACCTTACAATTATTTTAAAATAATTAAGTATGGTTCTTATATTAGTGTTTTATTCTAATCCTTACAGCATGCTTAATAAGCTACATAAAATAAAAGTAGAAATAAAAATATAATTTGCATATTTAAGGCAATATAAATTATTTGTATATTATTCATCAAAACATTATTTCAATTTCCTGATATTTAACTTGGTTGCTTAACAGCACATATTAAAAGAATTTCTGATGGAAAATTAATTTCAAAAAAATAATTTATCACATTATATTTTGATTTAACTCAGCTACTCTATTAAACATACTGCATATTTAACAAAATATTAGTTGACTATATCCTTAATAGAAATATTTTTGAAAAAGTTAAAAATAAAATATAATATTACTTAAGTAATATAATAAGTATTATAATATTAACAAAAAATATCAAAATATTTTAAAAGGTATAATTTTAGCTAAGATGTAAAGTACACAATTTAATAGAACCTTAAAAAAAATACCAACTAAACATAAAAACATTCACAAATTATCAATACAACTGTATATTATAATATACTACGTATACAATTTTGAAGAATAAATATCTCTACTTGTTTCAGTTTATAAATTACTAGAGATCTGAATTCTAACTTATTTTATAAATATACATTATTATTTAAAATATAAGATCATATCAAGTAGTACATAGAGTAGACAAATGTTAAGTTGTACAAGAATTTGCAAAACTAGACTTAAAATATTTTTAAAAATGCTTAATTTATTTAAAAATGACTTAATATACTACTTATCAATTATGACTCAAATTGAGTTTTCAGTATAAGTGTGCTTTTATTTAAAATGAAATAGTCAAATAAACAAAAAAAAATATTTTTTTGAACTAAGTACCTATTTACAGACAAATGAAGAATTATATTAACAAAAATAAAATATGGAATTCAATTATAAGTACTTAAATGATTATACATAATGAGAACATTTATATCATATTGTTTATACTTAAATAAAAAAATTATATAATTAGAAAAATGCTTCTTACAATAAATTATTAACAGTCATACAGTATATCCATCCACTAATAATAACAATTAGTTATTATACCACAATAATAAGCACTTTAAACTAATATTTGATTATGGAATTAATTTTTAAATACATTTAACTACCTAACTTGTTTTTGCATTTATAAAAAATTATTGAGTTGCTCATTGTTAAGGTTAAAGTATAATGTACTTTATACCAAAGTGTAAAAAGTATAGGTATTTTATGGCACTTAAATTAAAATAACATACATTTTAATATGTTCTAAAAAAAAATGTTGTAACTTATAAAATAATTTTTTTTTTTTGCATACATAATAGCAAATATTATTGTTTACATTACTGCTATATTAGTATATAAAAAAAAACTAGACATAATAAAATAGAATATAATATTAACCAACTTTTTTTATGTTACATTAGTAACAAAATTACTATGATTCAGTTAACAAGATTGTGTAAATATAGTTTTATTACTACTATAGCGTCATCATATTATTCTAAGAATTTATTAATTTAAGAAATAATAACAGACAAATAATTCAACAATCAGTTAATATTCAAGTATTGAATAATTTGTACACAATCACAGACCTGTTGTTTTTACTGGTAAGAGTTTGCTCGGTCAATTGTAATTTTGCATTTAAATCTATAATCATTTGAGCATTTTCCCCACGTCTACGATGTAATTCGGTCAATTCTTCTTGTTGCAGAAGCAATTTTTGTTCTAAAGCCGATATTTTTTCAGAGTACACATAATCACTACCAGTATTACCGCGTATGATTTGGGATTCTAGCTGAATGTTTTGTGCTCGCAACAGTAGTGAACTGTCATAAATTTTGTTATCTGAAAATTTAAAAAAACATAACCAAATTATAAGTAATAATTGTAATGGAATCAAGTCAGAATTGGGTATACTCACAGAAAGTGATTAGATTTTGAAAGCTGGCTGTCTCCCTGGAGTTTCTGCTCTCCAGTTGTTGGCGTATGACTTCCTTCCAGTCCATGACGGTCGCTGTCTCTGATTCAAACAAAACCTATCGCGTGAATCTCAGTCGACGGACAGCCACCGGACAAACAATTATGGCAGAGACAATATCGTAGCAGCATCCAAACTAAGCACATCAACAACGCCTGAACATGGTCACAACCTACTCTGAAAACCCGGTTCGTCAGTTATTTAATACGTTATTTAATCAACGCATTGGTTCGACAAGACGAAGCGATGTAAAGTTGCTCATTTAGTACGTACTTTGACGAAGTCGATTCGTAGTCGTCGTTACACGGGGCTGACTGAGTGAAGATTTACATAAATCTCAATAAATAATAACGAATAATAATAATGGTAATAGTACCTGCTATATAGTGCACAATAATAATATTATTAAATTTTTGAAAAGAAAAAAGTAATAAATGATAAGAGCCGTTTGCGTTAGCAGCGGTAGGCCAGCCATAGGTACCCTGAATGGTCGGCCGCGGTCTATACCGCGCACCATCGACAACCGCCGTGGTAACGGTTACGACCTGTGCGCTCGGTAACCTCCATCCGACCAATTCACCCATTGCACTGCGACCGCGACAGCATCGCGTGATAACGGCAACGCGCGACGCTATCTCAAAACGTGTTGCACAATGCACAACGGGCGCTTCGATGCATTGGGTATTTTTATTTAATGTATAATAATATTATGATTTATGTTATTATGTTATGTACTTATGTGTAGAATTACACATGACCATGCAATTTTTTTATTTGCTTATTTACTTTTTGTAACGGCCAATGATTAAATATACGTATATTTAATCAACGTTACGGCATCCGCGAATGCAATTTCTCTGTTTTCGTGAGAACGCGGAAAAGAAGCTCGCGCGCCACCGCCCATCGTTGTTGATATTATGATTTATATTGATAATTGATATACTATTAGGTAGGTATTTAACGATCGTTAGTCGT
Source organism: Metopolophium dirhodum (assembly GCF_019925205.1). Lineage (NCBI taxonomy): Eukaryota > Metazoa > Arthropoda > Insecta > Hemiptera > Aphididae > Metopolophium > Metopolophium dirhodum. Next base: position 20,707,431 of record NC_083568.1, read on the forward strand.
TGACCTGTTGTAGGACGTGTATATTGAAGTATAATCTAAGGCCGTGGGGTATAGTTTCCCCCACCACGACGATTCATTTTTTTCTTCTCGTCCATTGGTCGGAATACCTAGGTATATCAAAATAAATTTTATAATAATATAGATACGCATTACATTAATATGTATTATTCATTAGGTATTATACAAACACGTAACGTACGATTCGCAATATCGTGCATTCGATGAGACGACATGAGAGTATAATAATAATAATATTGTTGGTCAACAAGACAAATGATAACCAACAGTCGAGGCATTAAACTACGCGGGTTACCTTCACGACTTCGCCTTATAAGCATCAACTATCAAGCATACTGTTTATTATGATTATTATACAAAACGCGTTTATATTATGACTTAATATGTTCAACACGCGATACCTACAATATATTGCTCAAACAATAAAATTAAAATAAATAAACTGTAAAATAGGTAGTATTATAGGTGTACAGTGTACATACGTTTACACCGTAATGTTTGAAATTAATTATAATATCGTTTTGTTTATATTTTTGATTCACTCGTCAATCGTTACTGATTTTCCTAATGCGTAGGTTCGTAAAATCTATACTAATATCAGGTATGATTTTACTAGTCGGTAAACTAGCTGGATATGTATAAATTAGTTATATGTTTATTAAATTATTTTAACATGACGAATCGCTTGAATTTAAAACAGAAAACCAACAACCATTTGGTATTTTAATTGTTGTTGTGACTTGTGAATATAGTTATTTTATTTGTTCAACGCCATGTTGTTATTCTATGAGTCGTAAATGATGTCTACGCATATTATAAAAACATATTAACCAAGTAAAACATACCTACCTATTAGTATAAGAAACGGATTTTTATTTAAATAAATATTTTTATGAAGTCTGAATTTTGAAAAGTCGATTACAGTTCAGTATGTGTCATACAATTTTTAACAAATCGACAAACCTACATTTTATATTAAACATTTTTAAATATTTCAACGATAAGTCATATTTCTCACATAAATGTTCTTGCATATTTTGTATTTTTTTCAAATCGTATACTAACAAGACATGTGTAGTTCTGACAGTTACGGCGAATTACGAAAATCGCAAATTTCAAAATGTAGGTACTCTAACTTTTTTTCAAATTGTTGTCCACTTGATAAAAATAAAAATAAAATGTGATTGGATAACTTATAAATTTAAAATACTTTTTTAGTAAAAACAGTAAGTAAAAGGACAGAGATGTAAAATAGCAGTTATAATGTATATATATATATATATGTATGTTATAAATATAGAAATCAATGAAGTGTGATACGGATTTATACAGTTTTTTGTGTACACAGGGATCAACTTAAATACGGCGTACAGTGCTTCACTACACGTTTCAGCAACAGCCTTCGCACGTGAATCCGATTTTATGCAATCATATAATATCATAATATACGTACAAATAGTATGCTGTATACGTTTTATCGCAATTGTTTACCACGTGCCCAACAACAGAATAAACTGAAATTTTTTTCATATAATATACACCACAAAAGTACAAAGTGTAAACATGTACAGAATATATGACGTATACCTATATACACACATTTGCGATATAATAACGGCGTGACACTTAAATAGTTAAATGCCATATAGGTATTCCGACGCATATGTAAATTCGTAACGTATATAGTATTATATATACTATATTATAGGTATTATGTATGTTGTATACTATATACATGTGTATGCAAAATGAAACGATAATACCCGAGTGCTTACTTAGTATATTATTATAGTGTAACCGGCATTATATACACTCCAAACTAGAGTGGTTTTATCGTGGCTTAAATTGTGTACATGACGTGTGGGTGTGGACGAGTGCAAATATTAAATCCATGGTGTGTTTGACGAATATCTTGTGTAAATTATTTGAAATAAAAATGTATACTTCAAACGGTTTGGATAAAAAAAAAATCATTATTCTGTTCGAAACAAATTTAGCGGGATGGTATAGTTGTACATAATATGTAATAGAAATTATTTTGATTTTTCTTATAGGATTTGACTTACGTCTTACTCCACTTTACCTGCGCACCATCAAAATATTATTTATGTATATGGTAGTTGTTAGGTACTTGTTATAGGTACTTATCGAACGGCGTATTGTGTAGGCAATTTAGGGCCATACGATTTTGTTTGTATAATGTATTTTGCATTAACAGTTTTAGGACTGCATGGCGCAAGCCATATTAATGATTATTATATTAATAAACAATATATTGGGTAGAAATGTAACGAAAGTAACGCGTTGCTATAAAAACTTTACTTTGTTTGTAACGCGTTACGTAATATTTCGTTATTAATAATAATAAAATATTACAAAATAATTTTGAATACTTTTGAAAAATAATTCCTATAATATAACGTGTTACCGTTTCGACTTTTCGAGTACCTATTGCGAATTTAAAAATAATAATAATAATATTGATATTACTATAAATGTCTATAATTTATTCTGGTATCAGGTATACAAATAAATATATTTGATTTAATTTAATTTTAACTCGTCGCAATTCCATTTTTAATAAAATAAAGACATGTCTACTTTCGTAAATTAGAAGAAAATATATAACTAATATTAATTAAAATATTTGTTTAGTTAACTTTACTCGAAATTCATAGAACGTTTCCTATGAATTATAGGTAGGTCGCGTAGAATGGTGTTATTATATTTTGTGTAGGTACGCATAAACACAAATGTATGTGCATAGCATGTAATCGTGGATTTTTCCAAAAATGTTGTCTACATTTGAACTTCAAACACTAGCTCACAAAAAAATGTGTTGCATTCTATTTTCAATATTTTAAAAATTTTAATTTCTGTAAGAACCACTTATGGTAACATTAATTGTTTATGAGCGTTTGAATTTAAAATTTTTAACGAAGTTTCATCTATTATTTTTTGATTTTTTGTTGTTATTCAAAAACGAATAACCCTAGGCACTTGAAATTTTCACCAAATGTTAAAATAACCATTCTCCATACATGTTAACATCTTTTTGAGATATTTAAATACATAAGAAATTTTTTTAAATTTTTTAAATTATTTTTCAGTTAGAAATTCATACAATTTATTTTTCATAAATAAGATTAGACATTTTAATAGAAGGTTTCCAATAACTTTTTTTACCTTAAACAAAAGAAAAAGTTCACCAAAAAGTCACACTTTTTATATCCATGAGATATTTTCCATGTTTATTTATAATATTGTTTTAACTGTTATTCAATTTGATTATTTATACAAGTATGCTAGGCTGACACAACGTCTCCACTCAGAATCGTTTTTTGTAAAAGTACAATTATTTAAAATTGAATTCAAATATAACACATTGATTACAACGACATGCTCGACAACTACTGTTCAGCAAAGTGGCTACCACTTGTTCGCCTTTTTTAATATTTTTTTAGTTTTGAGAACAATTTTGTATTATTTAATAGTGTAAATAATACCTACCGTAGTCCAAAATATTATTTTAATGTTTATATATTATCTTATCTCGTTTTCTGATATTATTTGATAAATCTATTATAGATTATCTATAATAATATATATTACATACATAACTATATTAATTAATTATTAATATAGGAATAATATTAGTTCTGTGACATCCGCATGGTTATATGTGTAATCTAACCTTTATTTAAAATGTTATTTTATATTTCTTAAAAACTTTAAAATATCTCAAACATATTTAACAATATTTAATATTTACGATACATTGAAGAGGATAAACAATTTCAATCGTAATTAGGTACTGAATTATTTACTTAAAGTCTTAACAGTCTAAAGCTAAACTAATATGAAATCATAAGCTTGCGCATGATGATTAAGTTTCAGTCCATTTTAATAAAGTAAGTTAATAATCTACTATAGCACTAATAATCATAGGGGTCTTTTACAAAGCCGCTCTTAAATCTCTTTATTCATTTTTAGATTCTGAGTGTAGCGGAGGATCAGATTTATTGGTTTTACAATGATGTGTATTAGTATTTTTTTTTTCTATGGACGCTTTTTTGAGTTAGAGTAAACTTTTTCCAAAAGTTACGGTCAGTCACTCTATGTCTCTATAGATAGGAAATTTACAAATATTATTATCCCTTTGAAAATGTTCAGGTGATGCATTTTAAACATAAAACATAATATATTATCCACAATTACGGCTCAATCTCAGTTTTAAAACATTTCATAAATATATTATAATATTATGATTTATGGACTGGTAGGTAGGTATAATTCAACAAAATATTATTTTATATTATTTTGAATGGGGCCCCATAATGTGTAACGCCAGCCTTGCAGTGACCCACTTGTAACCTGCTGTACAGCAGAGCGACACCAATTTTTTTATAAATGCGTTTATGAGGTGATTATCCCTTAATGATGAAAAATAATTTAATAATTAATCCATAGTATAGTTTAAACTTAAATTAATTGCAATGTAATTGAAACAGTCATAATGATAAAATACCTTATATAGGCAAACATTTTATATTTTATGTTAAAACAAAAACAGAATATGAATAAATGTGTATCAAATATACGTATTTAGTTTAAACGGATGTACAAGTAGTTACATCATGAGCGTTTAATAATTAAAATGTTAAATAGTTTTCAATAATTCTTATTAACACGATAATTAATAGTGAATGGGAAACCAATATTCCAAGAGATAAAATATTTTTCATATTTAATGTTCAATCTTATCATACGCGGATAATAATATGACCTATTTAAATTTTCAATACATATATACAGGTATGATGTAATATTATAACATTATTCATTAAACAATAAATGTGTCAAATTAAGTGTTTTTACTTGTTATTACAATGTATATTGTATGATAATATACCTAGGTATCTATAGTTATTAATGGACAGAACATGATTTTTCACTTAGGTATGTGATTTTGATTGCACTAATAATCGTGCTAAACTATATTTATTAAAATTTACACCAATTTTGAATGCTGAATCATTTTAAGTACATTATTTAATAAACACCAATATTTACTTAAAAACACATTTAAACACTATTGAATATTAGTATTTAGTAGTCACTAGTCATTATACACTGGGAATTGATAAATAAAAGGTAGCTACTTGGTATGTGTCAAATCATCAATAATTATAACTATTACATTATTTAATTATTAGTATAATAATTAATAGGGCAGTAGAAATCGAAAATGGTTAGTAACCTATAAAAAATATTTATTTTACATCCTTTGATTTGAACAACAATATAAACATAGTCGTATGAGCTCCGCCTCAGATCTATTTGTTCAATAATAATATAGAAGTGAATAATAAATTAATATACCTATTATAATTTAATTTTAACGAAAATCCAATAGCTATAGGTTTTAACAGCTATAATATTTACTATACATTTCAAGATAAATTAATTTTCATACATTTTATTTAAACTATAAATTAACTTTTAGTTTTGTATTCTTGATCAGTATAACTCATAACATTTTAATAAATAATTATCGTACCCATATACTATGTTAAAAAATCTAGATACTTTCAGATTTGAAAAAACAACGAAAATCTCGTTGCCATGCACACGAGTGTTTGAAAAATCTACAATTCGTGTCTGTGTCACATAGTAAACCACTTATCAATATCAATTTCTTGCGATCATTACGAATAATTTTTCATTCTTCCGTAAGAAAGACCGTTCCAACAGTTAATACGTATTTCCGTATATTTATTATTATTCTGCATATTATATACTATCATCAGATTAATATTTTGGAATATGGTGCTATTGTATGGGATCCTTCCACTTATTGTGGTACGGATCAAATTGAAAGAGTACAACATAAATTCCTAAAATATGCAGCATTTATTTTAAGTATCGACCATCCACCTCATGATTATAACCCAATTTTAAATAAACTTGGTTTATCATCATTAGTTTATAGAAGAAAAGTTGCTAACCTGAAATTTTTCCGCCTACTAATTGATGGCTGTATTCATACTCCTGTCTTACTTTCCATGATTAACTTTAAACTTCCCTGCTCTTCTGTCCGTAAAATGTATCCATTTTTAATTCCAAAATGCAACACCAACTATTCTGAGAACCAGCCAATCTTTAGAATGATGCGTATGGCAAATAGTGGATCCATCATTTCTATAGTATTTGTTGTATCTTTTATTATGTTGTTCATGTTTTTAATTAAGTAAATTAGTAATTGTCACTATTTTATTATTGTTATCATAGTTAAAATTTAATTAGTATTATCATATTATGTATAATTATTGGGCTCAGCCCGTTTTGTTGATAAATAAATAAATATTAAATTTAATCAACCAATTATATCATCTATTTTATGGGAGATATTAAGATTATAAGATATTAAGAATAATATAAAAAAAATATTAAAATATATATATCTTGCATCTAATGAGAATAGATACTGACCTTTCCCAGATCCGGCTGAGTATATATGTTGAATTTCAAGTAAATCTGAAGGGTAGTTATCAAGATTACGAGTGCGGAAAAAAGTGACATTCATTTTTATTTATATAGAAGATTACTACATTTTATATTCACTACCTGAATCCTATGTATAAATGGTTTTCAAAAATGTTATTCTATGTTACAGTTTTTTTTTCAATTTAATTATCCAATTTAACACACGTCATGTGCCATGAAAGATTTAATTATTTAAGACGGCGCTCCGTGTAGGCAATTTAGGGTCAATATTTAATTTAAAATGGTACTGTGCGATTAAATATTATTTCGGTCATTCAAAATAAAATATAAATAAAATATAAATAAATATTGCATCACAATTTGTTTTTATGATTTCAAACTATGAACCAAGATATAATAAAATATAAGGTATATTTTAGTGCATATGCTTTAATGTTTAAACCACTCGTAATTGTGAATTTAACGCAGTTATTGCGGTTACAAGTCATTGACAACAACAAAAGAAAAACATTTATAGTATTGAAAATTAGAGTCGATTTTAATTTTAAACCTAGTAAAATAAAAACCCCTTGAATTTTTTTTTGAATTGAAAGATTTTTTTTTTATTATTTGAAAAACACAAATTATACGAAGTATTTAGAAATAATAAAAAAAAAAAAATTACCTACACCTTTAAGCTAAGCTTGTGGTGGTGCAGGGAGTAACAATAAACATCATTTTCTAGTAATTTAATTCAAAATACATAACAAAAAAAAATAATTTAAAAAAAAAAAAAAATAATAACAAATATTGTAATATAAACAAACAAAAATACTCTATATAAATACTGTACTTAAGATAAACAAAGACTTAGTTGACTAAATATAACATCGTTTACATATTTTTTAATGTTAATTGAATCGTTAAAAATATTTTTTTTTGTATCAATCGACAGAGAGTTAAATATAACAGGACCCAGATAATTAATAAATTTTTGACCAAAACTTGTATTTGTGAATAACATTTTAATATTAAATAATCTATCTTCCCCTATTGGCTTGTTATTCTGATTGATAAAGAAAAAACTAGATTTTTTATAAACAAACATTATAGCAGTTTTTTTGTACAGTAATTCGATCGGAAGCACATTAAACTCTTTATAGTTTGAAAAGGAAGACCCAATGAGATCCTCCTTTCTCAAACATATACGAACTATACTGTTTTGTTGTACCCTTAATGGTTGTAGAACATTTTTAGATGCACCACCCCAAATTACCATGCCATATTGTAATATAGATTGGTATAAAGAAAGATAAACTATCCTCATAGTATGCGAGGAAATTAAATATTTTAATTTATGAAATTTAAACATTAAATATCGCAATTTTACTAACAAGCTATTTATATGTAAGTTCCATTTGAGGTTACAGTCGAATATTAATCCTAAATATTTTATTCTATTCACAATATTGATTTTTGGGCAGTTACAAGTTGATGCATTTAAACATTCATGAAAAGAAAATTCTTCGAAAGGTGGTAAAATATTTTGTATTGAAAAGACCATAAACATAGTTTTGTTAAAATTCAAAGACAGTTTTTTGGTATTTAACCACTTAATTACATTCTTAAAATTTATTTCCGTTTTTTGTCTTACATTTTCCCAATTTGAATTTCCCTTAAAGTGCAAACATTATATTATGTTCGATTTCGCGGTCGAATTTCTGTTCGCGTTTCAACGGCCCGTTTACGACAAGCCAATTATTCTATAATTAATCGTAATTGTGCGTAAAGGCAAAAATTAATGATTATTGTGAGTCTATATTATATAATATTTATGGTACTCCTACTGTTATTTTGCTACGTATCTCTACGTGAAGCGAAGTAATAAAAATTTAATTTATGATATACCTTGTATTATACATTTTCCGGTCGTAGAATTTATAGAAGACAATTATTGACAATATTATAATTTACTAATAGTTATACGAGTCTCAATAACTGCAGTTTTCGTAATTTTAATGATTGTGAACATGTGGGTTAAAAAAAACGAAAAAATTTCTTATGGCAAAGAAGTTCGCACACTAATGATAAAATATATTACTTGGGCAAATTGTGACGCCGTTAAAATATATTTTCGTAATTTTATTCTTCGTTTAATTTTTACAGATCGTACGGTTATGTTCAAAATAAATCATGTCTAGCAGTAAGTCGTAGTCGTATAGTCGTATTCGTTGTTAGGTAGGTCATTTGTTCTTAAATATGGACTTCATAAATAAAATAGATAGAGACGGGAAGTTGTGATATTTGAACATAGATATTATATTAGTTATGAGTATGAATGCATCTGTGTCCTATATTCACTTCCTATAAAAGGTACTGAACATTAAATTACAATAAATTATATGTAGTTAAATAATACGTCACCCACCCGTGGGTAAATGTAAAAATAATAAATCGATTTAGAATTTATTATAATAAATATATAGGTAAGATATAGGTTATCCTAAATTGTATCTATGAATGAAAATATTATACACAGTCATTAAAAAAATACGGTGAACTCACTCTGGTTTATGGTATTTGTTGAATTTATTGATGTTTTGAATTTAATATTAAACCATATTAAATATGAAAATCGATTCTGATCAGAAAAATTATGTCGATGACGTCTATTTCTAAGGAAATAATATAATTTATTTTCATATTAGTAATACGATTCTATAATAGATATGTTAAGCAAATTATTAAATTTTTATAATAATATTTCATATATTATTTTTATTAACTTATAAGCCAATACCGACGTATAACATCATATAGCAGAAAGGTATAAACATTGTTTAAAGTTAGTCTATATATTTTGAAAGCTTCATTGACTATAATATAAAATAATGATATACGTAGTAGTGGTGAAAAGTTACAAGTTCCAGCTAGTTGCTTCAATTAATTTTTATTGAATTACATAGGTATAACAAAATAACTATAAGTTAAATCGTTCGAAAAATATAGTAATTTTTCGTTAAAATATCCAATTTTGTCAAATTTTGAACTTCAATGGTTCATAAATGAAGGTGCATAATATTATGTACCTTTGTGTTTTAGATCAGTGTTTCTCAATCTTGGGGTCGTCAACTTATTATTTAGGGTCGCGTATGAATTAAAATTCAACGTTTAATACGTTTTTTTAATTAAAAATAATTATAATATTATATGTATTTTATATTGTGAACAATGTACAGTACTTTTACTATTGATTATTAATAAAAATCTATACTCTATGCGTGTATATAAAAGAAATATATGCAGGGGGTCGCTAAGAAATTAAAATTCAAAAAGGGTGTCGCCACAGTATAAAGGTTGAGAAACACTGTTTTAGATCATTTACATTGCTGTATGATCATCTTATATAAGGAAAGTCATATTATATTATAATAATATTATTTATAAATTTTTTGAATTACAAACAAAAATTGTATCATACATAAATATAATATATACAATGATATTGATTACAAAGATTGATGGCCTTTAACTATAGTTAATAGTGGAAAATTATTATATGTAATAATTGTTTGGCTGTACCAAGTTTGATATCGTTTAAAGTAACTTGGTCAGTTAAAATAATAAAGTAAAAAGTATATAAGACTTATAATATGGTATATTATATTTATTCAATTTTGATATATTATGATAGAATACCAACTGAAACCACTGCAGGATTTTTGTAGGCTGGTATATTGGTCAAATACTACCTACCTAACTAAATTTAAAGGAAAACTGGGGTGGAACATGTTTGTAGTGAATCACTCTGTACTTGATAACATTGTATAAGTGTTATAATGATATTATATATTTATATTTATTTTAATATTTTATATTACTATACATTATTACACTCATGATGATTGTATATGATAATATACAATCATTTATATTTACATTTATACACAATGCATACAAATAGTCTGTTACTGTCTTTTACTGTATGCTATAGTACTGCGGAGCGACATTTTTTTTTATGGAAATTTAGTGGTATTATTCAAAGTTAACTGAATACTGTACAGATGATGTACCTACACATATTATTATCTACCTATAATCTGAACTTATATATTCAATTGTGATTTCTCTTACCCGAGAATATCCCAAGAATATATTACGTTGTACCTATATGTTTGTACAGGAAACTATACAGGAAACCCGTCGTAAACAAAACACTGCGAATAAAAAATGTCCATCTAAGACAGGTATCCTTATTAAATACTCAAAACTGAGTTGCATCAAATAAGTTGTTTAAATTGTTTTGTTTATAATTCAATACTATAATATTGCTATATAAAAAAAAAAAAATTAATAATAAATTATAATATAATACAAGACTAAAATTATTAATTCTTAAAATTATTAAAATGGCACTGAAATAAGTATACTTACAATTGGTAAATTACAGATGGCCGTGATTCGGTGTGCAGGTTACCGATTGCGTTAAAATTTTCCACTAATGTACATTCTACTTCATTAATCTCCAGCAATTCATGAGGTTTTCTTATATCCAATGTTCTTCCTATCCACTAGGTGGGTGTACATCTTGATGCATACAAATTTACGATGGTCAGTTAGCATCAACTGTATTATAGATATGGTACATAATTATTTTAAATATTATAAACAAAAATAATAATATTCATTGCATTTTTTAACCTAGATTTACTCAAAATTGATCAAGATTTGTTTAAAATATGGTAATTTTTACTACGACTATCTTTAGGTTACAATGGTTACATACTATACACTTATAGTTTATACGTATATAAAATATATTAAATAATAAGTATGGTTTATTATAATATGACATAGGTACCTAAATCACTGTAATAGTCCTTAATTTTTTTTTCAATTACTACTACCTATTGTAACCAGACAAATTCTGTATGACATAATGCTATTATTGCTGCCCGATGTAAACATGGTAACGAAACTCGGTTATATTGAACAACGTATAGTAGTTTCCTTGCTCCACTCAGAACCTAACATATTTAGTACAATATTTTGATTAATTGGATTAAAAGAAAACAAAATGTCATTAAATATAATTTACTCTTTCAAAAACAATGTTCTACGCTTTATCTAATATTAAGTAGGTATATGAAATGTACTATGTACCGGCGTACGTAGGGTCTTAGTTCGGTTAGGGTTTTACCTGAGTAAATAATTTACATTATT